>NC_067398.1:347510837-347860837 GCF_016432865.1 Antechinus flavipes | reverse complement strand
GAGACTTGAACTGTGAGTTTATATAATTATGGGTTAATTTGGGTGTGTTGTATGTTTTGTTATTGAATAGGAAAAAGTGATGAACTGAGATTTGGGGAAGAGCTATGTGACCTTTAGCTCGCCCACTCACAAGCTACACATTGGGATCTTATTAAACTAAGAAATTAAAAAAAAAATCTTTTAGTCATTTGAGAAAGAATGATGACAGCTCTATTGAGAAGTCTTCCAAAAGAAAAAAAAAGTATAAAAAGAAACAAAATTTAAGTTGTTTTGTTGAATAGCTCATAAACACCCTGGGGAAAATGATGTTTTTGCAGCAGTGTTACTGTGCTCTATGCTAGACATCCCAACATGGCCTCCCAGGAGAAGTCTAGTCTTGGCACTGCTAATATTTGAGGTTCAAAAGAGACCCCAAAAGGTTGGGGTGAGCAGACTGGTGTCATGAGATAGCTCAAAAGAATTTGCAGGCTTGAACCTATATCTTAAGTCAAGGAGCAAAGTTTATTATAATTCTAATGCCAGTTGAAGTAGGCTAAGATCCAAAAGAATTTAGCAAAGAATTAGGGGCAAGAAGATAGATTTATAGGAAAAGCAGAGAGATCAGGTTCTTATTGTCACTAATAGGCTAATTTTATGGCTCAGTGGTAGAATTGAGGGGTGCTCTGGTATGCACCTCACCATTTGTCTCAGAAACCCTGAGGTCCGGGGACCTCAGGATTATTGTTATATTTCTCCTAGAAGCTGCACCTTATCACTACAACTCGCTGTTTAAACTTGGAAAAATAGCTTGAGTTCTCTGGCCTTGTCTCCTCATTGTAAAATAGAAAGAAAAAGGTTGGTCTTATTTCTACTCCCATGCCATGGTATAGGGATCAAAAAAAAAAATCATTAATACTTTGAAAAAGGCAATATGCCTGGTTTAGAGTGAGAGCATCTAAGTCTGAGTCCCGGTTTTTCCATTTACTACCTGTGTGAGGTTATCTTTCTCATCCTGTAACATCCTCTACCATGTTGGCTCTCATTTTCCATTAGTGAATTTTTTCCTGGTGACTCTATTTTGGAGAAATGTCCACAACTGGCCAGTTTCTCTTCTGGTTGGGTTGACTTTCTGGATCCCAATACAATATTTCCATGTGAGTAGTGTATGATCTTTATACATTAGATTGTAAATTCCTTGAAGGAAGCTATTAACTCTCTTTGTGTTTATAACTGTGTTCTTAGTGCTTAGCTTTGTGCCAGCCTTGGAATAAGCTTGTTGCCTTGCCTCAAGCTAGTCATTAAATTCTCTGAGATTCATTTTTGTTTTGGAGAAATGAGAGGAGTGTACAAGATGATTGCCAAGGTGCTTTCCAGTTTCCATTCTATGATCTTAAGTATAAAGTATTACACAAATAAATAGTGGGATTATTGTTCCAGTTTCTCACTTCCTCCCCAAAGCTGATTTGTTTTGCATCTCACCCTTGATCACTCTGTTCTCTCATAAACCAGTCTGTGTTAATGGATTGATTTTACTTTTTCCCTCCTTCCCCAGGCCAGGTAACATCTTGGCATTTTGAGGCATTTGCAGAAATTAAATATTTCTCACCTGAAGATCTGTTAGATCTGGAGTCTCACTGACAGCAGGATAAGCTCAGCTAGGGATGTCCATGAACCAAATTCTGGTCAGGCTCGTTCAAGTAGGGAATAACAGCAGAGAAAAGTTGAGATAAATGGGCAGTTGGCCGCTAGGACATCTGCTCATGGGTGAACTGGTAAATGGTTAACAGCTATCTGATTTCAGCTTAATCTGCATTATTAATATTTTCTTCATCACTTTCTTAATTTTAGACATTAAAAAACAACAAACCAAGCCCTTGATTTGTAGCTTTGCTGATTTCTGTGGTATAAATGCTCACATTGAAAATTTAGCAATTGGCTCTACTGAGCTGGTTTGAGCATACCCTTGCATCTATTGGAAGGCTTTAAGTAGATGTCTCAGTGGGCAGGCAGAGAGCAGTGTAAGAAGAACAAGGGAGCTGGCAAGATGCCAAACATCTAAGCATGCCCAAGCTTGCAGGCATCTGGCATCCATGAGGACCAACCTGCACACAGATATGAGGTAAATGCCCACTTTCTGGACCCGGAGATATCAAGGAGTTCTATTTAATAGGAATGGAGACTGGTGGATAGAGCTCTGGCTCTGGAGTACAGATATGAGATCAAATCTGGTTTCAGATATTTACTATCTGGGCAAGTCACCTAGCTTCTATTTACCTAAATCTATTAGAGCAGGAAATGATAAAGCATCCAGTATCTTTGGGAAAAAAAACCCTGGAAAGTATTGAGGTGCTATGGTTCATGGGGATGACAGAGTTGGAAATGACTGAACAACAACAAATTAGAAAGGAAGAATTAATGCTGAACTTCTGATCAATGGATTATTAATTTCCTGGAGCATGCCTAACTAGCATTTCAGATGGGAACTAAGTGGCACCAGCTGATGGCTGCCAAGAGTACTACTGAGGCAGAGAGCTCAGGGAACTATTATAAGTTTGACTGCGTAGAAGTTTCTGAAAACCACAGTAGGGAGAAAAAATGTGTTTAATGGGGAAGAACCCTTTAGGTCCTTTCCAACCCTAACACCAAAGTGGGTACTTCTGTTGCCTAGGGCTAGGGATGGTCTAGAAGTTAAATATATTTTCACATTTTTTCAAAAATAAATAATTTTTCTGCCAATTTTTACTTAATTGTAGTAGTACACAAAAATCAACTATCATATTTCTCCTTCTGTGAAAGTGGGCTAATCAAAATTATAATCTGTGATCAGTATTTTCCTTTGTCCCTTCAATTCACTTCAACATATAAGTTCCCATCATGTTCCATAAAAGAAGATAAGAATTCTAAGAGATAGAGATGAAGAGAGAATACATACATAAGCATACAAATATTCCTTTCATAGTTCCAGGTCAAGAACCCCAAACTTTGGTCCACTGTTAGATTTTCTCTCTAACTAAAGGCATATATTATGAACTACTTATAACTATTTCCCAAAATTTCCCAAAAGAGAAATGTGAATAGCAGCTCAGAATCTTCCAGCTGCTACGTCTAAGGAGACTGACTTTCATTATGGACTCTTCTACCTGCCATGAACCCCTGAGATAGATTTAGGGGAAAAAAGTATGAGGAATGGTTGTGACTTCAGTTTCACCTCCTCCCTGACTTCCTAAACCTTGGTATGCAATGCCCCCAAATGTGTACGACAATTAAAAGCAAAAAATAGATATCTTTTAATAGAATAAATGAATGAGCTCAAAAAGTAGTATGTCATTTCCTTCCAAAGAAGAGTCAAGGAAAGAGATGAGGACAATCATTTTCTTCACATTATTCCCACACATCTGCTTTTGGAAGCAGTCTAGCCATGTGAGTAACCAGCCACTATCAAAAGTAGTTCCATATCTTTCCACTTAACCCTTTCTTTCACTTCTTTTTTCCCATGTGCCTGGGAGAAGAAACCACCTCATATTTTCTGCCCTTGGTCTATTTGTTACTTAAAAATAAAAACTCTTGTGTCTTAGAAGAGAAGCCTCAAAATATACCTTAGGGCATGAGAGCATTTTAGAAGCCAAAGGGTTCAGTGGCTTGCTAGTGGGAGGCTTACTATATCAGGCTCTCCTGCTAGATACCCCAGACCTGTCTCTCCAGGTGTGTTCCACTCTTAACCCTGCCACTCTGCTCCCTGACAACACTTAGGAGACATTTCTCATAATCGTGAGGAAGCTTTAGATTCTGCCTACTCCAGCCAACCTGACTTAAGGGACATTCATCTTGACAACCCAAATGATGAATGGTTTACAGATGGGTCGAGCTTTCTTGAAAATGGGGAAAGAAAGGCAGGATATTCTGTGGTGGCCCTCAATAGCACTCTGGAGACTAAGCCACTGCCCCTTGGGACTTCTGCCCAGAAAGCCAAACTCATTGCCCTAACCAGAGCTTTGGAACTAGGGAAGGGAGTGAGAGTGAACATCTCTCCTGATTCCAAATATGCTTTTCATATTTTGCATGCTCAAGGGGCTATGTGGAAAGAAAGGGGACTTTTGACAGCGAAGAACAATCCTATTAAACATGCAGGAGAAATTCTACAGCTACTGCAGGCTGTCCATGAACCCAGAGTTTCAGTCATATTTTGCTAAGGACATTAGAAGGGAGATTCTTCACTTGTGTCCTTCTTTTTCTCACCATAATCTCCTTCCTAACTCTTTCTTGCCCCAAGGATGAAAGCTTTGCTCCTAGCATCTTCTCTCATGATGTCATTCTATGGCCCCTGTTTCATAAGCAATGGGGGGCATTCAGGAGTGTTGGCATCAGCATCCTTAAAGCAGCCCACAGATGGGACCCGATACATTTTTTTGCAAAGGCCCCATTCCCAAATGTAACCATCTCCACCCTGGGTGACACCCCACTTTTAATCTGCTCTTGAGATTTGTTTCCTCCAGGCTCCAAGCAAACTTCTAACTACTCCTTTAGCCTGAAGATCAAGGGACACTCCACATCTTCTAAATGCTGCTGCTGTCTTCAGATCTCCCACTTCCCCTTCTGGCCTGAACCCTCAGTGAAAGTAGGGATAGTCCCACGACCCCTGTCAGTTTGAAGCAGCTCCAGAAAATGAGACCTTTATCCCTTTGCCTCAAATGAATTTGAGGGGACTGCTTGAGGGGGGGAATGATATAAACAGATCTTTTGGGGGGAAGAGTTGGAAAGGCCTTGGTGTGAACTATGTCCTCTTTGGGGGGAAGGGTACTCCTAACTCTCAAATCCTGGGAGGGGCATACCCTTTCCCAGATAACTCCCAGATAAGTAATCTCATTCAGTTGGAACTCTCAGCCTGGGGTATAGTCAACATCCTCTATTGAGTGACTCAAATTGCTCCACAGCTCCAGGCCAAGACTGGCCCTATATAACCAGGGGTTTTTTTAACTCACCTTTGCTTATTCCTAATCAGGAAGGCCTGCCCTTCTGGAGGGAGCCCACTGATGAAGATAATTTCTTCTCAGTGTAAACCTTTCTTTACAATAGTCCTAACAGGACCTTGCCCATAAAAAAGCTGTCTTCTTAGCAGACTGCTTTCTTATCATAAATAAACCTATTCTTTGCCACAAACTTCGAGCCTGCATTTATTGGGGTTTGCAAATTCTTTCGCAAAACCTGCGCAACTGGCCGGTGGATCCCATTGCTGTTGGGGATCTCTTACCCTCGATTCTCACACCTCATCACCTTCAGCTCTCCACTCTGACCAGGGACCCCAACTCCTGGCTCTTGCAGACCCTGAAGCCAGCAATGGCCCTGCCCCGCTGCTTCTCTACTCACCCTGTGTACTGGTTCCTTCTCGCCCACAGCTGGGCCTGGTGTTCCCAATCAGCGAGGTTCCCTCAGTTTTCCCAGATTAAAACCTAGATTTGCCAAACAATCCAGGAGGTGAAAGACTCTGTGGTTCCTCCTGAGACTCCAGCCACACCCAGCTCACCCTACGGTTCCTCACTAGGTGTTTCTGAGGAACTAGCCAGGAGATGTTTGTACTTCAGGCAGGTTAATCCTGGCCCAGGGTCTTTTTTCCCAGATCTTCTCAGGTTTTATCAGGAGGATTCTGTTCTATCCCAAGTCTTAATTTTTCGCCAGTCTAAGTTGGCCCTGAAGTGCAAATTTGTTCTATTTGTGAGGGAAATCTAGAGAGCTTGAAATTTACCCATCTACTTCGCCATTGTCCCAGAATCCTTCCTTTACTCCCTTTCTGACAAAGTTGTTAACCCTGTCTTATGACAATAGTTTTCTCCTTGGTTTTCCTACTTTAAATCTTTTTCTGCTCTAATCCATCCTCCATACAGTGCCATAGGGATTTTTCTAAAACATAGATGTGACCAAGTCACTCTCTTATTCAATGAACTCCAGTAGCTCCCTTTTGCCAACAGGATCAAATCTAACCTCTGTCTGGCATTAACAGCCTTAAAACTTGAATGCTTCCTACCTCCCCAAGTCTTCTTACTTGTTCCTCCCCAAAATGAGCCCTAGACCTGCAGGCTACTTGTTTTTTTTTTTTTCACTCATCACAGAGGTGCTTCCCCTCCCTCCCCATACCTGGAAGACTTGCCCTCCTCATCTCAGACTCTTGGAATCCTTAGTTCCCTTCAAAATTTAGCGAGAACTTCACCTTATTTCTCCTCATCCTCTCCACTCACTATCTTATATTCATTGTATCTGTATTTTGTATATGCTTCTGCTGAACCAAAAAGGACCCTGTAAGTTTCTCATGAGAACCTGAATCTAGCTTCACACACTAGATCAAAGTGACAAGATGTCATAGAGTAACCTTGCCTATTTCTGTTCTGCTTACTTGGGTATCACACCTGTGAGGTACTTCTACAGATAAGATCAGTTATTGTTCTCTGAAAATACTGACCCTGGAAGATCCCCTTAAGCCCATTCCCACCACTGTATGCTTCCAGTTATTGCTGTGAGAAATATACATTTTTTGCATAACAGCTTCCTTATGACCTAACTGCATCCTTTTTGCTTCCATTATCACCTGCTTGCTTTGCCTAGTTATAATCCTATATAAACACTGTGCCTCAGTCACTCTACACTGAATGCTTTGAATGATAGTCCTATCAGTCACCTAGCTTATTAAACTCTCCACATTAAAAGATCAAAAACCAATCTCTGTCTTGCCTCAAGTTTTTCTGGCATTACATTTCTAAGTGCAAATAGTTTCACTGAAGGCAAGGGCTATTTCTTTCTTGTCTCTGTATTCCCAGCACTTATCATAGTGCTTGGAACAGGGTAAGGATTTAATAAATGTTAATTAATTGATTGGTTCAAAACAATTTAATAGAGATAGAGCACACCTTAAATCAAAATCTGAAAATCTTGATTTACAAGAAAGACACATTATGGGGTGAATTTTACTTTTATAGATAGATATATTTCCAATTGAATTCTTTCAAGGAGTACATTTCTGCTCATATTAATATCTTGAAAATATAATTCAATTGGTAGTAATTGGGTCTGTACTCTTGATTGACTGGACTTTTGAGCAATAACCTTGTTAGATTGAAATATATTCCAAAATATGTGAAGAATTTACATAGGCCTCCAAGTAAAGGTGGGGAAAGGTTTAATTTATCACCTTTTTGCTTTCCTTTTTTAGTCTAGCACCACTTAGAAAGAATGAAGGCTGTCCTTGGGAGACTGAAAAGATAGGCAATTATGCTTCCATCTTTACCTCCTGGCTTCCTTCAAATTCTAGATTAAATCTCTCCTACAGGACAATATAAAACAAAACAAAAAACCACTGACCTTTTCCATTGCCTCTTATTTTTAATACCCTCCCTCTGTTAATTCTAATTTATCACCTATATAGCTTATTTCTACATGATTGTTTACATGTTGTCTCTCATCAGATTATAACCTCCTTGAGGACAAAAATAGTCTTTTGTCACTCTTTGTATCCCAGTACTTGGCCCTGTGTTCCCACATAGTGAATGCTAAGCTTAAATTGACTGACAATTCAGTTAGAAGAATTTCTTCTGTTCATCTGGGCCATCATTTGGTTGATTTCTTTTGATTTATTAACCCAGGAAAAGCAATGTACACCTCCTTGATATGAGAGTCATAAGACAGATCAGTCCAGGCAAAAATAAATCACAAAGTGTGGCTACATCAGGAGAAATGATAGGGACATGAGACAGCCCAATTATCGAACAGAAATTCTCCATGATTTCCTCATTCTGTGTCATCCAAGCTCAGTTACTAGTAGTAGACACCCATAATACAAATTCCTTGATTGTCCTTGGGAGAAGGGCAATATTATTACATTCAGAACCACCAGTGACTAAAGCCTAGTTTCATCCACTCCTTGTTTCCACCAATAGGACTGAGACCAAGATGGTTTCTGTCAGGTGGCAATTACTGAAAAGTCTAAAAACAGTTACAAGAGTTTGCTTCAGGAATAATAACAATGAGGATGATAAGAATGTTTACAATTCACATTTATATAGTTTTATAAGAGAGAGCACTGAGGTAAAAAGATGGCTGGCTTAATAACACTGAGGTAGATAGATATCTGACTTATGAGTTTATCTGCATTCAAAGTCCACCTCTGACATAGGTTTATGAGCCCCTAAGCAAGTCAATTCTCTTCTGAATGGCAGCTCTCTAAGACTGTAGCTGGCGGAGAAAGTGAGGAATTGTATTGGTAGGTTACCTTAGTAATAAAATTAGACTTGTCACCCTCTATCAATGAAGTTCTACTTCTGGTTTTTATCTCTAATTAAATGAGGTTTTATGATTGATTACTTTAAGTAAAGGGTATTTACTCAGTGGAAATGACTACTTCCAAAGTTATACAAACATATGAATATATACTCATATATACATATATGTATATATGTATATGATGTACACATGTATGTATATTTACATGTGTGTATACACATATACAAAACTTCCCTATACACTGAGCAGATGAAAATATTTAAGGACATTTTGTATAAGTTCTTGACACAGAGGAAGGTAGTGATCTTTTGAATGTATCTCTGGACATTTAGAAATTACTACAGAGTATAATATACCTTTCTACAAAACTGTCCTGTATAAAAGAGAGAAAATAGAGCTCAATTAACCATAAATCTAATCAAATATGACAATTTTGTGTTCTTATGTTAAACCTTACCACTCTTCAATTCTGTTTTATTTCTTTCTGTAATTGGTATTCAAAATGGACCAGTAAGAAGAAAAGAATGAGTCAATATTCCAGCTAAGATTCATTCATTGAGAATCTTGCTGAAAATGATTTAGGAAAATTAGGATTAGCAAGGCCAAAAGAAGAAAATGGAAGTAACTCTATCATCCTAGATAAAACGACTATACCAATATGCGAAGGGGTGGCAAAATGGAAGAAATTAGAGAAAAATTCAAATGTGCTTGAAATTGGAGGGAAAGAAGCTGAAAAAGGCTATTGAGAAAAGAAAGAACAGAGAAAGAAAGGAAGAAAGGAAGAAAGGAAAAAAGAAAGAAAGGAAGGAAGAAAGAAAGAAAGGAAAGAAGGAAGGAAGAAAGAAAGAAAGAAAGAAAGAAAGAAGAAAGAAAGAAAGAAAGGAAAGAAAGAAAAGAAAGAAAGAAAGAAAGAAAGAAAGAAAGAAAAGAAAAAAAGAAAGAAAGAAAGAAAGAAAGAAAGAAAGAAAAGAAGGAAGGAAGGAAGGAAGGAAGGAAGAAAGAAAGAAAGAAAGAAAAGAAGGAAGGAAGAAAGAAAAAAAGAAAGGAAGAAAGAAAGAAAAGAACAGAGACAGAGAGAGAAACGGAGAGAGAGAGAGAGAGAGAGAGAGAGAGAGAGAGAGAGAGAGAGAGAAAGAGAGAGAGAGAGTGTGTCAAAGACAGTTGGAATCACCAGAACTCCTAGATAGGAAGTAGAACAAACTAAGGAAAGCTTGGCAAAAACTGGAAAAAGAAGAAGAATGCTTTACTAAGATCACTGTATGTATCTTTCTGCAGAGACTACACAAGTCACAAACTAGTGAGAGCCATAGAAATATCACAGAAAGTTTGCTGAAGCTTTGAATCTCCAGGACCAAAAATGGAAGTTGGCATGGAGTTTTAGGCTTAGGAGCTATTTAGAAATTTATTTGGGACCATTTTGTTTTCTACTAGGAAAGCGAATTTTAAAATTTTTTCAATCATGCTTATAAATATCTGTCAGCAATGCAAGAATCTGTCAATAAAATTTGTGATTCACTTCAGGAAATAATTCAATTAATCTCAACCCTGCCTTCAAGCTGTTCCAGACCTTTTCAAAAAAGTGTGGAAGAGAGAGCTGGGAGATGCCCCCTTGGCTATAATGCAGAATCAAAATAATGTCTCTTGTGTTGTTTGTTTTTTAAAACATTCAAGTCCAAGTAGCATCTGTCCATCTCAAAATGATTCAATTGAGTCAGCCCTTCTACTTTGGGGCTACACAGCTCCTTTGGAACAGAGCCAGAAAAACAAAATTCATTTGTCAGCATACTCTCTCCTGGTTGTGGTGGGACATGCAAGCACACACGTAATCATCAATATATTTAGAAAAGAGAGCACTTTATAATTAGAAAATAATTACTTCTTCTGGCATTCATTTTAAATAATAATCCTATTGAATCTTTGGCTCTAATTACAGGGATGATCAGAAGCCTCCCTAGGGAAATGTGGGTATAGCGAGGACGGAGTGAAACATTCCAAAAAGCTTCCCATCTATCCAGAGTGAGATCCAGCCAAGCTCTTATGCTATTGGCATGCTGTTGTGATTTTCCTGCCATCCTTATTAGAGATGCACCCAACTCCAGGGACACCAGACACATGTTAATGAAACATTCATTTACTGCGACTTATAATTCACAAATATAATTTCATGACTGAACCTTGCATGAAAAAAATTGTTCTTGGGCATATATGCAGTCATGGGAGCAGTCAGAAAGAGAGAGGATCCCAGGGCTGAGAAATAGTTACATTTGAGGCTGTCCTGGCTAAGTGATTTGAAAAAAGCTTGGTGGGGAGAGGGGGTAATGGAAAGAGGGAAGGAGAAAGGGTGAAGCATGAGGATATTTTCAGTGTATGGGTCCTTGATATATCTAATAATAAAGCACTCTAATTGGCCCAAACTGGAAAATCAATAACATCTCATTCTGTTACCACTCTTAGCCCTCTGAAGCAATTAAAAAGAATGTGTATATTTCTGGGACCTCTTGTGTAATAGAGCCCTTGGTGTGAGCACCCTGTTATTTTCCAATACAAGGAAAATAACAATTAATTCCAAAGAAGGTGGTCATGATTTGGCTGATTGGGCAGATGGCAAAACAATCCCACCCAAGAGCATCCGGAGGGGGATTGAGGGCCAAAGAAAATTGGTAGGGATGAGGAGAAGGAGGAGGAGATGCTGTCAGGGCAGATGAGCACATCATCACTCTGTGTGCTCCTCCTACTCCCTGCTCTCTACTATTTTTAACGGTGAAATTGGGAAATAGCATCTTGGGCAATCTTGAAAGGGGAATGGTAGGGGCCCAGTGAGGACACAAAAGAGCTTAAGGGGGCATGTCAATGAATATGTAAGAAATGAGGGACAATTTTATTATTTGCATGGAGATGGTAGGAGGAATTAATAGGCTGATAAGGGGCAGCTAGGTGGCTCAGCACATAGAGCACTGAGCTTGTATTAAGGAAAATTCATCTTCCTGAATTCCAATCCTGCTTCAGAAATGTACTAGCTGTGTGACCCTGGGAAAGTCACTTAACTCTGCCTTAGTTTCCTTATCGGTAAAATGAGCTAGAGAAGGAAATGACATACCACTCCACTATCTACCAAGAAAACCTCAAAATGGAGTCGTGAAGAATTGGACATGACTGAGAGACTGAACAAAAAATGGGGCTTGCAGCATCAACTTACTGGGATTCACTTTTTTCACCCACAGAAGCTACCTGTTTAAGTCACTGCTCAGCCACCAGTAAAAAGTCTGGGCAAAAAGGATGGGACTGGAGCTTTCAATCTTAGATCTAGGAATCAAGCAAGCAAGTATCAACTTTTTATTAAGCCCTTGATGTGTGCTGGACTGTGCTAAGTAAGCATTAGAAAAAGGAAATGGGGAAAACACAATCCTTACCCTTGAGAAGGTTACATTTTAATGGAGCAACCATGCCATATATATAGGAATAGACATCATACATATAAAGAATGAGAGGAGTATAAATGATAGGATAAATACCTTTAACTCTTGAATACCTCTATGGACTTGTGACTTCATCAACATGGGCACTCCTTCCATTGGAATAAATTGCAATATAACCATACCTTCTTATCATGTATGATTCTTACCCATGTTCTGCCATAGAGCTCCACATAAGATATAGGGAGCAGGCTACCTTCTATTTCTTTTTACGTTTCCTGGGTCACGAAAATAGCATATGAATTGTTCATGTAACATTGTTCATATTTTTCTACATGACTAGTCCACTTTTTTATCATAAATTTTTTAAATAATATGACATATATTGCTTCTTCCCTCATTGGTCAGCATTGGAAATAGGCTACATTGTATTTATGCCCACCATATAAATCTTTCTCCATCATCCTTTTAATAACCTACAACTTTAATTCTTCAGGGATTGATGTTCCAAGATTTACAGTCTTGTTTCTAAGATATAGCATCAGGAAAACTTTTGTGGTGGTATTGTTTTCAGATAGATTTTTATTTTAGGGAAGCAATTTGGGATTATACACTGTACACCTCAAATAAGATGGTATGTTAGATTGGAAACTGGATTTCTGGAATAGATTTTATTAATTTATTTATTTTAATACACATTGCTTTGTTAATCATGTTGGGAGAGAAAAATCACAACAAAAGGGGAAAACCATAGGAGAAATTTTTTAAAAAAGAAGTGAACATAGAATGTGTTGATTTACATTCAATCTCCACAGTTCTTTTTCTAGATACAGATGGCATTTTCTGTCCTAAGTCTATTGGGATTGCTTTGAATTACTGACCTACTGAGAAGAACTAAGTCTTTCATAGTTGATCATAGCACATTCTTACTATTATTGTGTACAATGTATTCCTGGTTCTGCTTGTTTTGCTCAGCATCAGTTCATGGAAATCTTTCCAGGCCTTTCTAAAATCAACTTGTTCATCATTTTTATAGGACAATAATATTCCATTACCTTCATATACCACAATTTGTTCAGCCATTTCCCAATTGAGGCACATCTACTCATTTTCCAATTCTTTGCTACCACAAAAAGATTTTTTTGCTACAACCATTTTTGCTCATGATTTCTTTTGGATACAGACCCAGTAATGGCACTGATGGGTCAAAGGGTATGTACAATTTTATAGCCTTTTGGGCATAGTTCCAGATTGCTCTCCAGAATGATTGGATCAGTTCACAACTCTATCAACAATGCATTAGTGTCTTTGGAATAGATTTTAAAAGAGTTCAAAGAAAAAGATACATAGGATACCATGAACTAAAATTCTGCAAGGGTAATCAATTTGAAAAATAAAGGAAACTCACAGAAATGAAATTCTGAAGAAATAAAGGGAAACATTTCTGATGAGTTGTTTAAAGGGGTCTATGTTGGTGCACAAAGAACTCACCAAAAATGTATATACTTAAAATATATATATATACAAAATTAAACCCAAGCTAAGTCATGGAAAATAAACACTAAAAAGTATGGCCTGATCTAATAAAATTAATATTGGGAACAATTAAATTCAGAGTCAACTAAGGCTGACTAAAAAGAGCATCAACAATTTTTTTGTTTTGTTTTTGTCTTTAGCTATATTAAGGAAATGAGGGCAAAAAGGAAGATAAGAATTCAAGTGAAAGGAACAATTTTACATATATGTGTGTATGTATGTATGCATGTATATATGAGATCTCAAAGGCATTAAGATTCAATTCTTTTTGTTCTCAATTCTCGTCTAAGGAAATGATTTTTGGTTAATAAGGAGTTGATTGATGCTCAAGGTAAGTTAGGGAAAGAATAAGGGAGTACTATGAAGAGTTCAAGTAATCAAGGGGATGGATGAATATGCATAATCATGAATGATTTAGGTGCCAAGGATCTAAGGAAAGGAAATGTCCTAACTTTCTAAAAAGAAGAGTTTATAAAGTATAGTTTTGTAAACTAGATAATGAATTGTGCAAAATTTTAGAATGTACTATTTAAGGGATGATGAGTAAAAAGCCAGAAAAAGAGATGAACATTATAAAGATCTAGTGTGTCTTGATCAACAAGAAATCACACTAAACACATCTCGTTTGCCTCTTCCGTTGGATTACTAAGCAGGTAGAATGGGGGAATACAATAAATACTGGTTGATTTGATTTTAACATAGCATTTAACAGTCGTTCTTGTTATTTTGTAGATGAGATGGAGACATGAAGACTCCCCCGCAGGAGTCCTCAAACCACGGCCTGCGGGCCAGATGCAGTAGCTGAGGACGATTATCCCCCTCACCCAGGGCTATGAAGTTTCTTTATTTAAAGGCCCACAAAACAAAGTTTTTGTTTTTACTATATTCCTGCCCTCCAACAATCTGAGGGACAGTGAACTGGCCCCCTATTTAAAAAGTTTGAGGACCCCTGCTAGCCACAGTATTACAGTTAAGAAAATTTAGAACTCTTTAAATGAACAAATGCAGAGTAGTCATTGGTGGTTCAGTGTCAGCATAGAAGGTTTTCAGTGTAGTGACTAAGGGAACTCTGTTTGGCATTCTTGTTCAACATTTTGATCATTGACTCAGATAAAAGGGAAAAACCGTGATCCTTATCAGATATGCAAATGACATAAAGTTAAGAGACAAAACTAACACATTGAATGACAGGATGCAAAATCATCTTGATAGGCTAGAATGCTAGGCTGAATGGAATACAATAAAATAAAATTGGGATAAATATAAAGTCTTACCCTTGGGTATAAAAAAATCAACTTTACAAACAAAATCAGTAATGTAATTGCCCTGGGACACCAAAATCTGGAGAGCACCAAAAGCTTTATCTTGGGACATACTTCCTTCTTCCTGTGATTCAACTTTCCACTGATTGACATTGGTTGATTCTTCAGCAGTAGAAAAACCTAGTGGTATTGCATGTACTATTTACATCTTTCGCCATTGCTGGAGGAAGGAGGACCTATTTAGGGATGCGTTTTTTCCCCACCCCAAACAATCATATTATTAAATTCCAGCACCTATCAAAATCCCTCCCCTCTCTCCCAAGAGTGTCCATTCTTTTAATAGCATAGAAATCTTTTGGTATCCTAGAAGATAGCTTCTTTTCCCTTCTTGGCTATGTCTTAGGTGAAATTCCTCCCTACATCTCTCTATTCCATTCCTTGTTCTCAGCAAAAAAAATCCATAGTTATTACTCTTTCCAAAAGTACAAAATGAAAGAGACGTGACTAAACAACAATTCCTCTGAATTTTTTAGGGGGTTTTAGTAAATTTCAAGGTCAAGTTAAATAAATAGTACAGCGTGGCAGCCCCAGAGAGTAGTACAGTCTTAGATTCAAGAGGTATAGCTCTTGGACCAGAGAAGTTCCTAGTCAGACCACATCTAAAAAAATGTGTTTAACTCTGGGCACATTTTGAAGATGACTTTGAGAAATTAAGAGAGTGTTCAGAGTAGTGAAACTTAAGAGTGTTTCAAGCTCATGTCAGGTGGGGATAAAGAAACTAATGATATTTAGCCTAAAAATCCAAAAAATGAATTAAGATATGATAGGAATTATCGGATATTTGAAAGATAATTTTTTTCTGCTTAGCACCAGAATATAGAAATAGAAGCAATTTGCCAGGGGCAAATGTAGTAATGATTTTAGGGAAAAATCCCCAACAATTAGAGATATTTAACAGAGTATGGGCTGCATCAGGAAGTAAAGCACATTTCCCCTCATTAGAGGTCTTTAAATAAAAGTTGGATGACCATCTATCAGATATATTATAGAGGACATTCTTTTCTCATTAAGATACAAGTTGGGTTAGATCAGTGGTTCTCAAAGTATGGTCTAGAATCCTGGGGATCTCTGAAACCTTTTTAAAGGGTCTACAAATTCAAAAATAGTTTTTATTTCCAATATGGTAAATGTCTATAAATATAATCCAGATAAACAAAAATGTTTTGGAGAGATCCTCAATAATTTTTAATAGGATAAAGATACTGAAAACAAAAGTTTGAGAACCACTGGGTTAGATGATCTTTCAGCTCTAAGTCTCTATAAAACATAATCTATCTAATATTTTACTTCCATTCAATTCAGAGTTCAACTCATTGTCCATCTGCGATATCTGTCCCATATACTAGTCTCTAAACAGGAAAATCCATTGGCAGAAGGAATAAATGTCTAACCTTAGAGATTTTTTGATGGAGGTGGGGGGAGGTGAGAGGGACATTCCCATACAGGTGTCTTCTGGAAAATTTAGTGTTGATGTCCTGGGTGGAGCAGGTCTACTTACATGGACATGATGCCAGAAGATCTGTCTACATTTAACACTGACCCATCCCATTAAAGGTCATCAGATTGGTTCCATTTTTCCATTAACTACTCAGAAAGAATTGACATAATTGACTGGTGAATACCATAATACCATAATATGAATACATAATCAAGCATTAATGAGATCTAGTTTGGGGGAGGTCAAAGTGAGCGAAAGATACAATGTGAGGAGGGACAGTGTCAACTGAGAAAGGTGTAGAGCCAACACCCTCCTGTATATAAAAGAAAAAATACAGTCTAGAGTTTACGCCTCTTTATGCAATCAGAGAAAGAGTTATCAATCTTTGGAGTTCTGGATTTATGGAAAATAATAGAAAGTTTGTACCTTTTCAAGTGGAGACCTAAGAATAGAGAAACCACAGATGTCCATTTTTAGAGCTTTTCTGTTTTAAAAAGGAAATGCCATATGAGTAGGTCACCTTTTTAGGTGATTACTAAACCCAAGAGATTTGGCTTATGTTACAAATTACACAGAAAAGATGCTGGCAATGATCCAAGTATCCACACAACTTTCTTTTGTTTAAATAGGGATTTAATTAAACAGAAAAGTACACCTAGTTGTCAAAGTTTCACAAGGGTAACAACTGTGCAAATAATTATGAAAAAGGTCATCATTACTGAACAATTTCAGCAAGGCCAGTAACCAACACTAGTGCAAAACTTCAACATAGAGTCAGTCATTCATATTTTAAATTTATATAGCAGCTGAATAACCTCACTGGTCTTGTTCTGAATGGGAAGTAAAGAAAGCAATAGGACAAGGGATAGGACAAGGGATAGTCCCATCCTTACACCAAGTCCTTGATAACATAACAATGTGCAAAACCCACAAATACATACAGATGTGACATTGGTAAAAATACTGAAAAGTTCGGACAAAGAGAGGACTGACTATCACTCAGTTTGGTTTGTTTTCCAGTTTAAGTCTTTCATGGGTCCTGCTAACATTTCAATAAGGACAGACGGTTATAGTTTACAAAGCCTCTAAAGGCACTGTAAATTGGGAATAGCTACAGTCTTATAACTGACTGTGAAGTCCCTCTTGCATAAGGCCTCTGCTTTTCTCTGTCATTCTCTGCTAGCAGGTGACTTAACCGTAGAGTCTGTTTTCTTCTCTGCAGGGGCATTGGCCCCTGCCTTCTTGGCAGGGGTAGTGGGTGGCTGAACTTTGCTTTTCCCGATGACCAGTTTTCTCTGTTTCTGATTGTTGCTTTGAAGGGATTTTAACCCCAGCATTTCACAATATTTATTACACTGGTGCAGGGCTTTAAACTGGTCAATGAAAGTCATGGAACAGTTGCCTTTAAAACCTTTGTACCTGTAAAGAAGGAAAGAGAAATTTTTAAATGGAGTCCTTGCCAGAAAAAACTTATTCTACCAGACTTGAAGGAGAGAAATTTATAGATAGAGGAGAAATATACAATCTATATTTAGAATAACCAGATTGTAGAGCTGGAGTGGGCAAAGATCTCAGAGGCCATCTCATTCAGGTTTCTTCTTTTACAAATAAGGGAGACAGAAATCCAGGATGGGGGTTCTATCATGTGTCACAAAGGCAGTAAACAACAGAAGCAAGTTATTAGTAACTAAGTGAAGGACAAGAACATAAATAGTGGTGAAAACAATGAATACAATGGAATTAAGGAAAAATAAAATTAGTTTTATGCAGTAAAGGTCAAACCATCTTTGACATGATATCAAAAAGAGTTCCAAGTCTTTAGCACATTTTATAATGCCATTGTATTTGCATTTTTTCTTTTATTCATATATTAGGCATAGACCATTTTGACAGAAACTTGGGTGAAATCTCAGTGGCATGTAAGTCCAATAACAAATACAAGGAATCTTTACCCTTTCTTTTTCTTCCTATCAAACTTCTTTATGAAAGGAATAATATAATTCTATTTAGAGCTGGGCAGCAGTTCAAAGATCATGCTCTAACTAATATATAGCTAAGAAAATTGAACCATAAGGATGTGAAATGATTGGTCCAAGGTCACAGAATTCCTTAGCAACAGTCGAAAGATGGGAACTCAGGCCATCTCACTCATGATTACTTGTGGTTTTTTTCTTCTTTAAAATAATATAAGAAGGTTCTCTCTGGGAGAAAGAGCAGGTTTCTCGAGGAGATTTTCTGGAGGCAGCCTTAGTATCAGTTCAGATCAATAATTACCCCAAATGCAGCCAGCTGGTAAAAATATAAATGTTATTTCTCTTTCCAAGTCTTGTCTCTTTCCTTGAGCCCCGATAGCTAGATTCTTAGAGGCCTATCTCTCTGCTTGGTTCCAAACGCTCCCTCCCAATGTCTCTAAATCCAAAGGTTTGTCCTTCAGCCTCTGCCTCTGGTTTCTTCAGCCTCCAATCCAGGTCTACTCTTCATGTAATTCTGCTGAAATCTGTTTCTTTTATACAAGAGAGAGGAATTGTGAGATACGAGAGAGAGGGATTATGGGTTTTATCCCATAGTGCTCTCTGACCTTAAGAGCTTCAAGGGAGGTGTGAATTCACAAAGTTACATAGTTAATTTTGTGAATCTCCCATACTTGTGAACTCCAATGAGTAAAAGTGTGAACATAAGCATTGTATCAATTAATTCTACTTAGTACCTTGTTTCAGGTTCTGGCCCAAAACATCAACTCTAATGAGTTAGCAGTTTGTAAAGATTCCAACAATTACAGGTTTTTTTTTTTTTCCACTCTCTCAAACCAAAGACCATTTACATTAGACTCAGTAGCCTACCCAGGATTATGGCACAGAAAACCAATTTTTAAAAATTCTGAACTTAAACACCAAATAAAATGAGCATATTGACATGCAAAACAGAATAGATAATAAAGATCATACATGATGGCTTCCCTTTCTTTTTAGATATATAAGAAAATTGAATTTGTTTCATTCAAGTTGGCTGGCTGATCTGTTTCCTTCTATACTTCATTCTGTTCTTTTGTACATGTTATAGATAATTCACTTACCTTCTTGTCTTTTTTTCTATATTATTACTAATCTCTCTCCCCCCACTATTTTTTTAAAAGAAAAGCAAATATGTAACATATGCATACAAAACAAAATATATTAGCAGGTTGGCCATATACTAAAATTATGTCTCATTTTGAAACCATCATCTTTCTCTCACAAAATGTATGGCACATTCATTATTGGTCCACATCTTCCTATGTGTCCTTTGCTACAACAAATAGAGCTGTTATAAATATTTGTATATATATATATATTTTGTTATTTCTTTGAGGTATCAGCCTAATATTGGTGTTATTGTATAAAAAGAAATATAGTTTGGTGACTTTTTGGATATGGTCCCAAATTATTTTTCCAGAAAGGCTAGATAAATTCTAGCTTCATACTAAGAATATATCCATCACTGTGCCTTTTGGTACAGTCTTTTGGTCTTTTGGTAGAATCTTGAGTAATCATAATTTTCCTTTCTTGGTGTGTGCAAATCTGGTAGCTCTGAGACAGAAACTCGGAATTTTTCTAATTAGTATTTTTCTAGGTGGGTTTTTTGGTTGTTGTTGCTTTTGTTTTTTAGTGCTGTGGAGCATTTTATATAGTTTTTTTTTGATAATTTGAATTTCTTCCTATGAGAACAGCCTATTTCTTTGACCATTTATCTTTTGGGAAATAGAACTTGTTTCTATATATTAGAATCTTTTCCTTATATACTAGATCTTTATCAGAGAAGCTGCAAAAATAGTTTTCTTGCAAATTATTTCTATACTAAAATTAGAATGATATTTGTATAAATGTTTCAATTTCATGTAATTAAAATTGTCCACTTTTTTTTCTCTGTCTCTATTGCTTTTCTGTATGAATTCTTCCCCAATCCATTTCCTTCCCTGTTCCTCTAATTTGTTTATGATGTCACTTTTTATGTCTAAGTCATGTATCCATTTGGAGCTTATTTTGGTAGATTGTACGAAATGTTGGTCTGAACCAATTTTTGGTGAATAGGGTATAGTTGGGATCTTTGGGTTTATTGAACATATTGTTTACTTGATATAGTCTCCTAAGTGTTTTTTTCCATTTTTAAAGCCATACTAACAAGTTTTAATGATTACTGATTTGTAGTAGAGTTATAGATACGATGCAGCTACGTCTCCTTATATATTCTATTTCTCTTGAGATTCTTGACCTTTATTTTTCCAGATGAATTTTGTTAAAAAAAATCAAACCCTATAAGGTAATAATTTGGTAAATTTATTGGTATAGTACTAAATAAGTAAACTAATTTAAGTAACATTGTAATTTTTATTAATATTGTTCAGGGCCAACCATAAACAGTTAATATTTCTCCAATTATTTAAATTTTCTTTTACTTCTCTAAAAGATATTTTATAATTGCATTTGTGAAACTTATATATATATATCTATTAGAAGGTAAACCTCCTTGTATTTTTGTATAATTTGCAAATGTTTTGAATGGATTTTCTTTTTCTAGCTCTTACTGCTGAGTTTTGTTGGTAGTTGATAGAAAAGCTGATGATTTAACACAGAATTATTTTGCCAGTTGTCTTAGAGATTACTGTCCTCTATAATATTCAGACTTCTTTGGGAATGAAACCAAAGTAAAGAGTCTAAGATAAAAAAAAAAGGTACTTAAAACTTGTCATGTCATAATGGGTGTCTTGGTAGATTCAACAGATATAAACCAAAACCAAGGCTTAGCAAAAATCATATGACTTAGCAATAGTCATATTGACTGACAAATTGAACTTTAGTATATTTACAAGTCAACATGAAAATGACTTTTTATTTTATATCCTTACTCTGTTTTTACTTGGCATCTTCAATCCTTGGCTAACACCTTAATATGCCATAGAAAATATTCTGTTCCTGCATGTCCAAAGAGCTATAAAATTGTACATTTTCTTAGATCCAGCTGTGTTACTACTAGGTCTATATCTGAAAGAAATGGCAAAAGAGGGAGAAGGACTCACATGTGCAAAAGTGTTGATAGCAGCTCCTTTTATAGTAGCAAGGAACTGGAAATTGAATGGATGCCCATCATCTGGGGAATGCCTGAATAAGTTATGATGCATGCATTAAATGGAATATTATTGTTCTAAAAGAAGTGATGAGCAGGTTGATTTCAGAAAAGCCTACAAGTGAAGTGAACAGAACTAGGAGAACACTGTACACAGTATCAGCAAAATTATGTGATAATCAAATGTGATGGACTTGGATCAATGTAGTGATTCAAGACAATTCCAATAGACTTGAGATGGAAAATGCCATCTATATCCAGAGAGAGAATTATGAAGAATGAATGTGGATCTAAGCATTTTCACCCTTTTATTGTTGTTGTTTGTTTGCTTTTTCTTATCTCCCTTTTGGTCTGCTTTTTCTTGAATAACATGACTGACAAATATGGAAATATGTTTTAAAAGATTGCATATATTTAGTTTATATCAGATTTCTTGCTGTCTTGGGGGGATAAGGGAGAGAGGGAGGAAAATTTGGAACACAAAGTTTTACAAAAATGAACGTTGAAAACTATCTTTACATGTCTTTGGAAAAATAAAATACTATTGAGATAAAAAAAAGTCTTCAGTTCCTGAACTATGAAAGTAGAATGGGCTGCCTTGTGAGGTAATAAGTTATGTTATGCATCACTGGGGATCTTTAAGCAGAGGTTAAATATTCATTGTTTTCAATATTTTTGAAAGACTTTTAGAACATCAAAACTTGCTACTCACAATAGGAATAGCAAGCATTCTGAATTTCTTGTCATTTAGGTGTATTAAATTGCCCAGTGTTCTGGGAGCAACTGGAGTCTACCTTTACTCTCTAAACTTGAATTGATAACCGTGGAAATCAAGGCAATGTAGCTAGACCTGAGAAAATTTGAGGGCAAATAACTAAAAGTAACTGTCAGAGCAGTAGCTTTTTGGAGAAGATTTTAAAATACATTCTCTGTGGTTCCTTGCAACTAACCACAGAACCACAAAATCTCATCATTATGTGAAAATAGAAATCCAGTGCTAGCCTGGAATTGTAGATAGAGCCACACTAAGAGCTGAATTCAAATTCTGACTCTTCTCTAGCATGTTTCATCAAAACTGTAGCTTTGTCTTGTAGGCATCTTCCAACTGTATTTGCTGACAAAAGAATGTGTTTTGTCATCTTATTGTAATTATTTCAGCCATTGTTTACTGTGATGAAAGAAGAAGTATTTCTTCAATGGGGTGTGGCTTTTCATTTTTGCAGATTAAATACAGAATGTCATAAGGTTCTAGGCACTTAAAAGATTCAGCAAAATTTCATAAAGTACACAATTATCACATCAGTTTAAACATGGTTGAAGTTTTTCTTTATGAATGCTTAGATTCAAAATGTCTTTTGATTTTGATCCATGTCTTTGGTTATTATCTCCATGGCACAATACATTCTAGGGTGACATTCAGTGTAACAGTGTATGTTAAGCTGTATTTCAAATACTCTTTTTGCAAATTTTGAATTGACAACTTCTTGTCAAATTTGATTAGCTCATTATTGGTTTTCCCTTATAATTCAGGGGAATGACCTTTGTGAATCACACCACCTGTCTGGGGCTTCCTTTGCTGTTTTGAAAAATGAAGGAGTTGATACTATAGAGAGGACTGTATCAAATACGGTCTGTCAATTCCATCTAAAAACATAGGGGAGAGGAACCTAGCTCTCACCAAGAAAAAAGCAAAATAAAACATATAAACAAAAAATGCCCCAAAATGTTGAACTCAATGGTCTCTTCTTATATCACTCATGATATCATTGGTGCTCTTAGAAAACAAAGGACAAAACAACAATAATCTTGTGTGACTTGGATTCAAGCCTTGGTGTTATCATGTACTATATCCTGAATTTGGGCTAAAAACATTTTTTTTAAAAAAGCAGCCACAATTGCATAAGTATTTTTTTTTAAAGAAAGGCATGGCTAGAAAGTTGCTCATGTGAAAGTGAACTACAGGCTCCAAATGAATCAGCAACATAATGTGGTGTGATCTCTTTCTTCCAAGGTTCAAGGCATTTCTATTTCAGGAAGCAGGCTCTACTTATGGGTTAGAATGAGGTTCAAAATAGCAGGCTTTTTACTGCTTCCTCCACCTTTTGAACAATGAAATTCTCAGCAAGGCAGGTCCCCAGTTGGTCAGTGATTCTGTTTTTAGCAGAATGTCTGCTTCAGCAGATGCTTAAATAGCTGAATTCCCCCAGTGTGACAGGGCAGCCAGAAAAACTCCTGCAATCTCAGTCTACGTAAATAGAATAAAGATGTCCAAAGTGAGAGAGGTGGTAAGTCAACTGTACTCTCTCTGCTCATGTCAGACCACATCTGGAGTTCTGTGTGCACTTGGGGAGCTATAATTAGGTAGAATGTGGAAAAGCTGGACTGTATCCAGGGAGGGCAACCAAAATGGATTAAAGACTCAGACCTGTGTGAAGATAAAGGAATACGGCCTGCTTAATCTAGGGGAGAATACAAGGTGGAATATGATGATAGACCTCAAACCTCTTGCCATATAGATAGCTCTCCTGCTCTTGTCTCTTGATGGAAGAATTAAGCCCAATAGGTAGGATATATATATAGAGAGAAAGATTCTGAGTTAATGTAAGGGACAATTTCCCTAATAATTAGAGCTTCACTAAATATGCATTGCTTTGGGGATGGAGTAAGTAGTGAATTCCCCATCACTAGAAGTCTTTTATGTGGTTACTGCATGACTAATTGTGAGGGTTGTTATATAGGAGGTTTGTGGTTTGGGCTGGGGCTACATGAGCCCACCCTTCCAAAGCCTACAACTCTATGATTTTGGATGCGTGATTCTGAGTATTTTCCTCAATAAGGATAATAACAACATATTTTACAAGGCTGTGGAAATTAGATGTGAATGTATCCAAAGGGCTTTTTACCCCTACATGCCATATAGTCCAATAACAATTTGTTACAGATAAGAAAACTGAGGCCTGGGGAGGTGAGAGGTACCTTGCCTAAAGCCATTATCCTTGTTTATTTGTTTTTTTTAATAATAACTTTTTATTTTCAAAATATATGCAAAGATATTCTTCAACATGCACGCTCTCATAACCTTGTGTTCCAAATTTTCTCTTTCTTCCTTCCATCTTCACCTTTCCATCCCCTCCCTTAGATGGCAAGTAATCCAATATATGATAAATATGTACAAATCTTCTATACATATTTCCACAACTATCATACTGCACAAAAAAAATCAGACCAAAAAGGAAAGAAAATGAGAAAGAAAAGAAAAAGCAAGCAAACAACAAAAAGGTGAAAATACTATGTTGTGATCTATATTCAGTCCCTACAGTCCTCTCTGTATGCAGATGGCTCTCTCCATCACAAATCTGTTAGAATTGGCCTGAATCATCTTATAGTTGAAAAGAGCCGTGTTCATTAGAATTGATTGTTGCATAATTTTGTTGTTGCAGTGTACAATGTTCTCTTGGTTCTACTTACTTCACTTAGCATCAGTTCATGTAAGTCTCTCCAGGCCTCTCTGAAACCATCCTGTTGGTCATTTCTTCTAGGACAATAATATTCCATAACATTCATATACCATAACTTAATCAGCCATTCTCCAACTGAGGGGCATCTACTCTGTTTCCAAGCCATTATTCTTGTTACTGAAAGAAGCAGACTAAGACCACAGTCCATCATTCTTCCCATTAGATAAGGAGGCCAATTTTTTTCCCTAAAATGCACTTGTGGGGAAGTGGATCCAAAATGTCAGAACAAAGAGAAGAAATCACCAAGTTTTCCCATAGTCTCATCCAAATACCTTTAAATAATGACTCTAAATAAATTTTAGACCATCAAGACCCTCAAAACCACAAAAGACAGAATGGAACACTTTTTCAGCCAAAGGACTCTTGGAAGTTCGGCAAGTAGGATCTGTCGCAATGGGTGGGTCTGGAGCACAATCACAGTTTAGGTTGGGCCAGTACAGCCCAGGTCCCAAGAAAGCAGGAGTTGATAGTGAGGCCTCTGAATTGGCAGCAGTGGCAGCGACCTCTAGACTTCTCAGGCCACAGAGGCCGAGGACAACTCAACAAGAAAGGTTTGGCATACTAGGGTGTGAGGGGAGCCCCAGATCAGGATTGGGCTTTGGGAGCCACTGAATCAACAGCAAGGGCAGCAGCACTGAGGTAGGGGTAATGACATGGCCAACAGAGACAGTGGTGATACAGTGGTGGCACAGTGGTGGCTTCTGGAGATCTCAGAACACAAATGGGCCTGGAACAGATTGTCAGAGGGAGATTTCAGGCATCTCTCTGCTGGCATTATGGGAGGAACTCAGTTGCTTTGCCCATAGGCAGATCTAGGTAGCAATGCTGACAGTACATGTCCACAGCAGGATCTCTGAAAATAGCTGCATAAAACCCATGAAATTTGGAACATTACACTTTCCATCCTGGAAACAGAGCCCTACTTTAATAAAGTGTTACAAGCCAAGTAATAGGCTAGAGAAATAAGCAAACAACAGAAAAAGATTCTGACCATAGAAAGCTACTATGGTGACAAGGAAGGTCAAAATACACACTCAGAAGATAAAAAAATCAAAGCTCCTATATCCAAAGCTCAAAAAAAAAAAAAAATAAGAGTTGGTTTTGGATCATGGAAGAGCTCAAACCGAATTCTGAAAATCAAGTATGAGATATAGAGGAAATGAAAGTGATGCAAGGAAGTATAAAAATGGCCAAATGGGAAAGGTGGTACAAAAGTTCACTGAGGAAAATAATTACTTAAAAATTAGAATTGAGCAAATGAAAGCTAATGATTTTATGAGAAATCAAGAAAAAATACAACAAAACTAAGAGAATGAAAAAATAGAAAAAAATGTGGAATTATTATCTCACTATAAAAAACAACTGACTGGAAAATAGCTCCAGGAAACATAATTTAAAGATTATTGGCCCACCCTAAAGCCATGATCAAAAAAAAGAGCCTGAATATCATCTTTCAAGAAATTATCAAGGAAAACTGTCCTGATATTCTAGAACCAGAAGGTAAAATAGAAATTGAAAGAATACACTGCTCACCTCCTAAAAGAGATGCCAAAATGAAAACTCTCAGGAATAGTGTAGATCAAGGAGAATTCCTAGATTTAGGAGAAAATATTGCAAGCATTAAGAAAGAATTGAAGTATAATAGAGTCACAATCAGGATAACACAAGATTTAGCAGCTTCTGTGTCAAAGGATTTGAGGACTTGGAATATGATACCCTGGAGAGCAATGGAACTAGGATTACAACCAAGAATCATATACCCAGCAAAACTGAGTATAATACTTCAGGGGAAAAGTTGGTTATTCAATAAAATAGAGGATTTTCAAGCATTCATGATGAAAAGACCAGAGCTGAATAGAAAATGTGATTTTCAAATACAGGACTCAGGAGAAGCATAAGGAGGTATTCAGGAAAGGGAAATCATATGGGACTTAACAAGATTTATCATTTTACATGAGAAGATATTTGTAACTCACAAGAACTTTTCATCATGGCAGATAGAAGGAGTATATACAGACAGAGGGATCAGGTGTGAGTTGAATATGAAGGGATCGTAATTAAAAAATAAAACCAAGGGATGAGAGGGGAATGTACTTGGAGAAAGAGAAAAGGAGAGGTAAAAAGGCATAAATTATTTGCCATAAATGAGGCAAAAAAGCACTTTTACAATGAAGAGGAAGAGGAGGATGAGAGAGAGAGAGTGAGTGAACCTTAACTGTCATCAGAATTTGCTCAAGAAGAAGTATCATACACATTACACCTCAGTATGGGTATAGAAATCTATCTTTCCCTGTAGGAAAATAGGAGGGGGAAGGAGATTAGAAAGGAGGAAAAGTGATGGAAGAGTGAGCACATTAAGGGAGAGGCTGGTCAAAAGAAGACACTTTTGAGGAGGAACAGGGTGTAAGGAAAGAGAATAGAATAAACAGGGGAATATAAAATTAGCAATAGTATGAAAAGAATTTTGAAACTAAAATGCATGGGATTTGTTAATGAACACTGATTAAGTCCACATAGGTTTTTTTCTGTGTAATTTGTTCACCTTTTGACTGAACTTTTGCAGTAGCTTACTTAATTAGTCTCTCTATCTCTGATCTTTCTCTTCCGTATAGAACATCTAAAGGGATATTTCTAAAGCATAGATCTCTCCATGTCCTTTCTCTGTTCAATAAACTCCAATGGTTCCCTCTTATCTCTAACTTCAAACACTAGGATTTTAATCCTCTCATAACCTAAGGCCAACCTATCTTCATTTTATTATACACAATTCTTCTTCATGATCTCTGTTAAACTTGTCAACTTACTATTCCTCACATATGACCTTTTCTTCCATCTCTGTGTATGTAAACAGGTCATTTTTTCTAATCCTACAAAGGTCTTTCTCATCACCTCATGCCTTAGTTTTCTTCAAAGCTCAAATTAAACACTCTCACAAATATTCTTTTTTTATCCCTGAGATGCTAGTGCCCCTTGTCCAATGGCTTGTGGTTATACAATGTATATGTGTGTGTGTGTGTGTGTGTGTGTGTGTGTGTGTGTGTGTGTGTGCATGTTGACTTCTCCACTGTTCTAGAGGCTCCTTTGGACCAGGGGTATTTTGAGAATAACTTTATCTTTAACAAGATAACTTTTTGTTAAAGTGCTATGTAAACATCAGTTGCTACCATTACTGGAATGATCTGGTAACTTTTTTTTTATTCATCTGAATTAGTAATATCTCTGATAGACTTCCAGCTCTCCAGGGCAGTAGCTACAGCTGTTTAAGTGTGGTAAGGCACTTAATACAGTCTCACATACAGGCAAGAAACAATTTTTAGGCTTGGGAGGAATGACAGTGAGCTAAAGCATCTGGCTACTTTCATTCCATAGCTAAACTGACTAAAGAACTCTAGCTAAATTCAATTTATTTCTGGGAGACAGAAAGATCAAACAATCCTAGAAAGGATAGGGTCTGGAGACTGCTTTCTTCACCATGCAATATGAGCTGAGCTTTAGACAATTATGGGCATGACAAGTTTCTTTCAGCTCTGAAGCTGAAGCACCAAGGCATATCATCATCTTGACATGTTTGTTATAATTTTTCCTCTCCCTACCTCTTCTTCTCCACACCCTATGTACCTCAGGCCAACAAATACGTCTTCTCCTCTGGGAGGCTGCATTCCATTGTCTTATAAAAGATGGTTGCATATGTTCCAGAAACCACACTCATTTGTTGAAGAAAAAATCAACAGAATGGAGGGCGATTAATCTGGCGGAATGAAAGATCCAGCTGTCTCCTTACTTCATTTTTACATCTCTATCTTCTATTTGAGGGGACCAGAGAGGGAAGTTGAAATGTCAGCATGTCCATTTCTCTACTGTGCTCCAGGACTCCCTGGCAGGATGTGAAGCCTCTTGGGACCTCCTGTGTTTGTCAGAACCATGATGGAAAGCATAATCCCATTCTCTACTGAGGAAAGGTCTTTGATGGATAACACAGATTCCATGGCTTCTTACTCATACTCCAAATGTAATGCACACAGGCTAGTACTGATGTTTATACACATGCAAATAGGGACAAGGGAAGAAACATTCATGCTCATCCATGCTGTGAATGCCTTAGGGCTGCTAAAAACATAGGCAGTCCTGGAAATGACCACGGGAAACATAACAATAATAATTCACCATATTATAATTCCCCTGAGACAATGCTGATGGATCTCTGCAGTGGACTATCAGATCTGTGTGTGGGTAATGGGTTCGTTGGGACTATGTATTTTTGTTCTCATGGAAACAGAAGAATGTCCTTGAGAGTGATTCTAGGTCTGTCCTCTGAGGACCAGTGTATATATGTGTGATGTATGTATCAATGGATATGTACATGTACACACACATACACATATATATACATATGTGCATCTACAGATACGCACACACACTTAAAAGGAAATAATAGGTATAGTACATTCCAAGTTTAGTTTTGTTCATAGATAGCAATATTTACTGAATTCCTTCTGTCTGGATATTATTTGCCCAATCCTTAATAATACAGACTAATACCTTAACTAGACTTCTCCTCTTTATTTATTTATTTATTTATTTATTTATTATTTTTGAAAATGGAGCTGTCATTAGCCCAAGCAATCCTTTTACTTATAAATAGTCACAATAGTCAAGGAGTAGAAAGGGATTGAGGCCAGTCATTTCATCTGTCTCATGAGGATCTCAGTTTCTATAGCTGTAAAAATTGGTATTTGAACTGAATGATTTCTGAGGCTTTGTCTGGCTCAAGTCTGTGATCCTATGCACAGATCCAATTCACTTTGCCATAGTGGCTCTTCCAAATCTTTGCTTTCCCTCCCTATCAGATTCATATCCATATTATCCATACCTCTTCCTTGTCAGGAAATAATCTCTCCTCATATTTCAGTGAGAAAACAAAAGGCATTTGCCATGATCATCTTGTCTCTTATTCTACATCTCAAACTCCTTTATACCATCCCTCATTTTCTCTTCCTTTGGTCTATTTCAAATAAAAAAGCAGTCCTTCTCTTCCAAAAGCAACTCTTTGGTTCATCTCATCTCCTTCCATCTACTTTGACAGATTGTCCCATAATCATCCTTTTTGTCAAACTCTTCCTGTCTACTGTCTCCTTCCCAATAAACAGGCCAGGTTTCCCTCATCCCTTAAAATAAAAAGCTTTCCAACAAATTGGGAAAACATTTTTACAGTTAAAGATTCTGATAAAGGTCTCATTTCCAAGAGAATTGACTCAAATTTATAAGAAATCAAGCTATTCTCCAATTGATAAATGGTCAAAGGATATGAACAGACAATTTGCAGATGATGAAATTGAAACTATTATCACTCATATGAAAGAGTGTTCCAAATCATTATTGATCAGAGAAATGCAAATTAAGACAACTCTGAGATACCACTACACACCTGTCAGATTGGCTAAGATGACAGGAAAAAATAATGATGAATGTTGGAGGGGATGTAGGAAAACTGGGACACTGACGCATTGTTGGTGGAGTTGTGAACGAATCCAACCATTCTAGAGAGCAATCTGGAATTATGCCCCAAAAGTTATCAAACTGTGCATACCCTTTGATCCAGCAGTGTTACTTCTGGGCTTATATCCCAAAGAGATACTAAAGAAGGGAAAGGGACCTGTATGTGCCAAAATGTTTGTGGCAGCCCTGTTTGTAGTGGCTAGAAACTGGAAAATGAATGGATGCCCATCAATTGGAAAACGGCTGGGTAAATTGTGGTATATGAATGTTATGGAATATTATTGTTCTGTAAGGAATGACCAGCAGGATGAATACAGGAGACTTACATGAACTGATGCTGAGTGAAATGAGCAGAACCAGGAGATCATTATATACTTCAACAACGATACTATATGAGGATGGTTTCTGATGGAAGTGGATTTCTTTGACAAAGAGACCTAACTCAGTTTCAATTGATAAATGATGGACAGAAGTAGCTACACCCAAAGAAAGAACACTGGGAAATGAATATAAACTATTTGCATTTTTGTTTTTCTTCCCGGGTTATTTTTACCTTCTGAATCCAATTCTTCCTGTGCAACAAGAGAACTGTTCAGTTCTGCAAACATATATTGTATCTAGGATATACTGCAACATATTTAACATATATAAGACTGCTTGCCATCTAGGGGAGGGGGGGGAGGGAAGGAGAGGAAAAATCAGAACAGAAGCGAGTACAAGGGATAATGTAAAAAATTACCCTGGCATGGGTTCTGTTAATAAAAAGTTATTATATAAAATAATGATAATAATAAAATAAAAAAATAAAAATAAATAAAAAGCTTTCACTTCATCCTAGCAACCCTTTATTTTCCTATAATTATTCTCTTCACAGCCAAACACTAGAAAAAGCTACTTATATTTTTTTGTTTTCTCCACATCTTCCACCAGACTCTTGCAAACTGACTTCTAATCTCATCATTTAATTGAAGTTACTCTCTCCAAGGGCTGCTAAGTGGCACAGTAGCTAGAACATTAGTTCTGAAGTCAGGAAGACTTATCTATCTTTCTGAGTTCAAATCTGATCTCAAAGACTTTGTAGCTGTGTTTCTCTGGACATGTCACCTAACCTTGTTTACCTCAGTTTCCTTATCTGTAAGACAAGCTAAAGAAAGAAATGGCAAAGCCATTCTAGTGTCTTTGCCAAGAAAACCCTTAATGGAGTCATGAAGAGTTGGACATGACTCAACAACTCGCTCCAAAATTCTTTGTCATCATTATTTTCACTTTTGGGGAGTATTTTTTCCTTTTTGTTCTGTTTCTTTTTTCACAATATAACTAATATAGAAAAGTGTTTTACATGACTGTATATATACAACCTATATCAAACTGCTTACCAATTTAGGGAGGAAGAAGAGGAGGAAGGAAAGAAAAGAGAAAATTTGGAACTCAAAATTTTACTGAAAAAAATGAATGTTAAATTTGTCTTTACATGTAATTGGAAAAAATAAGATAATTAAAATGAAAATTATTTGTAAAAAGTTCTTTATTGCCAAGTCTAATTGACCTTTTCTCAGTCTTCCACTTTCTTGGTCCCTCTTCAGGTTGACATTATTGACTACATTCTCCTGCAAGATATTTTCTAGTTCTTACCTGGTTCTCCTCCTACTTGGCAGTTCCTTAGTTTCCTTTATTTGATCATAATTTATGTCTTGCCTACTTTGTATGGATCTATCCTAAGGTCCTTTTTTCTTATCTTTCTATAACCTTTCTTGATGATTCCATAAGTTCCTGTGAATTCTATCTCTATGAAAACAACTCCCAGAACTGATTATCCAATCCAAATCTCTCCTAAGATAGCTAAGTGGTTCAGTAGATAAAGCACTAAATCTGGAATCAGGGAGAGCTGAATTTAAATCCTACCTTGGATACTCTTTAAATGTGTAACTCTGGGAAAGTTGCTTACACTCTCTGCCTCAGGGTCTTCATCTGTAAAATGACAATGGAAATGGCATTTACTTTCCCAAAAAGCTGTGAGAATAAAATGAGATGATATTTAAAAAGGGCTTTGCAAACTTTAAAGCATTCTATAAATATTAGCTGTTATTATTAGTTAACTATTATCCTGAACTCTTTTCATCTGTCATCAGTTGTCTTTTGGATATTTCTAACCAGATCTCAAGCTCAGCATGTTGGAAGCAAAATTCATTATATTTTCCCTTACATCTCTTCCTAAATTCCTTATTTTTGTCAATGAATCCCTCCTTCTCGAAGTCATTCTGGTTCACACCAGAAGAATAATACTCAGCTCTTTATTCCTTCTCACCTCACATAACTAACCAGTTGACGAATCTTGTAACTTTTACTTCCACAACATCTGCAGCATCACTCCCCTTCTGTCCACTCACAGAAGTGTTACTCAGGTCCAGGCTTTTATAACTTCTCTGCTGGACTACTATAATAACCTTTTGATTTATCTCCTGGCCTCATCTCATCTCTTTCCTTCTTTGATTCACATTCCATACAGTAGTTTAGGTGATACTCCTAAAACACGGTTGTGGCCATGAGACTCCCCTTGCCTCAGTCTTCCTGTTGTCTCTAGGAGAAAATAGCATCTGATTTTTATTCAGTGCTCTTCATAATTTGACTTCAATTTACTGTTCCAGGCTCATTACATTCTACTCTCCTTCCTACACTGAACATTTCAGCCAGATTTGCTTGTCCATCTCTGATGTCCATGCTTCTGCAAAAGCTCTCACTCCTCCCTAGAATGCATCTTCTCCTCCCTTCATAGAATAGCCAACTTCATTCAAAGTGCAATTCAGATGCCACCTATTTCACACAAAAGGCCTCTACTGATATCTCCAAGGGTTAATATCCCCATTGCTTTATGTTAACCATCTATTTTACATTTCTTCTTAAGTGCATAAATTGTTTCTTCCCATTAGAATGAAAGTTCCTTGAAGTTAGAAGCTAGTTTTTCCCTTTAATATTTTATCCCTAGAGCCTGTGCATATTAGGTCTAAGCACAGTAAATGCTTGTTGATCAATTGATTCATGAGCGTTCCTCTTTGAGCTTCTCTTCAGCTTTCCCTACAGTAATCCTATAAAGTAGGTAGTATAAGTATTAGTATGCTCATTTTACAGATAGGAGAATTGAAACAGCAAGGTTAAGTTTCCTGCTCAGCCATTTCCCAATTGATAAATCATCAAAATATATGAACTATTCCAAAATATAAAATTATGAATATCCTTTGACCTACCAATAGCACTACTAGGCATGAATCTCAAAAGAGAATAAAAAAAGGAAAAGAGCCTGTATATACAAAAATATTCATAGAAGTTCTTTTTTCGGGACAAAGAATTGGACATTGAGGGGAGGCCCATCAATTGGGGAATGGCTGAATAAACTGTGATATGTGGTTATGAAACAATTGTATTGTTCTTTAGGAAATGATGAGCAGATGTTCTCAGAAAAACCTGAAAAGTCTTCCCATGAGCTCAAGCAAAGTGAAATGTACTGTGTGCAAAGTAATAGCAATGTTATGGGATGATCAACTGTGAATGATTTTGCTATTCTCAGCAGTACAAAGAACCAAGATTACTCTGAATGACTTATAGAGAAAAATACTATCCATACTCAGAGAAAAAACTGATTGTGTCTGAATACAGATTGAAGCATATTCATTTTGTTTTTTTTCTTTGTTCTTCTTGAGGACTTTTTTTGGGGAGTGGGGTTCTTTCACAACATGACTTTTATGGAAATGTTTTACATAGCTTCACATGTGCCTACTTAATGGGGGATAGAAAAACCCCTAGTGCTGGATGTTCTGGCTGGTATCTTGCCTTCCCATCATTGTTCTGATAAATCATCACAATGAGCTCATGTAAGTCTTATGATCCTTAAGAACTAGTTCTAACCCCTATAGGTTTGATTATCATAGAAAACCTATAATTGCAAGTTCTGAGAATCTTTTTCCTTTATCTGAGGGAAAAGACAATATTTCCCATGAAGTTCTGGTCCTCAAAGATAGGTTAGATTGACTTGCTTAAGACAGTAATAATTTTTGAAACTGTGTAACTCTACAAGGTCTGTATCAACAAGGTGGTAGAGACTTCTAGGGAGAAGAAAAAGGGAGCCATATGGAGAATTTTTTTATGGCAGTGCTTGGGGAATAAGGAACAGTAGCAATGAAGCCTGACTTTTGACTGCTAAGGGTAAGGTGAGTTGAGTGGAGCACCTCTTGCTGTTACTAGGTTGGCTGAAAGTAGCAAATATTCTAAGTAGGAAATCAAATATTGACCAAGTGTCACAGGAATGAATTTTTCCAACTCTCAATCCAGAAAGAAACATCTTTCATGCTTTCACCACACTCTGAACATGAGTCTCACAGGAAACTATCCTGGGATCAAAATCTAATTCCCAGAGTGAGTGCTGAGAGAAGTGTTCTTCCTATTCTTTTTTAAAATTATTTTAGTCTTGATGAAATGCTTTAGTTTGAAGTTCCTCATCTGTTATGCTATCTTCATAAAAACTGAATTTTAGAAGATTTTGGACTTCTTCAGTTAAGCTGGAATAGGGACTCAATACAAATAAAATGCGCTTATCCAAATACCATATCTGGAGTTGAGTACCATGCAGACTGCTTTATGTGTGTTTATATATCTTCCTTTGGTTCATTCCATTAAGCTTGATCTCAAAAGGGTGTTTCCTGCTTGTATGTTTCTATGAGAACAAAAGAACAAAGTATTCAGTTTTTTTGAAGAGGGTACCTTTTGATGGATTGTGGCCCTCAACATGAGCTAATTTAACTTGTATCTCTAAAATTCCTTTGCCTCTACTTTTGTGGAATTGCATTTGTCACCTCATATCTTCTAGTTGCCCCCTGCCTTCTGCCTGGATTCTCCTCTGATATATTGTTCTCTTAATCTAAGAGCATAAGGTATCTCCTGAGAGAAAAAGCAAGGCATTTCTTGTTTGGCTATTAAAATTCAGTCAGACACAAATAATTCTCTATAGTATTATTTCCTCTCCCTATTTCTGAACAAAGAGGGCAGCTAGGTGGCAAGAGCTAGAAAAGGAAATTGCAAACCACTCCAGTATCTTTGCCAAGAAAACCCTAAATGGCATTATGAAGAGATGGACATGACTGAAACAAGTGAACATAATAGTTTCTTATGGCTACTTGCATATCTTTGATTATCCAACCACTGGCTGAGATGAGATCTCAAGCTCTGTGAACCATCATGCATAATCTACAGCACAATCTATGGCCTGCTCTAGAGTTGGAGGGAGCCAAAAATGGAGGGGGGCTATTTATTAGCTCTTCTCCCACTGGCTTAATTTCCAGTAATCCCTTTATTGTTTTTCCTGTTCAGTGTCTCATAAACTGAGAACTGAAAGGAATCTTGGAGCTTATCCATTCCAACTCCCACCTTTTATAGGTGAGACCAAAAAAGGAGAAGTAGCTTAGCCATCGTCATAATAATAGAGGAAGAGCCAACAGTCAAAGCTTCTGATTTAAATTCTAAATATTCTACCACCACATTGCTAATCAAGTAAAGTGCTATATATTTGAAATCTTATTAGAGATCTCAGTGACATTGAAACCACACTCACTGAATTTTTAGTCTAGTTTGGTCTGTCTCTGGATCTTTCTCTTCCCCTCTCTGTCTTTGTCTCCATCTCTCTGTTTTTGACCTTCCCTCTCCTATAGGTGGAAGTACAGGGACAATTCACAGGTTTGATTTGGTTCTGATTAGCATGGAGGTTTGATTTACTCCATTTCCAAACTGGGTAAATTTATGCTTCCTTAGGCAACCTGGAATCCCCTGCTCCCAAGGGATTCATCGGATTAATGCTGAACAATGCAGGTGCCTGATCAGCTTAGCCCACTGCACTTCAGAACTCCTGAGTTCAAGAGATCCACCCACCTTAACCTCTTAGGGGCGAGGATGACAGTCATAATCTACCATGACTCTAACCTCATTGTTTTGCTTCTATGGTTAAATCAATCATTGACAGACATTCATCACACTGTGTCCAGGTCTCATCTAATCTCATTCAACTGGGTCTTCAATATTGTGCAATAATTCTTTTATTCATTTCTTAGTGATTCACAGAATCTCAGGCAATATCCCTGACCAGTAGTCACCCAATCTTTTTATGAAGTCTCTGTTGAAGCTAAAAGGGAAGCCATTACCTCCTGAGACAATCCATTACATTTCCGGATAACTCTGATGGTGAGAAAGTCCTCACAAAGTCTATCCCAAACTTTCTTCTCTCTTTTCAAGTCCTCAGCTCCACCCTACCTTTTCTCTCAGATGTTTATCCAACCTTCTACTTTACAGAGAAGATGGATACTAACACTTTAACTCCCACTTCTCATCCTATGACCCTTAGCCTTTCTCCATGTCTTTTTGTGAACTTCTCTTTTCCTCCATTATTCAAGAACGAGGCAGATCCTCTTCCTTATCTATATGTTCTTGATCCCATCCCTTTATCTTTCTTACTGAACTTTACTTCAATAGTCAGCTCAACTTGATCCATTACTGTCAAATCTCTTCCTCTTTGTGAGATCTTTGTGATTTCAGAGCACATCTTGTCCAAATCCCTCACTTCACATAAAAGGAAACAAAAGCTTAGATAGGTTAAAGGATTTGTCCAGAATCAGAAAAGTGGCAAATGGTAAAGATAAGATTTGAACTCCTATCTCACACTCCAACTCTAGTACTCTCCCCATTGGCCTTCCTCATTCCTCTTCCAGTTTCCTTCCCTCTGCCTATGAACTTGCTGAAGTCTCTACCAAAAACAACTTTCCTGCCTCCAAGAAAAGAATCCAACCTATTCTCCCTTTAAGATATCCTCTGAGATTTACATGAACTGATGCTAAACAAAATGAGCAGAACCAGGAGATCATTATACACTTCATCAACAATACTACATGATGATCAATTCTGATGGATGTGTCTCTCTTCAACAATGAGATGATCCAAATCAGTTCCAATTGTTCATTACTGAAGAGAATTCAGCTACACCCAGAGAGAGAACTATGGGAAGTGAGTGTGGACTACAACATAGCATTTGCACTCTTTCTGTTATTGTTTGCTTGCATTTTTGTTTTCCTTCTCAGGTTTTTTTTTTTTTTGCCTTCTTTTTAGATCTTATTTTTCTTGAGCAGCAAGATAACTGTATAAATATGTATACATATATTGTATTTAACATATATTGGACTATTTGCCACCTAGGGGAGGGGGTGAGGAGGGGGAAAGTTGGAATAGAAGGTTTTGTAAAGGTCCATATTGAAAAACTACCCATGCATACGTTTTATAAATAAAAAGCTTAAAGAAAAAAAGATATCCTCTGACTCTTCTCCTCCTCACCAGCAAGCTTCTAGGATGACTAGGCTGCATTTTCTGCTTCTACTTCCTCTACTCTTGACTCGAATAATTAAATCCATGCAACATGTGCTCCTCTTTTCGCACTGAAATCTAACTCCTTTCTTTACCACTTCACTGAAACTGCTCTTAGCAGTTACCATTGCCCTCTTAATCAACAAGTCCAAAGTCTAATCAACCATCATCCTCCTTGAGCACACTGTATTGACTTCCTGCCCCCGTAGAAAGGAGTTGGGAGTTGGGCTGTGCTGCTAATTAGGGAACAAATGTCCAAGAGAAAGAATAGGAGAAATAGGATATGATATACGTAAAACCTATGGCAGCTGTGCCAGTTAAGTCAAGATCATGATAATTGAGGGTCCATATCAAAGGAGTTATGTATGTTAGATGCTATACTTTAAAGGGAGCTGAACTTAGAGATTAAAAGACCTGAGTTCAAATTTAGCCTTGGATGATTAATATCTATGTGACCTTGGTAAGGTATTTACCTTCAGCCTCATTTTCCTCATCTATAAAATGGGAATAATAATAGCACCTATCTCACAACTTTCTTGTAAAGAGCAAATAAGAAAACATATTAAGTACTTTACAAATCTTAAAGCACTATAATTATTGTGAAAGATCTTCATTAAAAATGCTTCCTAATTTAGAGAATTGAAAAAGCAAGGAAAAATACACTCTATAAGATTTCCTAGAGATAGATCCAGGATGACAGAGGACAGCCTGGGACCCAACTGTATTTTCTAAACATTTCTCTCCAAACAATTTTAAATTAATTCCTGAGAGAAATTTTTGGAGTGACAGAGCCAACAAAAGGTTAGAGACATTTTTCCAGCCTAAGACAACTTAGGAGGTCTATAGCAGAGATATGTAACAATAGGGTGGGCACAGGCCTGGACTAAAGCCAGAAGTACCAGCAGAAGTCTAGAAGACCTTTAGAAGTCTAGAACTGGATAGAAGCAGTAGCAGTAGCTTCAAATTCTCTCAGCCCAGAGGCCCTAAGATAGTCAGGAACTGGTCAGAAAGAGATTACAGGGGACTCCCTGCTGGTACTAGGTGCAGCTGCCACTAATTGGCAATTCTATTACCCTAAAAGCAATTCTGAGTCAGGAGGAGCAAATGTGATGTCACAAGGAATCAGGGCCCCTGATCAAAGTTCCAGAGCTAAGAGGAGGACTAGTACTTATAGGGGAAGGGGAACTGGAGACTTGGTCACAGTTCCAGGACCACAAGGAGTACTAATGCTTGTGGCTTCTGGGAGACAGGGGTCATTCCTGGGTAAAGGCCAGGGCTAAGACCAGGGAACTTCTCTCTGAATCATACTGCTTTGAAATACTTAAAACTTTCAGACACTCCAGAACTATCTTTGAAAACAGTAGTATGAAAAAACTGAAAGTTGACACACTGCCTCCTCACTCTTCAGGTATGCAGAGCTCAACTCAATTTGACCATCAAATGTTACTATGGTGGCACAGAAGACTAAGACATAAATTTAGAAGACAACAATATGGAAATAACTACAAACAAAGCCTCAAAAATGCTAATTGGACTCAAGATCAGCAAGAATTCCTAGAGAAACTAAAGTAAGATATGAGTTGTAGAGGAAAAATTGGGGAGAGAAATGTAAGTGATGCAAGAAAATTATAAGAGTATTAACAGCTGGTAAAAAAAAGGTACAAAAATACTAAGGAAATTATTATCTTTAAAAAAAGAGAATTGGTTTAACGGTAAAAAAGGCAGAGAAGTTCACTGAAGAAAAGATTTCCTTTAAAAGCAGTATTGAGGAAATGGAAAAAAGATACCAAAAAATCACTGAAGAAAATAATTCTTTAAAATTAAAATTAGGCAAGTGGAAACTAATGACTATGAAACTTCAAGAAATAATAATATAAAGTCAAAAGAATGGGAAAATAGAAGAAAATTTGAAATATTTCATTGGTAAAATAACTCACCTGGAAAGTAGATTTAGGAGATATAATTTAATAATTATTACAAATATTACCTGACAACCATGATTTAAAAAAGAGGGAGAGCCTAGATATCATATTTCAAGAAATTATATCCTCCCCCCCAAAAAAAAGAAAGAAAAAAGAGAAAAGAAATTATAAAAGAAAACTGAAGGTAAAATAGATTCTGAGGATAAAATAGAAATTGAATGAATCTACTGATTACTTAAATGAAAACTTCAGAAATATCATACCAAATTTCAAAGCTCCAGAGGAAGGAGAAAATATTACAAATGGTCAAAAAGAATCAAATCAAAAATCATGGAACCATAGTCAGGATCACACAAGAATTAGCAGTTTACAAGTTAAAGGGATAAAGGGCTTGAAATGATAATCCAGAGGACAAATGAACTAGAATTGCAACCAAGAATCATCTTCACAGAAAAAACAGTTACTTTTTTTTAGGAGGAAGATGGATATTTAATGAAATAGAGGACTTTCAGACATTCCTGATGAAAAGGCCAAAGCTGAATAAGAAAATCTAGCAAACCCAAGACTCAAGAGAAGCATAAAAAAGATAAACATGAAAGAGTTATCATAAAGGACTGCAGTTATATTGTTTACATTCTTATAAAGGAAAATGATATGTGCAACTTCTAAAATTTTTTTCATCATTAGGACAGTTTAGAAGGAATCTACATGGACAGAGGGATGGGTGTGAATTGATTATGTTGAGGTGATCTTCCAAAAAAGAATGTAGGGGTGAGAAAAAGGAATGTACTAGGAGAAAGGGGAAATGAGAGATAGAATGGGGTAAATTTTCTCATATAAAAATGGTGTATAAGGAAGAACTTCTTTATAGGGGAGAAGGAAACAGAAGTGGTGGTGGCAGTTACTTGAACTTCATTTTCATTGAAATTGGATCAAAGAAGGAAGAATATATATACATAGCCAATTGGGAAATAGACAAGAAATGACTTGAAGAGGACAAGTGAGAGAGAGAGAGAGAGAGAGATGAAGAGAGACAGAGACAGAGAAATACAGAGAGAGACATACACAGAGAGACAGATAGACAGACAAAGGTGGGGGGAGAGGAAAAGAAAGAGAAGATAAACAGAGCAAAATGGAATACTGGAAAATGCAATTTGTAATCATAATTAGGAATAGGAATGCAAAGAATTAATCCATAGAAGTGGAAGCAGAAAGCAAAGTGTATTGGAAATCAGAATCCAACAAGAAATTGTATGTAAGAGACACACACTTGGGACAGAAAGACACACACAAATTTGAAATGAAGGGCTGAAGCAGAGTCTATTATGCTTCAGTTGAATGAAGAGGGCAGGTGTGGCAATTATGATCTCAGACAAAGCAAAAGCAAATATAGGTCTAATTGTAAGAGATAATTAAGAAAACTATATTTGGCTAAAAGATATGAAGTAGTATTAAAAGTTTTACAAGTTTCTCTGATAAAGATCTCATTTTTCAAATATATAGGGTATTAAGTCAAATTTATTAAAATAAGAGCCATTCCCTAATTGCTAAGTGGGCAAAGGTTATAAATAGGCAGTTTTCAGAAGAAATCAAGCTATAATCATGTTTTAAAAAATGCTCTAAATCACTAGAAATTTGAGAAACACAAATTAAAACAATTCTGAGGTACTATTTCACATCTATCAGAAATGACAAATACTAGAGGGGATGAAAGAAAATGAATTGTTGGGGTTTAGAAAACTGGTCCAAACATTCTGGAAACCAATCTATATCTATGCCCAAAGGCTACAAACAATACATACTCTTTGATTCAGCAATATCATTATCAACATTATACCCACAAAGAGAGCAAAGAAAAAGGAAAAGGACTTCTATGTACAAAAATGCTTGTATCAGCTCTTTTTGTGATGGCAAAGTATTGAAAATTGGGAGTGGTTAAACAAGTTGTGGCATAGGATTCTGAAGGTGCTTTTAGGATTCGGTGCTATTAGAAATGTTAGGGAGTAGTTTCAGGAAAAAAAACCAAAAACATGATGAGTTCTATATGAACTAAGGCTAAGAAAGGTAAGAACTGGGAGCTCACTATGCACAGTAAAAATGGCAGAGTTGTAATTAATGATCATTAATTATGAAAGATTTGGCTACTCTAATCAATACAGTGATTCAAGACAATTCCAAATGATTTGAAATGAAAAAATTCTCTCTACATCCAGAAAGAACTGATGAATTCTGAATTCAAAATTTATAATTTCCTTGCTTGCTTTATTTTTTACTGTCTTGTGATATGGCTAATATGAATATACTTTACATGATTTCACATGTATAGATGATACATAATTTACCTTTTCAGTGGCCAAGGGAGGGAAGGAAGTGAGGGAGAGAATCTGTAACTCAAAATTTAAAAAAAAAGAATATTAAAAATAAGCTTTCTAAAAAGTGAAAAAAATCCCATCATACTATATAGAGTAGCAGTACATATTAGGAGGATGGTTTTTGTCCCTTTTTTTCTTCTAGGGAATAACTCTTTTATTCTTTCAATTTGTGTCATATCTTTTGTGTTGTGAATAACTTGTGATCCTAATCACCAATGTTAGAAATGGGAAAAACTGTACACATTGTTTTCTCATCTGTAAAATAAAAGGATATTAGCGATTGATTTCTAAAGCTCCTCCTAGTTCTAACATTCTATGAAAATGATTTCTCACAGCGATCATCAATCAGCCTTCTAACTGTGAGAGGACAAAAATTTCTAGGAAAATCATAGATGTGTGACACCAATACCCTTAGGTCCAAGAATTCCATGCTCACCTACTGGGAGTCCTGTTTATATGACTTCCAAAGGGCCTTTCATTAGTGACCTAAGATCCTTGAGCTTTTGACCAAACTGCCAAATTTGGAGTATTATAGTCAGTTCTAGGAATCATTTTTAAAAAGGAACATGGACAAACTGAACAGTATCATATGGTCAGCATCCCTTATGGAGATCAGTGGGAGGAAAAGAGAATATTTAGCCTGGAAGAGAGAAGTCTAAGAACAGATGTGACAAATAGTTGAAGGGCTATAATATAGAGAGAGAGAAAGAAAGAGAGGGGAGAGATGTAAGTTGTTCTGCCTTATCACAAAAAGCAACATTAGGAATAGTTTGTGTAAATTGTGGAGTCAAATCTAAGTTTGATGTAAAGAAAAACTTGCCAAAAAAACTTACTAAACTATGGCTTCAGGAGATAGTAGCTTGCTGCTCACTAAGTCTTTAAGCGGAGTCTAGACAACCTCGAGTCAGGGATGTCAAGGGGATTCTCAGTTAGGTACGGACCTCTGAGATCCTTTAAGCTCAGAGTTCTGTGATTTTATCAATTGGGCCTCTTGGAGATATTAAGTGTCTTACCTGCTGTTCTATATCCCTCTAACAACTAGCGTCAAGTTAATAGTGCATGTTTTGGCCTTTCCCTCTGTCCTCAAGTCAATAACTGGCTCAGACTGCCTCCATGGAAACCAAAATTAGCACACTGTGGAAGTGTCACCGTGGAAGAAAAAAAGCAGAGTACTAAAATATCCTCGTTTTTTAGAAAAATGAGAGAAGGTGGAGATAGCCTCCATCACAGAAGGCTGACTAATCAAGCAACAAGCCATCCAGGTGCTAGCTGTTGACGTGGTTTCTGCTACCTCTGCACACTTCTAAAGGTCACAGAGCTAACTTTCCACAGCAGTACAAAAGCCACATTGGAACTAAGAGTATTTCAGTGATAGAGGAACCACACAAATAAAGTCACAACAAAGTTTAAAAACCCATGCTTTCCTCCATTCAGAAAGAAAGGTGATTTCAATTTTTGTGACTCCCTTTGGAGTTTTCTTGGCAAAGATACTAAAATGATTTACCATATTTTTCTCCAGTTCATTTTACAGATGAGGAAGTAAGGCAAATAGGGTTAAGTGACTTGCTCAGGATCACACAACTACTGTCTGAAATCAAAATTAAACTTAGAGAGATGAGTCTTCCTGCTTCTAATTGTACCACTTCAAAAAGCAGAGGTCTCTAGGATTACTCCTGAAGTATACATGAAGGGAGGAATCAATGAAGGAACTAAGATTTAGGATGAATAAATGATAAATAATATTAATTAAATAATAAATAAAAGTGTTTCAAATTTGTGCCAAAAGTGAGAAGTATAGAATAAATATTTTTTCTTTAGGCATTATATTTCCCTGTTTTGCACTTTAGTTTTACATTGTAGAACCCTTTTCTCAAAAAAAGTGAAATATAGATTGGAAGTTGGGAGGTCAGAGTCTGAATTGAATGTCAAGTCCATTGAATTAGGCAGATTTCCTTCCCTAATAACTAGGGTTTTATATTTAGACATCATCATTTCAATTTTCCTATTGTACGCTTTTCTTTGAACCCAGCTCTAAGTGACTGTAAAACTGGCTCACCTCTATTTGCTGCTTTGAGACTTTTAACTAAGGCCTCAGGTTTGCTGACCAGAAACCTGGTTAGATCCAAAGATTGATGCAAATTTTTTCAAATTTTACTTCTCGAGTAACTCATATGTCTTACCTGAAAACTGGCCCCATATTGATCAATCAATTTCTGTTACCATGTTCCTTTGATTGTTTACAAATATTAGGGGGATGAAAAAATACTTCTTTTTCTGATTTCAGTGAATTGTAACTGTTTGCTCTTCTTCTCCCAACCTAAGAAGTCCCATATCTTTTCCTCAGTTAGAAACCAAATTTCCTGATTTATTGTTTCCTTTTAATTATTCATGCTTATTTGATTAGATGTTTTTAATGTATAAAAAAAAATCTGTCTCCCCCTGTATTTGAGGTCTAGAACCAAAACTGAGGAAGAATACTGGTCCTGACTTGTTGGGTAATCAGCATACATTGCTTAAAATGTTATACTTAAAAGCTCAGACTTTCTCAGGAACTTCATTTTTCACACATCACAATTTGCCCTGCTATCCCTTTCTAGCTGTCATCCATTCCCTCTCTTTTCTTTAGCTACCAAACTTCTTGAACATCAATTGCCTCCATTGTTTACCTATATTCTCCATCTTTAACACTTCTATCTTCAGGTTTCCTTAATTAAAAATGGTTTCTCTAGTTATCAAATGACCTTCTTGGGATATGTACTCAATATTTATGTTCATCAATCTTTATGAAAGATTTGACATTCTTATCCATGAGCTCCCTCTTAACATACATTGTTCTTAGCTCCCCAAAACCTGTTTTCTCCAATTCTCTAACTCACTTATGATTCTTTGTCTTTTCTGATGGCTTCTCTTTTCTCCTTTCTGGAGGATATTCTCCAATGCCTATCCTCTTCTTATTCTACACTCATAAGCCAGATAAATCAGAAACCAAAGATGTGTCTGGCTGGAGTTCTGCAGAACACTGAGGATATTCAAGTATAGTGGCAGCTGGTACAGAGAACCCTAGAACCCTTAATTCGATGCAATGGAACAAAATCTCATCCTACCAAAAAAGTCAATCTGAAACTTGCGATTGAATTCCAAGATCAACTACCACTGTCATTCCTACTTACAAGGTGTCAAACAATTTTAGAACAGAAGGAACAGAAACTTTTGATCACAAAGAACTCAAGTAACTTTGCTAGCAAGACCAGTGCTGTGCAAAATAATAAAGTTGATAAAAGGTAGTATGGTACATCATATAGAAGGCTGGCATTGTGGTCAGCAAGATCTAGATTCTAGTCCTTTCTCTGACAGATGCAAATTGAGTGTCTCTGGACAAGTCATTTTACTTTTCAAAAACACCGAAACTTTTAAACACTATTAGTTATAAATTTGTTGTTGAATTTCCTGGTAGAGAGAATTGTAGATACTAGAAGTGTCTTACTGATGAAATCTCAGGCCAAGACAAATAATAATAATAATTGATAGCATTTATACAATTCTTTGAAGTTTGCAAAGAGACATGTAGGTTACCTCATTTGATCCTCACAAGGACCTTTTGAATTAGGTGCTACTGTAACATTGATTTTACAGATGAGGAAATTCAGCCTGATACATATTGTGACTAGTAACTGTCTGAAGCAGAATTCAAACTTAGATCTTCCAGACACTAAATGGAGCGCTCTATTCACTACAATATCTAGCTGCCTTAAGTAAAAATTTAAACCTAAAAGCATTTTTTTCCCTCCACTTATAGCATTATAGCACTAAAAGCATTTATATTTCCACTTATCATTCTTTGGTACCTTCTCTCTAAAAGATGTCTATTATGTAAGTGCTGCCCACAACTTCCCATTGGAGGCTGGTCTTCCCAAGCATCTACCAGATTTCTAATATGCTTTCCTCTTTCATCAGACCTTGTGCTACTGCCTGTATCTGCCATCATGGTTGATTGGATAATCTGGCTAATGTGCTGGCTAGCTCCATGACCTCCAGGGTAACATGATGTCTTCACCTAGTGAAAATGACTCATTAAAACTAACTCCGCCATTGCATTTTATATACATTTTATCCTACAAGCTTCCCAACAATACTGTGAGATAGTTTGACCAGTCATTTTTCAGTCTGAATTTTTTGTGATGCCTTGGGGTGGGGCGGGTTTCTTGGCAAAGATACTGGAGTAGTTTGCCATTTCCCTCTCCTCTCATTTTACAGATGAAGAAACTGAGGCAAACAGAGTCACACAGCTAATAAGTGTCTGAGGCCAGGTTTGAATTCAGGTTTTCTTGACTTCAGACCTGGCACTCTATCTATTGTGCCACCCAGTTGCCCTAGGTAGGTAATTTATGCAGAGGTAATTCCCATTTTGTGATGAAGAATTAAAGAATTAAGTGACTTGAGAACAAATGACAAGCAACCACAACAACTTGAGTCTACCATCCTATAGACAGCAAGTGAAGGGGGCAGGTTCTGAAGCCAGGACTTCCTAATACCAAGACCAGTAGGGGAACCACTATACTAAGGCGCCTTTCAAAAGAAGAGCTAATGGCTAACAATTTCTGACTCTTAACATAGCTATTTTGTAGCAATGGTGTACTTTCTAAATCACTATTCACTAAATCACTATGTTATTGGGTTACGCCTGCCTACAGCAATCCCGAGCTACCCAGAAGATGCCAGACAATCCCCAGTTATTAGGAGAACTGCTCAACCTTCTGGAGCCTGAGGAAAGAGACAAAAATCAGGGAGTACAGTTGCAGAACCTCATTCTGTTTCCTCTTCATATAGGACCTGGAGGGAGTATTCTGACTCCAGGAAGCAACAATTAGTCCCATTCCAGATCTTTTCTGATCATTAGAACTAATTTCCTGCACCTAACAAGTTAATTTCAGTGCTTCACCTACTGGCCCAGTAGTAGATCTCTGAATGTGCCACAAGTACCCAAGGGCATCCTTAGCCTTCCCCTCCTCTTTGTTTGCCATTGTCAGTTCTGAGGCTCAGAACCACTTGACTCGGTAGGTCCAGAATGCAACATTTGTTCTGCAAAGGCAGAACGATGAAAGGAACTCTGGCTTGGCAGCAATTGCATTCTATTATTAATATGGTTTGTAGTACTGGGGTTGGGGGAGGAGACTGTGTCAGTGCTGGCTTTCTCAAGGGAATCAACTGAACCCTACTTCTGTAACTTCAGAGCATGGGAGCCCCTGTCTCCCCACATTAGGGACCCATCTGTGATTCAGCACCCAGTGTCTTAGGAGTTTAATTTTTACATTTCTGACATATGCCATGAATCATTTATCTTTATCGTCATAATGTCTGGGGATAGGAAAGCAAGACTTGGCTCCGCTAGTTTCAGCAACTATCCAAAAGAAGGAGTACTCTTTTTTGCTCTTGTCTCTGTCTTTTTTTGGCCCAGCATTTCTGAGCGCGAGAGAACCCTATTCAATATACTTCTCTTTGTTCTAGTTAAATCTAGAGATGGGGAATGAACATTAAAAAAAAAAAAAAAAAATTACTATTAAATTGTTGACTCTGGTTCCCTCTGCTGGCTGAATTTTTAACTTTCATCTCCAGCATGGATAATAGATCAAGAGATTTTATTTGGATCTGCCCTTCTTTGTTTCTTTTCTACAGGATCAATAGAAAATAAATTAAAAGTCAAAGTACTTTTACACACCCTTTTCAGTGGTGATTACTGTTGTTTTTGCTGGCTTGTTTGAAGGGAACTATTATTTGCACAATCCTAAGCACCCTCTATGGAACTAGCTGCTTTTCTCACTTGTAAAGCATACTTTTCAGAGTATTTCTTGTTGGCTGAGGAATTTTCAATCAGAAAAAGAGATATAGCACTAGAGCCAGCAGATTGAATTTTTCTAACAGGGAGCAACTGACAAAAAGTCAATGGCTAAATAGATGTCAAGACAATTCAATTTGTTAGTTTCTGACTAACCACTTAGAACTTTTCTTTTATCTTTGCCAAAAGATTAATGGTGTTGGGATATACACATACATATATACATACACATATACATATTTTATATATGACATGCTCTCAAGCATAATAACATCTTCTATATCCCAAAAGAAATATCACATACTTCTGTTTTAAAAGTAGTGCAGGGAGCTGGCGGGGTGGGAGTAGGGTATATCATCAAACAAATGAAAAATGATACTCGCCCCATTTTTTTTTTTAGGAAGCTCATGAATAACAATTTATCTCCAAGTCACTATCTCTGGAATCAATTAGCTTAATTAACCCTTGAGTATAGTACAAGTTGCATTTGTGAAAAGTTGGGGTGTTTTCATAGTATGGCATCACAAGGCATTATGAAACCACTTCTCTAATGTAGGTTGTATGTGAGAGAAATGAGAAGTAGCTTGGCAGAATGGGAAAATCTAGGCATGCTTCAGAGTCAAGATTTGAACAAGCCCCCTCTAAAATGAATAAGAAATCAACGCTCAGGCAGCGAGGTGGCGCAGTGGATAGAGCACCAGCTCTAAAGTCAGGAGGACCCGAGTTCAAATTTGACCTCAGACACTTAACACTTCTAGCTGTGTAACCCTGGGCAAGTCACTTAACCCCAGTTGCCTCAGGGGGAAAAACCCAGAAATCAATTCTCTTACCTCCAAGTTATTGACAAACACATTTTTGTGCTCAGCTTCATCAATCTTCCCTTCTTGTAAGCATCCAATTCTATCCCATTTGCTATAAGTGAACTAAGCCTGCACTCCCCAGTGTGAGCAAAGGTGATGGTGAATCCCTGTTCAATTGAATTAATATGTATACTTTGTCTTCTGACATTGCTCCATTCACTTTTTCCCCCCAACTTAATCCTTGTTATAGTAATTCTTTTCTCCTTTTAATTTTCCTCATTTTTTTTTTGCTAGTTTTTTCCTCTTACCACTTCTCCTTTCCTATCAATCCCAGAATCAAATTTAAAGTTCCTTCAATCTGTCCTTCTGTTTTGTTTCTTTTTTTCTCTGGCAACTTCCATGAGACTGGGAATTAGAATTAGATTTTAAACCTGGTGTGATTTTGGACAAATCACCTCCCTTTCTTTATCTGCAAGGGGTTTATCTGACCAATTAGACCAAATAATTTCTAAGGTCCCTTTCACCTCCAGTATTCTTTATAAAAGCTGACCACATTTCTCCTCAGTTCAGTATCTCCCTTCTTGATCTCATTCTGTACAATAGAGCAAAAAGCACAAAGGGGTTATGATCAGCCAATCAGAGAGTGGGAATATGGATTGTATGCCAGCCTTGTCACAGCCAATCTGGGGACTTGTTTCCAACACAATCACACCTGTCCTTCACTCATTATAACCCAATTCTGTTCCTACCTACCCCCCCCCCCCCCCGCCCTTCCTCTACTCCACAAGCTCCTAACTTTCTTCAGAATCAGGCACTAGTTTCTTAGGGCTGTTATAACTGAATCCAGATACTTATGGGTGTCATTGGACAAATGCTGAGATATATCCCTATCAGTATCTCTTTTTAACTGATGGGGGTACACAATAAAAAATTTTGGGGCGCAAGCAAACCTTTAGATTGTTGTATAACTATTATCTCTAGTGGTTCTTACACTGCTATACCTGTCTAGTCTTCATACAAAACCAAAGGATTGGGATATCATTAAATTGGAGGGGGAAGGGAAAGGGAGAGGTGAAAGAGTGATTTAGGCTCTCCAAGGGTCTGCATTCCTCAGAGCTGTATTTCATATTTCTAAAACAGCTGTTAAATGATTAAGTACTATCCTAGAGCATTGCAGCATTTGGTTTGGGGTTTTATGTTTGTTTTTGGTTTTGCTTAATATTGAAGAGGTGAAGAAAACTGTAAAGGATTTGCTAATCTGTGTTCCTGTGGCTTTGAATGGTAGAATATAATTTTCCTGCTCTGGTGTCAGGACAAAAAACATTCTAAAAAGACAGAGATGTGTATTTGGGCACAAGGAATGTCTTCCTCCCCACCCCAATTCTTTAGCCCTATTCATTATAACACCTGACCACAAAGGTTACAATGATCATAATCAATCTGGAGACAAAAAAATACATGCTGCTGTCCAGCCTAGTTTTTTTTTTTTTTCCTGAAGAAGACTTTGCAGGATTTTTTCATTGGGGGGAGAGGGAAGAAAAAAAGAGATAATGCTCAATATAAGTTATAGTACAAAAATCCAAATAGAATTGGATGCAGCACTACTATTCCCACAGGTCCTGAAGAAATATAGGTTGATTGATATTAAAATGAAAAAGTATTCCCTTTTTTACTCTCTTTCAAGCTTATCTTTATGTTCTCATCTTCCACCATAGCCAGATAGGAATCCTGTAGCCAAAAAATACCAAGCTACCCATAAATCTCAAATACAGAAATATTTTAGAGCAGATAGGGAGTAATTTTCCCCCTCCCCACTCTTCTCTCTCCCCTTCCTCTTTCACACATACAAGGCCACTCTCTTTTTATCTTCCTTTCTGGCAGAGCAAAATAATATTCTATATTGAAAGATTAGAAGTAGAAGGAAGGTGAGGAGATGGAAAAGAGGACTGATTAATTTTTTCACAGCTATAAAAATCCTCATTTTCTTAATATTGTCAGCTATAAATTAAATTCATTGAGCTTTCTTGATGGCAAAAGGAAATACTTTTTTACATCAACTCTTTCTTTTCTACTTTGGAATAGTGCAAAACTTTAGCGATGCTGAAAAAAGAAATCTTAGAAAACCAAAGTGTGACTGTAAAGAGAAATAACAATAGTACCTTTATTTATTTCAAGATAAAGCTTTTAGGTATTAATATATGCATTTTTTAAAAAGTAGACAACAAATGTGTTTTATGTAAGGACCGTTTCCAATAAACAATTGATGGAAATGAGAGAAGAATGAATTAAAATCACACCAAGACTATTTGTCTTTTTAAGTTAGTACAAGAGGCCAGCATCATACACGCCAGTCTCTATGGTGTTTGCCCAGTGAGGCATTGGAAATACAATGAAAAAGCATGCGCTGTTGGATTTATTTTTCCACTCACCCTTTCGCCAATGTTGCTATGCCAACATCAGTTAATTTCATTCCTACACCTACAGGAAAAGAAAGGAAAGATAAGATCTGAGATACCATGAGTTTTTCAGAAGGGAAATCAGCAATCCACTACTGATGGGCCCTCTGATGCTTCTGATCACTAGTCATTTCCCCTCCTGCTTTAGGGAGCTCATTTTCCACTCTGATTTCCTCTGTTTGAGGTTGCTTTCTCTAGGCTGGTGACCGTTGTCTTTCATAAATGTACTAACTGTAAGGGAATGATAATAGGAGTGCTAGGCCTTTGACACAGCAGTAATGAGGAACTGTAAGCTGCATATCCGGAGAAAGACAGTGGATTCATGTCTTTGTAAATAAATCACTGTGGCATGAATACACTGACAATGGAGGGCCTTTCAAAGCCCTGAGAAATGGCATTCCAGGTCTGAGTTGCCCCTTGTGCAACATTGCCTGTCAGGGACTCCTTTTGGTTCTTCTAGTTACATGCAGTTGAATTCATCTACCCTTTTCCCAGGAGCTCTCTCCAAGGAGATGCATATGGGGCTCTTTGGCTCTTGCTAAAAGGATTGAGTCCAATTAAATATTGAAAAGGGAAACTCTTAAATGGCAGAAGATTCTGAGAGACACATAGAAGCAAGCCTCAATGGTGAAGGAAGTTAGGGAGTTCTTTCAGTCAGGTACCAAGCTCCAGCTCTGTCAAATGGTGAGAATGGAATGAGTGGGAAATCCTTGTTTTGCAGAGAAAGATGCTCTAATTATCCCCCTGCTATAGGATGCCTTCCTACCCCTGACTTGTTGCAGTAAACGATAAGTGATCTAGTTCCCCTAACACTGCTTGAGTACTATGGGAGTCACATTAGGGAGGGAGGTGTCACGTAGAATCTCTCTTTTCTTAATTATTAATTTCTTAATTAATTAATTAATTATTTCCCAAGTGCCTTTCTTAGGTCTCCTTGACTTGATCAAGCACAGATGTAGCTTCTATTTTGGGCTTCCTTCTCAATTCCTGTATTCTAGTCCCCCATGATCTCCAACTAAAATCCTGAAAAATCTGCTGTTTGACCTTTGATAAGGATGCAGAGAGCATAAGATGTGCCAGCTTCAACAACAGCCACTCTGCGGTCCTGCCTGATATTTGGTGTCTGCCCTTTGCTTACATCCCAGTTCTGGGAAGACAAAGACTGTAATACCTGGTATCTGATTCTGTTCTAATTTTGTTTGTCCCTTTGTTCCCATGGGGAAAGACTCTCTGGCTGCTTCTGGTGTTCCTCCAGCCCCCCCCCCAAACAATCAAAAGCACATACTAGGTGGCAATATGGGTCAAGCATAGCACTTGGTGTCAAGGATAGAAAGACAAGATGAAAGAAACCTTGCTCCTCAGATCTTCCATTCTATTGGGTAAATACATAGACACACACACACACACACACACACACACACACACACACACACACACATATATATATATATATATATAAAGAAATACAAAATTTTGTGGGTAAAACTTTGGGTGTGAAAGGGAAAAGAGCAGAGAGAAAAACATATCTTTATTACCCTGAACCCCTTTGGACACGAAGTGCACTCAAACCAAAGCTCAGAAGCAGCAGGACCTGTGTGGAACCCAACAAACAGCTTGGGACATTTTTCTTTCAGTCTGGTCATTCAGACAGAAGCTCTGAGCTCTGTTTTTCTACTTCGAACCTGCAAGCCTAAATTAGAAATGGCACTTTTGTGGAAGGCAATGAGCAGTTTTTAAAATGTTTTCCACAGTGGGGAACTAATTCATCTCTCTATGCTGACACTGTTAACTACCAAGATACACATGGAAACACACCATGGGGCTTGGATAACTGGGCCTTGTTAGAAAAAATAAAAATAAAAAACTCTTCTTGCAGATTTTGCTTACTGCTGCATGTGAAATGTATTTTAAAATCACAAATCCATTTTTCTAGAATTGCTTAACTTTCTTTCTCCCCTAATCATTCGGGAAAAAACAAGTTATTGCTCCCTGATTCCTTCTCTCATTAACAGATATTACTGATAAATTAGGGGAAAAAAAGAAATGTGATTACAAAAAATAAAATAAAATAAAGAAACAAGAAGAAAAAAGTTCTCTTTAGTAATGACTACAATCCAACAACACTTTTCAAAAATTTTTACAGTGTAATTTTTAAATTACAATATGAAGTCATTAAGACAGATTTGACATAGCAGTCATTTAAAAGATCTAAAGCTGGAGGAGACCTCACAATTCACACAATTCACTTTCCTTAGTTTATAGATAAGGAAACTGAGGTACAGGGTAGTAAAATTACTTGCCCAAATAAGAGAGTAATACAAGTAAGTAGGATTTGAATTTAGATCCTTGGACTCAAAAGCCAATGTTCTTTCCACTGCACCCCAGTGGAGTGGCTGGTGAAGGGATATGCTTAACTTACCTTTAGGTGATTGGTTTCCCTGTTGTTTATACTTTTGAGAATTGTTGATGATAGCATCCTGGAACTTTACTAGTGGTAGTTATATATGAACATTTTTAAGGGAAGAGGGGAATTGATCAGAGTGGGAAACTCCCAGGGAAAAACTCTTAACCATCTTTGTTTCCTGGAACTGAGAATTTAATGACTTACCAGGGTCACCCTGCTAGTATGTGGCAGTCAGAGGCAAGGCATGAATGTAGGTTCCATTCTGCCTCTCTAGCTCCTAGGCCACAGTGTCTCCCTCATCTACTACTATTCAAACTTGATTCCCAGATTCCATTTCTAAGTCTTTTACTCTATTGGGGTTAGTAAATCTATGCTCTTGGAAAAAGTATTTTCTAAGAGTCAATGAAAATATGATAACTCATACCTAAGAACTAAAAGCATGGGCTCATGTGTAGTTGAAGGCATAAGGTATAGGTTTATACATCCCTACAAAGCAAAATTCAAAATCAGAGAAAGCATTATTCAGTATATTTAGAGATGGTCTAGATGGTAAGTTTTTCCTGACCTAGGATTGACAGATATCCTGTTAATATCTTGTTGACTTTTGTATTTACTTAACGTGCAGAATCAGGGATAGTTTGGGTTTTTTCTTTTTGTATCCCCAGTGTCTATCAGAGGCCTTAACATATTTGTTTGGTTTTTCTGTGGTTTGATTTTGTTTGGTCTGGACTTGAAATTTCTTCAAGGTAGTCAATTCCTGATGAAGAAAGTTCCTTTACTAATGTACATATATAGTATTCTGTAATTTTTAGTCTTCAAGGATTGCCTGAGTGACTTGCCAAAAAACGCAAAGCTGGTATGTGTCAGAGGCAGGATCACAATCTTTCTGACTCTGAGGCAACTCTTCATCTACCATACCACAATGTCTCTTAGCTTCCACATTTAAGAGTCTTTGCATTCAGTGCAAAAATGCCTACCCTTAATGTTTGTTGGACTGAAAAGAATTGATTTCATTTTCCATTCTGTTGAGACATGCAATGGTTCTGTATTGGAGATCATTCAAAAACTACTGAAAGGATCTTCTTCCTTTTCTACTCCTAACAAAATAACTGGCACATACATCTTGATCAAAATATGTTGTCTCCATAACTTTGTTCAAGAAAAACATTTCTTAATAGGAAAAACTATAAAGATTAAGAAATGAAGAGGTAAGAAGCCAGATTTTTCAGATCTGCCACAATGCAGTAGAGAACAATAGTCTTTTGTTCCCTCATACAAAGTCCAAATTTAATTTTAAATCTTTCTAGCTCATAATCCTGGAGATTTGCTCCCAGCTGTTTTCTGTATACACATTGTGAGTTGCTCTTTATGGTCTAGGCCAGTAGTTACCATTTTAGTTTATAAGAACAGATGTCATGAGTTAGTTGATCCTGCCTCATTCATCATAGCACTGACTTTGTATGTGTGTCTTTCACAGCATCAGTAACTGGAGCATCTCTGAGATAGAATGGTTGTTTTGGCTGCTCTTGTGTGTGAGAGCTGCACAGACTGACTAGTACATGAAGATGTGATCTACTCATCACAATGACAACTGAGACAGCTTTTTCCTCCAGGCCTGACCTGGTTATTTCAGTTGTTAAGATGACTGCTTTGAATTCACCATCTGTAATCTAATTTTTTGTTGCCCATTATCACTCTCTGGACCACTGAATTGTGTAAAATGAGAATTTATTATCTGCCATGGACAGATTTACTCAGAATCTATGAACTTTGATTAGAAAAAATTACATCTTTATTTTCATTCATCCCCATCTGAAATCTAGCATTTCCTCTGATTAAACATATTATTCTCAGAAAGTTTCTGTAGTCTGCTAAAGGGTTGGGTCAATGACAAAAAAGGCCAGTAAGCAGGAAGAAGCATGAGATTTGTTTGGAACATGGATAGAATTATCATGTGCAACTATGCAGCCAACAATTTTTTAAAAAAAAGGCAGATTTCCTGGCAGTGTTGAGTAAAGAAACACTTTTATGAAACACCTCACTGGTATATTAACTGACATTTTATTTTATATCTGGAATGTAATGTGTTATGGTTATTTATCGCCAATTGGAAAGAAAAAAATATTCAGACAATTCCAGGCTATAACTTCATATTTAATGTAAAATTAGCACCAAAGAGGAAGAGGAGGGGAAGGAACATCAATGATTGCACAACCAAAGGCTAATTAGGATAGAACACTACCTAGGTTCATAAAGGAAGATGTTTCTACATTCTGATAGCTCTCCTGAGAATAAAAGAGGATAACTACCTTCAGTATACTGGCCTCTTGGGATCATAGGAAAGATCAAATATTTTCAGCCTCTGCCTGGGGACAGAGATTGAGAGGGAGGGGTCAGGGATGAGTCAAGAAAGAGAGGGAATTCTACATGAAGTGTTATATCTTGGAAGAGAGATGAATAATCTAGGATCCAACGCAACAGGAGATAATGGAGCAAACTTAAAATGAATTTTATTCCTTAATTGGAAGGGAAAACAGACTTCTAATATTCCATCAACATCATTATTGAGTTTTATTTATGCAGTAAAGGAAAAAAAATTTCTATAGGTATACCTTATACCTTGTGTTTCTGAAAAGCTATGAACAAATTGGAAATTCTTTTAACTTCATTGGGGAAGTTTTATGTTTAAAAGGGTCCTGGTTATGACTCCTGTTAAAGAAGGCAACATTCTGTAAAACACATAGTCACTTCTTTAATGATCATTCTGATTTTTACATGTAGTATTGGGTTTACTTAAAGAAAGGCATATTTATAGAGCCATCACTTGATTATCTAGGGTTGAGGTTCTTAACCTGGGATCTACCATGAATAAATTTTCAGGAGACTATGAATTCAAATGGGTAAAATTTATTTCTATATCAAATTATTTTCCTTAGTAATCCTTTGTATTTAATTTTATTCATTTAAGACTATTAACTTGCAAAGGGGTCTAATCCTTCCATCAGCCTGGTAAAAGGGCCCATGACATAAACACACACACAAACATTAAGAACCCCTTATCTAGAGTAATTGGTTATCTATTTAGCAGGGAAAATAATTGTAATTTATTCTACACTTCTTTTTGGCCATATGTTTCCAACTTTTTTTAAGTTTATAAAAAAGAAGTGTTTATTTTTAAAAGCTCCACGTAGGTAGATTGAAGCTGCATGATATGATAGAAAAAGAATGAGATGGGAAGTCAGTGACTTAAGTTAAATCCCAATTCTGCCATTTGCTATTTTTATGATCACATGCATGTTACTCAAGTTCAATTTTCTTATTTATAAAATGGACCTGATGATCTCTAAGGTCCCTTCCACTTCAAAAGTGAGGTGCTTATGAACTTAGGTTTTGTGTTCTTTCCCTTCTCCCATTCATCCTCTGGTCAAATGACTTGTGACCAGCAGTGAAACAATAAACAGGTAATCCTTTCCTTCCCCAAAGAACAATCTGCTCTGGTTAAACAAGAGTGAGCTCTCTTTCTCATTTGCTCACTCAGTCCCCAAGGACATCCCATGGGGTACAGCAGGAGCTGGTATTCTTACCTTGCATATCAGTCACAAGCAGACAGCCACTTGTTTTCTGATACACCCAGTGTTGAAAGGTGCAGCACTTCTGACCAGCTTCTGATTCTCTTCTCAGAAAGTTGATTTCCTTCCCATCCCTGATAGAATACTTCACAAACTCCCCAATCAGCTCTTCCTCCACTGTGGCATATGGGATGTTATTCGTAGGCCGATGTATAAGAAAGATTGGAATGATCCTGGAAGCAAAGGAAGCAGGGTTACCCAGGCAGTCTTCATGCAGGAAAGAAAAGCTAATATGTTTATTACTCTAGTCTAGGGCTACAATGAGCTCAAGAAGCTCATATTTGAGTCCTCCATTGAAAACACATCTAATGCTAGTGGAAGGAGTTGTAGCACTATGACTGAACCATCAAATAAAAGAAGGGCTTCTTTGTTCAATCAATAAACATTTTTTATCCTCACTCCAAAATTGTTTGGTCAGTCTTAGGACAAGATTTAATTTCTTTGGTTGGGATAAAAGAAAAAGAAAAGCTGGCATTTGTACAGCTCTTTAAAGTTAGGAAAACATTTCACATGTATTTCTCTCATTTGATCCCTCCAACAACCTCATGAAGTAACCCCTGCTATTCTCCCCATTTCACAGAATCAGAAACTGAGGATCTGAGAGATTAAATGACTTACTGCTGTGCAAATATAGCAAGTATCAGAGCTAAGATTCAGACTTAGTTCTATGAAATTTAAATCCAGCCCTCTTTTTGTACTGTACTACTGCCCTAAGTTGACTTGATGAATTAAATATCAGAAAGTCCCAGAGGATTTTGTTAAAGCCTATAATTTAAATTAGCAGTCTTCAAACCTTTGGTCTCAGAATTCTTTTACGGTCTTGAAAACTACTGAAAACCCAAAGAGCTTTTTCTTTTTTAAAAGAGTGGGTAAAATATGTTTTCTTCTTATTATTAAGAAAATAGCTTTAACCTCATGGACTTATTGAAAGGGTCTTAAGGATCCAGAAGTTTCTCTGGACCACACTGTGAAACAATGATCTGAATCATATTCTTCACCAAATCTTTTTTCCAAAGCTTACTTTAAGCAATAAAATGGACATATTTCAGTGTTATCTTCTAGTTCTAGCCTTGTCCAATCTGGGCAAAAGATTCCAATGGCTGCTCACAAGTATATCCTGAGCCCTCTTTTTTGTTTGTTCTACACTATCTTTATGTTTTCATCACCTCCCATGAATTTAATTATCTTCTCTGTGCAAGTCTGCCAGATTTCTAGTCATGCAACAATACTGAGTTATAGGTATGCATTGTCTGCCTTGTCTGCATCTGAAATAGATATCCTGTAGCTATCTTGAATTTAATAGAGCTCCCCCCCCAAAAAAAAAACTCATAATGTTTTTCCCCAAACTCTTCTCTCTTTTGAACTTCCCTATTACTGTCAAGGACACCACCATCCTCCCAGTGACCTAGGCTAACAAACTTGGTGTCATCCTTGATTCCTCATTCTTACTCACCCCACATACATAAACCATTTAAAAATCTCCTCATTCCTACCTTCACAGAATTTCTCAAACACATCATTTTCTCTCCACTAATATGACCATAATTCTAGTTCAGGACCTCATCATTTCTCACTTGTTCTACTGAAATAGCTTTCTAACTTATCACTAGTTCCAAGTCTCTCTCCACTCCAATCCATCCCCTCTCACTGCAGGTGAATTTTCTGAAGTGAGAGTCAATTATATTAGTCCTACACACACACACACACACACACACACACACACACACACACCCTTACATGTGCAGCTCACTTTTTATCTCAAGGAAGAGATATAAAGTACTCTCTTAAAAATTTATAGCCCTTCATACATGTTACACTTTTTCACACACTTTATAATACAGCAGCATTGGTCTACTTGTAATCCTTGAATATAACACTTCATTTCCCAAGTTAATTGTCACTACTCTGCAATTTTTTCCATTATTTTCTTATGTCTAAACAATCAACAAAACAATAAATCAAGCTCTTTTTCCTTTGGGAAGGATGATCTATTTTAGATTTGTGACTATGGCAATGTATCTATCTTAGCTTGCAAACTTCTTCCAGAAAGGGACCAGAAAAGGTCGATGTTGTTTGTTTTTTACAATGAGCATACTATTATCTTATTTAATTTCATTAGCATTGTGAACTTCTACAGAGATAGCTCCTGTCACTGAAGACTTGTACCTGCTCTGAAATTTATAGTTTTAGAAAACTGTCGGGGGGTTTAAGTGATTTGCCAAAGGTCACACAGCCAGTATATGTCCATAGGCAGGACTTCAACACAGATCTTCCTTAACTCCTAAGCCAACTCTGTCTTTACTTCCTATGCTGTCAGTCATATGATACCCTTTAATAACTTAAGGATGGAAAAGAATAGCAAAATGCCTTTATGTAGACAGTTGAGGAAAAGAAATAAAAAGAGAAATAAAAAATCTAAAAAAGTAAAGAAAAATTTCCTAAAGAATCACTGTAGAAAGAAATATGAATTTATGCCCAAATGTAAGTTCTGCCTTTTCCACTTACTAAATGTATAACTTCAGGCAAATAACTTTACCTGACTAGCACTCATTGTCCTTATCTATAAAATGAAAATAGATCATCTCTAAGGTCTCTTGTAGCTCTAAATCCTTAAAAATATGACCATGATACTTGAGAATGCAAAGTTCTGTAACTTCAGAAAAATGCAGTGTGTGCTTTGCCAGGGATTTAATCATGGAGTTCACTTTCTGCCAAATAATCTGAATGATTTTACAGGTAGCATTAATGATATTCAAGCAGGACTGTCCCCTTTCTTCTAGCAGGAATCAGGCCTGGAGAAGGATTTTAAATTGAGGTTTTATCAACTTACAAGTAACTAGTCAGCAACTAGATCAAATGTTTCAGAAATGTATTTCTAGAATCAAAGATGGCAGGAGTACTTTGAAAAATATGGTTGATATAAATCTCAGGAATGCGTAATGGCAGAAAAAGTACATGAATGAAGGAATGAATGAACAAATTGGTGTAACTAATGACAGATCAAAAAAAAGTTTTGTGTCTACAAATAACAGAGAATAGAGCTCCAGGTGAGTCAAGGTGACAGACAAAGAAGTGGTGATTTTGTTCTCTACAGCTATCTATAATCACATAAATTTAACATAGCCCTTGTCTATTGCTGCCCTTCATTCTATGAAAGGGAATTATGATATGGTTGCACTCTCCAAACACACTTATAAGGCATCGTAAAAGGGGTACCAAATCAATCAACTCTAATTAAAACTGTGAAAGACAATGATGATATGCTGGAGCCAATTAAAATTGGGCTTTTGGGAGCCAATTATTAAGTTTTGTTTTATGCCTTGAAAGTTGGCAAAAGCTACAAACCAGGATTTAATTTATTATTTTGTTGATTGTCTAAATATCAGAAGGAGTAGAGAACATGTTAAAATGCAGATTAAACTCAAAAGCGTATTCTGCTTATATTCTCTCCCCCTCCCCAATATCTACTTATTAAACCTTGACTAGTACATTCCTGGTGACATGGATTTGGACTTAGGGTAGGGAGAACAACTTAAAGAGAAATACAATGATAAACATGCAAGGGGAAAATATCAAGAATAGTCTTAGCAAAATTGGAAAAGAAATAAATATGTGTGGGCCTTTGGGTTATGTTAAATCTCCTCTTCTGTCTCCCCTCTTTTCCTAGTTTTTTCTTGATGAGAAAACTTGTTCTATGGGAAAGATCCACTCTTAGTGATTTGTACCTTAGTTTGAATTTATATCCTGGATTATAGAATCATAGGTCAGGAGTCTGAAGGGATCTTGTAAGCCATCTAGTCCAGTCATTTTATAGATGAATATATTAAGACTCAGAAATTAAGTGATCATTACAGCTGGCAGCATGTTTTAATGGATATAGTGATGGAATTAGAGTCAGGAAAATCAGGGTTCAAATAGTTCAAATTCTTGCTAGATGTGTGAGACTGGGCACATCACTGCACCTCTCTGGATCTCAATTTCCTCATCTGTAAAATGGGTTAAACTCAATAATGTCACAGATCCCCTCAAGCACTAAATAAATAATTATATGCTTTATTCATTTTAGAGCTGAGAAAACTGAAGCCTAGAGGTTCAATTAAAAAGCTAATTAGGAGGAAATCCAGGCCTAAAGCCATGTCTCATATCTCCCAATCATATAATCAAAGTTAGCCATTTTACTTCTTATTAATTAATTAATGATTATTAAATAGTTTGTGCCCCCAGAGCTTGGATTTTTGAATTGCTCAAACATTAGATTATTATCATCATTTACTATTGTATATTGTATACCTCATCTATTTCACTGATCCACCAGTCTTTTTCTTAGCTAGTACCAGATTTTTTTTCATGATTATCCTTTTATAGTAGTTGGAAATCTGGTAAGCCTAGGATGCCTTCCTCTGTTTTATTTTACTTTTTTATTTATTCCCTTAATATTCTTGACCTTTTGTTGTAATTATTTTCTTGCAGTTCCTGTGTATCTCTTTGTACGTAGACTCCCAACTGTTTTTCTGGTAATATATAGAAATTCTAGTGGTTTATATGGGTTTTTTATATTCCTGCCATAAAATTAATCACCTTGTCACTTGCAAGAGTCTTTACATTTTGGATATCATCTGTAAAGCTTCTACCAGAATTAGGAGTCAGGAGGTGGAATTTGCAATATGTTTCCAATATTAACTGTATGACCTAAAGCAAGTCATTTAAGCTGGGGACTTAAAGTAGGACTGTTTGTTTTCTTATTTTTAAAATGAGGAAATAACCTCTAAGCTTGATTCCAAAGCTAAAATTCCATTTGTTTCTCAGGTCCACAAAGGCAGGAACTCTGTCTTATTTAGTTTTGTGTCTCCCCTAACATCTATTCCTTCATAGCTGCTAATGATTCTATAACTCCAACTCTGTCCTCTCTTTTGAGAGTTTTTTCCATTTTCCATTTCATCTGTAAGTATAAAATAAAAGATGTTATCTCTTATTAGAGGAATTTCAAGTTTGACTAAAAGGTGAAGTGGGTAATTGGAACAGTGAAAAGGCAGAATCAGGGGCTTTTCTAGCATCTCATGCTTTGAAGCTGGCCCTGATGGGAAGGGAAATAGGTAAGATGAAGGGGAATAATGTCCATCTAGAGTTGCAATAGTTCTTAAAGAAAAAAAAGAAGTGTTCCTTCTCCACAACTTCAATTCTACAGTTTTCACAGAACATCTGTTAAATTCCCTTGTTCACTTTTACTGTTCCCATTATAGATAAGTTCATGGTTACACAGTTGTATTCCTTAGCGAGCCCTTGAAAATCCAACCAACCACTTGGCTTCTTAGCAGAACTGAAAGGGTTCATGGACTGCATGTGCACTCATTAATTACGTGGCATTTATAAAATACCACAATGGCTAAGCACTGTTCAGCACTTTAATTAAGCCTAGTCCCTGCCCAGTGGGATTTCATTTGCATACCTAATTTGGCTTCCTGAATGATCATGAATTTTTAAACGGGTAGCTATCTTCACATATAGCATTTCATTTAAGACCCTGATTCTCTTATAAATAAATCTCGGAAAGGAAACTAACTACCAGGGACTAATATCATCCTATGAGGAAGAAAACGTAGGGGCTGGCTTGTCTTGTCAGACTTGCACCATGAAATTCTACCTCAGTATTTGCAGAGACAAGGATCTCTTTATCAAATTCAGTTCTGATGTAGTTGGTTCTGGTGTTTTCAGTTCAGGCCCCTTTGGCTCAGTTCCTTTTCCTTTTGTATGGTTAAAAATAGAGAAGACCCTTGAATATGTGGGGAGTAGATTGTGTGACCTTTCCCTTCTGCTCTTCATGAATCCCTTTCTTCCTCAGTCTGTCCCTTCTTTTGGCTACTATTACTGCCAACTGGGATTGTTCTGCCTCTAAGCCCACAAAGCTACAGAACTCTCAGGATCTTAATTTATTCCCTACATACACACAATGTGCCTATGCAGGCGGCATCCAAAAGGCTGCCTATTTCAAGCTTTTCTACAATAGGTCCCAGAGTGAAGAGCTACAAGGAGGCCTCAGACCCTTTAGATAGTCTTCCACTTAAATAAGAGCTTTCAAGATCCCTTCCCGCTACTCCTTAGAGTTCTTCCTAGGATTCTAGAATTTGAGGGAAAAGTTCAAATTAATTATGCCCTTTTTTACCTGAAAGGGAAGTGGTTTGGATACAATAATCTCCTGCTCTGTGTTAAGAAGGGACCTGAATTTGGTGGTTATTAATATACCAGAAACAGATTGTCTGATTTTTCCATTCTGCTGTTCATGAATCCTTATTTTGCCTGGGGAGGTTGAGACAAGTGAGAGATATTTAGGTGGAGTGATAAGGACTAGTTCTTACTTTGTGTGACCTTCATTCAGCGTAGTTTCTATCTTACTGTGCATAATAGAAAAGAAGCCACACTAAACTGTGTTTATCGGTATGCCTTTTTGTGCTGCTAGAAATCCATCCTCTTCCCCTCCTCACAGAGAGGGATACTCATGTATAAATGTATGTGGTAAATCTGGTGCCAGTAAGGGCTGAAAATCATCTGGCTTGATGTACAGATGCTGTTCAACCCAGAAGTACATGGAGAATATTTATTTCTAGCTGATGAATTTTAAAATGGGTGACAGTTATACAAAATTCCTTCCTTCCTTGCAAAGTATTCCATATTTTTATCTCAAAGTAAGCTCAGCTTCTCTCTCCAAACTATTTCCTCTGACTTCCCTTATCTCTGAAAGATACCACCTTGAGGATATCTCTGACATACCCTCTCTCTTCTCCAAAAGCACCCCCCCCCCTCAGACAATCCACTGGGGATTCTTATATTACTTTTGAAATATTCATTGTATTTTTCCTACCTACCCTGTTACCACTCTAATTCAGGACCTCTATTACCATAAGACTGTTGTAAGAGTCTCTTAACTAGTCACTTCACCTTCAGTTCAATATTTAGCAAATATTTTTAAGTGGCTTCTGTGTCTAAAGATCACTGTGTTAGATTCTGGAAGAAATAGAAATTTGGGGAGGAGATATTCTTCCTGTCCTATTGGAATTTTTAATCTAATAGAAAAACAAGAAATTTTTAAAATTTTAAAGTGCCATATCAGTGTAAGCCAAATACATATAATTGAAAATATTAGATACATAAGAGAGATTCAGACAGAGTATTTAAAATCATCACTGGCTGGAAGAATCTGGGGAAGCATCTTGGAGGAGCAGAGTTTTAATGGTTACCAATTTAATAGAAACAGCCTTATATTTGGATTTGGGAAGATCTGAATTTAGAGCCTGGCTCAACCATCGACTTGCTGTGTGACTTTTAGTTACTTTGTTTATAACTAACCTTTCTACCCCTCTTGGGCTCACCTATCTCATCTAAAAATGAAGAGTCTGGGCTAGATGACCTCTAAGATTCTTACTGGTACTAGGATGCTATAATTATGTAATTTTATAAGTAGGAATTCAAAAAACAAAAAGTCATTTCAATCACAGTATGAACCCAAATATGGTGGGAGGGTATGCATGAGGGATGGCCAGTAGACTGAATGACATATAGCAGGTAGTATGAAATATGACTGAAACAAAAGTTTTGAAAAATAATAGAGGGAGAGAGATGAATGACTCATCTCTCCTACCTACCTCTAGCCCTCAACTCTAATCCTTCTTACATGTCTACTACTAAATACGTTTTTCTTAAACAAACTACAATCACACCACCCTTCTGCTGAAAAATTTTAGAGGCTTACTGAATTCATTCCAGCTTCCTCAGTCTGGCATTAAATGTCTTCTACAAAATGGATTTAATATATCTTTTCAAACTTAAATCTTACAGTTCCCCTATATCTGTTCTACATTCCTCAATATCCTCTATACTTTTCTACCTCTAAGTCTGTGCTCAAGTTGTTTCTTTTACTTGGGTTGTCCTATTTCCCATCTACCCCTTTTGGAGAAATAATTCTGAAATAGAGGACCTCAGTTCAAATCCTATGTATGAAGCTTACTATAGTGGCATGTGAATTACTTAAGACAAGCAATAATTTTGATATGATGTTAATTCTATGATTCTAAATATTGTATAAAGAATATATTTCAATTATTGTTAGAGAATATTGTGGCATTTGTAGGTGTAAAAATTTGTGTTTAAAGGAGCAGTTGAGCAAAGGGAAAGTGTGATCAAAATCCCAAAACACTGAGAATTGACGAAATACTACTCCAGAGTAGCCTAGTGAAGCTTCAGAAAACAAGCAAAGACCTTCAGAGGTCCCTGAAATAAATGTGCTGATTCCTAACACAGAATTCTAAAAATTGAAAGAACAGCAAAAGACCAAATTTAAAAAATACAGCTACTAATGAATACTTTGAAGAAAAAGTACTTCTTCTGGAGAAAAGCAATTGTTTTTGTTTCTTTGATTTTTGCTAAAACCCACATTTTCCATTTGAGGATATACCAAAACACTGTGAGAAGTCTAATGGTCCTTTAAGATCTAAGCATCTGTATCAAACTGTAAAACATAAAAGCTCAAAAACGTTTTTCTATCTAGTGGGCCTGAAGTCTTATAAGACGATAATAAACTGTTAATATAACAATATATTGAAAAAGTAGAGTTGTTCCAAAATTATAGGAATTTTCAAATGTTGATGGATTACTGCAACTTGACTTTATACCATGTCATATGTGCCAAAAGATTAAGAAAATTTTCTAAGATATAAAGATAACCGTGCTTCAGTGACCTGGAAGCTCTGAATTTAAACTCTTGTGAAAAAAAAAAAATGATGTACTCTAAACAAGGCCAGCCTTGGGGAAATGAGCTGCTCAGTAGGATTTATGGTTTCATAATGAATAACTAGAGAATGTCAAAATCTTGAGAACTTAATACTACATCATGAAAAGCAATGATTGTAGCAGGAGGACAATATATTAAAAAATTTAAGGATGAAAAAAATGTCATGTCAGCAAATTAATTATTTTTCTGTCCCAGTCAAAATGAATACTCCTGTACCTGTGCAAACTTGGGCAAGTCATTTGCTTGGGTATCTGTAAAATGAGGAGTAAAATAGATACTTTTAATGGACCTTCCAGCTCCAGATCTATGGAATCCTCCTATGAATCCTCCCTGTCTTTGTCTTTATAAGTCTTTCCTAGTGATATGATGTCTCTCTTCACTAAATGACCATATCATTTTGGTTACATCCCTTTATAGTATTTGTATGTTACTTTGTTGTTATTATTTGGTTGTTTAGTCATATCTGAGTTTTCTTGATCATATGGACTGTCTGTGGGGTTTTCTCAGCAAAGAAACATGAATGGTCATGTTTCTTTCTCCAGTGTGTCCCCATTTTACAGATGAAGAACTGAGGCAAAAAAGGGTTAAGCAACTTGCCTAGGATCACACAGCTACTAAATGTCTAAGCCTAGATTTGAACTCAGATCTTCTGCTAGATGTACTGACCTATCCATACTACCACCTGTTCTACTTTATATTATAGTAATTTATTGACTTTTTTTTTCTTCCTGATAATCTATTATAAATGACTTGATGGCACATTTTTCACTCACTTTTGTAAACCCTCACCCATAGTGGTTATTTGATAAAACATTTCTAAATTCCTCCTTCAATTTTCATTCATTTCTTTAAAATTCCTATTTTGGATTATCTTAATATACCCTACCACATTCCTTCTTTCAATATGTATGCATAATAAATAAGTAATAATTACCTTATAAATAAACAGGCAATCACATATCTTGGGTGCCTACCTTTTTTTTTTTTTTTTGGTTGGCTTGATAAATATTTTTAAACATGAACTGAAAAAAATAATGTGAATGAGCAAAGATATATCTCTGTAAGATTCAATGGGATTTTGTGTTTGCTTTGTAAATAGGATTTATTGGCATTCACATGAAAGAGAGCATCACAATGCTTAATTATAATTCTTTCTTTTCTGGGGCCAATTAGCTCAAAGGATTAGAGCTTTGTGCTTCATTAATGATTCCATGGCAGGGGATTCCCTGCCCATTTGGGCTATTTAACTTTGGGGAATTCTATGGGTAGAGCCCCCGCTTCTAACCTTGACCAGATGTCTGGCCAAAGTGTGCCACTGGTCATCTAAAGGAGTAGTTGAGGGTGTGTGGCTAATGTGGGAGTCTACCATGACAGATGTAGAGGCAACTCAGCAGAGAGGGCAATCAAGACTTGGAGCCAGGAGTGGAATTTTCATTTCAGCTTTGACATTCTTTAGATGTGTGATCTTAAGCAAGTTACTCAAAGTCTTTATAGAAAGAGACTAATAATACCTGCACTGTTCATTTCACAATGTTTCTATGTGAAAAGAACTCCTGCAACATTTAAGAAGCACCATAGAAATGTTAGTGTGGTATGAGAGACCTTTAATGTATTCCAAGCTAGTCTGGAAAACAGAAAGAGCTGTGTTCAAATCCTACATCTAACATAAACTGTCTGTATAACCCTGGAGAAATAATTTATTATTTAACTCTCAGTGCTTTAGATAATTCTCTGTGATGTCAAGTTGCAGAGATACTGAGCAATTTTGGTAGAGGGCATTTCCTCACCTGAGAATTCCCTATGCCAAAGAAATCACAGGTCTAGGCCCTATTCCTCTAAAATGGGAGTTATTATGTGAGACATAGTATGGTAGAATGGAAGGAGGCCCTGGGTTGGAATGCTGTCTCCATCACCTACTAGAGGTGACCAACCTACTTAGTTTGGGTAAGTCACTTAGTCTGATCAAGCCTCAATTTACACATCTATCAAATGGAAACAGCTCCTATTTTACAATATTATTATGAAGAAAATTCTTCGTATACCTCAGGACAATACTTCAGGGATCTGTAATTCATAGATGTAATTCCTTCCACTTACAGATTGCTACCTATCCATAAGATACCAAAATCACCAGGAGATGTCTGAACTTCAGAATGGTTAAATAATTTGTTTTTAGATTACCTAACTAATAAACTTTAGATTCAGGTCTTTCCTCATCTAAGAGCATCACTTTACTCATGTATTTTTCCATTTCTTTTTGAGACTGCAGACCATACAACTTTATACCTATCAATCATTCAATTTATAAGTTTTCATTATGGATAGGGGACTTGCCTTAGAATCAGGAAAGCTGGAGGTCAAGTACTGTCTCTGATATTTACCAGCTATATTCCCTGAGGTCAAGTTAGTTAATCTCTCTGGGGCCCCAGGAAATTCCCTAAGACTTTCCATTTTGGAGAAGTTGCTGGTCAGCACTGATGAATCAGTGAAATCACAGGTGTAAAACTTCCCTAAGCATTTAATAAATACCTACATTGTATCATACACTGTGCTGGACACTGGTCAAAGACAAAAATGAAAGTCCATCAAGGAACTTATGATCAGGGAAAATACGTACACATGTAATAAGACAAAACAGATATAAAACATTTTTACACATGCACATATACATATACATTCATATATTTGCATGACTGGATTTTGCAACGTTCCTATGAGATTTTATATATGAAAGCACATTTTGTAGATGTAAAATGGTACACAAATGGAAACTATGTTATTAATAGTCAATAATAGCTACCAGTTATACAGTGCTTGTTATGTTCCAGGCACTGTGCTAAGTGCTTTACAATGTTATCTCCCGTGATGCTCACAAGCTTGGGAGAGAGGTGCTATTATTACACTTATTATTACACTCACTTTACAGGGTTAAGTAACCTTCTCATGGTAGCCAGTTAGCAAGTGTTTGAGTCTGGATTTGAACTGACTCTAAGCCCAGCACTCTATCCACCAGGTCACCTAGCTGCCCTTGGTTAAAAAAAAAAAAAAATTGTAGTGCTTTTCTCTGGCTGAGAAGTCAGAAGTATTATATTCTCAGATAAACAACATATCATATCCATCCTGAGTGTCAGCCATGGGTCCTATCATGGGTCCCATCATTAATCTTGTCTATCCCTTGAATGAGACCACATCTAGTGGGGCTGCCCCTCCATAGGGTGAGGAACCCTTCCCCCCATGGAGGCAAGAGCTTTACTTTTGGGAGTTTCTTCTCTCCTTTTTTTGGGTCAGGAAAATGACTCTGTCACTCTGGGAATTTGGGGGACAAATTGTATTGCTCGCAGGGCCTCTCCAACTTCCATCCCACCACTGTCTCTAATACCATCACTAGTGAGACAGATGGGGGGCATTACAAACCTGAACATAGCTACTCACTCTGGTACTTCTCCAAAGCCTTCCAAAGGCTGGGCTTCAGCTGCATAAATCTTGGCATACTGTCTGGCAGTATTTTGGACATAACATTCCTATATACCAAGAGATACAAAAAATACATGTTACTAGGGGGAAAGCCAGGCAGCAATTCCTGATGAGGATAAGGTAGCATCCTTAAAGTAGAAGAGGGGTACAAATGCATGGCCCTGGCCCAGAATAGATTAATTTTGCTTGTCTGTGTTTATTACAAGGGTTCTCCTCTGCCTCTATCTTGCTCTCTCTCTCTTATTTTAAACTAGCAGATTGGGAGTTTGGGAAAGGTGGAAGGATGGGAGTTATCAATAATGATGCTGGAGAGAGAGAGAGAGAGAGAGAGAGAGAGAGAGAGAGAGAGAGAGAGAGAGGCATCAAAATATTTTTAAAAGATTTTCAAAGAGAGCACAGATAAACAGGACAATTTTTGAAAGCAATTATGTAGAACTTATGTACTTTAAGAAATATAAGTAGTATTAAATGAAGAAACATGGTTTCATGTTCAGTCTTTTTGTGTTCTGCTTTGTATATGGAAAAGATTTCCTTTTGAATGTTTACATTCAAAATAAAAAATAATTGAATCCTACTCCCCCTCCAAAAAGATCAAAAGAGCTCTAAATCCTTGGACAAATTATCCCAGAGAGATATCCAGAGACACAAATCACATGCTTGTCAACTTTGCAGCTGTCATGAAATGGAATAAAAACGAAAAGTTGGATTAAAAGAATGGAAATGGAAAGAGATCTTAATGTGGCACTATGGATGAAATTGATTAATGTGAATTTTAATAGGGATCAATATAAGATTCTAAACAGGTTCAAATAAATAAATTTTACAAGAATACAATATGTGCTCTCAGTTCATGTTAAAAAAAATGTTCTAAGTTTTGATGGACTGCACAGCTTAATAAGTCAATAGTTTTAGCCAAAAAAATTGCTATCTTTATCATTAACAAAAGAAAAATAACATTCAGAAGGAAAGGGATGATAGTTTTATTGTACTCTATATTGTTTCAAACATTTTGTGTTCAGTTATGGAAACCACATTTTGAAAAGACAATTATAAGCCATAATACATCCAAAGGAGCTCAATCAAAATTATGAACAAATTTTAGATCATTTCATACAAAGGTCACTTAAAGAAACTAGGGATGGTCAGCCTTGAAAAAAGAAGGGTTGGGAAAAATATGATGTCTCTCATCAAAATTTTGAGGTGTTTTTTTGGATAGAAAAATTGTTATTAGACTTATTTTCCTTCACCTTATAAGGGAAGAACTTATAACAACAGACTGACAGCAGAGTTTAGCTAAATAAATTAGGAATTATTTCCCAGTAATTAGGATTGCTTTTTAAAAAAAAGGAATACTTCTGTAAGAAATTAATTCATTACTACTGGAAGCCTTGAAACTGATCTAGAGAATGTTATAAGAGATTCATGTTTTAGATAGTCATTTTGAATGGATGAACCTAGACATTTTCTCCAAATATAATACTCTATGATTCAATGATGTATCCCTGGGCCATAATATATTTACTACACATTAACTTTGATATCAGAGTGGCTGCTAACTCTAATCTAAAACTAGAACTAGTATGATTGGTAAAGAGGCAAGAGATTAGAGAATAAATTAGGATCCATGATCTTGTGAATTCAGTAGACCTTGCATTTGAAATCCCATTTTCAAAGATATCATTTGAGAAATAAATACTATATAATACTATAGTGAGATGTTGGCTTGGAAAAGGGATAATTGGATACTATTGAATCTACATTTTCTTAGGAATAGGGACATTTCTCAATGTAGAGCTTGGGATTCCATTGAAATTTATCATAATTGTGCTAAAATGGTTGAAGTATAAGGAATAAACTTTGGAAAAGGAAAAGGAGTGATATTTTGAATCCAAATGAACATAAATGGGCAGAATTCTATATATGAAGAATAGGGGTGGCTTTCTTTGATTCAGGGCCAAAAGTTATAAATGATATATTAAAATGTTATATAAATGGTAGAATTGTGAAGTTGGAAAAACTTAGAAATCATAACATAAGGGTTAGACTAAAACATAGTTTTCCAGAAGGGAAAAGCAAAGCCTAGAGAAATTGACTTGACTGAAAGTTCACAGCCAATTAGTAGCATATCTGAACCTAAGATCCAAATATGCTGACTTTCGGGTCAGTGCTAGGAAAGAGGTATACAATAAAAAGAGAGAATGCCTCTCTGTTATTTTGAATAGCATTTTGTAGATCCAGGGCTTATTTAAGAATTATGCTAGAAATCAGCTAAAGTAACAAAAGTCTCAACTAATCATGATTTTCTAAGCTGATATCCTGAATTGATTCAAACAGGTAGAAATATATAAAGAATTAGGGGTAAGGGAGAAGAGGGAAAAAAGAAAGCTATATAATAACTTTCTTGCACATTTGAAAGAAATTGCAAATTGTACATAATGCATTTGTCATTTCAAATACTTGTTTTATTAAAGTCTGAATAAAATATCTAAAAAAAAGAAATAGGGAAAAAGGAAAGGAAATGTGTATCTGTTGAATTTACCAATGACTAGTCCTTTTCTAGACTATCATCAGAGATTGGGACCCAGCAGATATGGTGTGACTAAGATTCACTACTTTCCAAATATATTTTCTATCTACCCCTAGAAGGATAGTGTGTATCCCAGAGAATGTGTTAGAAGTTTACAGGAAAGGTGTTGTTTGTTTGTTTGTTTCTTGTTGTTGTTGTTGTTGTTGTTGTTGTTGTTTTATCAAGACAGCCTATATAGGAATAATAAGTGATTGGGACTTCATAAATCTGGCATCATCTAACTGATCTATCAGTCAGTTTTGAACAGCTAGCAGAAATTCAGTGATCATTATTAGTAATTCCCATGGGAATTGATTGCTCATCCATTAAATTATCTCTTTCTATTCCATTCTGCTGAAACAACCCCAAAAGTTCTGGGTAACAATCTGAGAGGCTAAAATATCTGCTTCTGTTGCAGAAATACCAAAGCATTTTATTCACAGCTGAGTCTTCAAACCTAGCTTAGTGTCTCCATTGACACTTGATAAAAGTCTTGCAAAAGAGATACCTGGCTTTACTAAATAGGACATCTCCCCCCAAAAAAACTGGAATGTACTTAAAATCCTGACTTCTCCAAGGCCTGGCCATACCTGATCAAAAGTTCTGAAACTTGTATAGCCCTGAGTCTTAACTGTGAAGAACTGGAAGGAAAGATATTAAATAAAACCATTGAAAATCGAATGATTTACTATGTTTATCTTAGTATCAAAACAGGTCCCTAATAATCTGAGATCCAAAGAAGTCCTTGGCTGAAAGTTTTCAAAATTTCTTCACTTGTATTTGAGGCTCTTAATGGTTTTTTTTTAGATGAGTAGACAGATAATTTATTTTAATATAATTGGTTTCTTTTTAAAACTATTTCATTTATGCATTTAAAATTATTTAAAGAGTCCAAAAATTTTACCAGACTGCCAAAGGGGTCCATGACACAAAAAAAGTGAAGAATCTCTACCTTAGAGGAACTCCTATTATCCTAACTTAAACTTTAAACTCAAAACATGAATCAATCTCATGCCCTGAAGGATGATCTTTTAGAGCTAACTCAACTGGGAAAAAGAAGGACCCACCTGTGCAGCAAGTTTGTAGTTTTTCTTGACAAGTTCGTCATTGTTTTTGGTCCCATAGGCAATTGCATTGTGCACTTTGAGTACACAGGTATGGCCAGGGCTGAACACGGGAGTGAGACCCTGCATCACTTTACTTCGGAAGGCTTTGCGGTGGACCCCTTCTCCAAAGTGGAGTTCTTCTGTTACAATCTGACCGCGCAGGTTGTCCCCAAAATAGCTGTCACTGATAAAGTCTTCTCTGAAGATAAGCTGGCTGAATTCAATCTCTTCAAATTCTGAAACACAGAATGGTTTTGGCTGGGTGGAGCAGCTCTAACTATAGACTATGCTCACCCCTAATACATAACTTAATATGCTTATATGAAGAACAATGTCGACCAAGGATAGAGAAGGAAAGTTGTTGGTTTGTAAGCTTAAAAAATCTTTTAATTGTGTTATGTACACAAATATTATAATATAAAGCAAACTCTAAAAGCACAAGACTGTGCCTTCCACAAGATTGACTAAAGCAAATGTTGGGAGGCCAATCAGAAAGAAAACTTTACACTGACCCCAGAATTGGAATAGGAATAGTACCTAGGTATAAGTGGACAGAGAAAAGTGGAGGGGTAGAGACTGGAAATAGTAATATAAGGTTTGGGGCAGAGGTTGGTTGCTACAGATGAGCAATGGTTGGCTGGATTTCATTGATATAAACAATTCTCTAGCAATGCAAATCAAATATTTTGCAACTTATAGTCTTGAAGAGTTCCTATAAGGCAATAAGAGGCTGACTTTTCCCATCACCTGGCCAATATGTGACAAAGGCAGGATCTTTGTCTAGGTCTTCCTAATATCCAGACCTTTCATTCCACTATACCATTCAGATGCTCAGATACAGGAAATGATTGGATTAAAAAAATAAATCACAAATACAACTTCTTTTGAAAAGTCCTTGAGAAAAGACAACAGTATTTTTCTTTTGGATTTTCTTGTGTGAGAGGAGAAGTACTATCTTTTCTTTTTGAGCATTCTGAAAAGTGCCTGTTTTTAGTTATTGTTTGATCACTTCAGTCATCTCTGACTCTTTGTGATGCCATTTTGGGGTTTTCATGCCAAAGAGATTGGAGTGGTTTGCTGTTTCCTTGCCCGGTTCATTTTACAGATGAAAAACTGAGGCAAGGACGGTTAAGTGGGTCACATAGCTAGTAAGTGTCTGAGGCTGGATTTGAACTCTTAAATATGTCTTTGTGATTCCAAGTCCAGTGCTCTGTCCACTAGGCCACTAGTTGTCCCCAACAATGCTACATTTCAGTATCAATTCAAGATAATGTGTTTCATATGATGAATGATTCCCTATGATTATTTCTTCCACTTTAAAGTTGAAGTGTTTGAAGCCAGACTTCTGATTGACTGAGAAAAGACTGGATTTTAAATAAATGTTCTTCTATTTTGATTTTCTAATGTTCACTTCTTTCCTCAAGCTTATGATAAAAAATATATGGCATTGGTTCTGGTAATACTGGTTTATATTTTGAATCAAACATCTTATTATGTTCTGTTTATATGTGTTTAAAATATCATACCCTGGGGAAAACAATATGGCTTGTCTGTCTGTCTCAGTATGATTTCTTTAAAAGAACACTGTCTGTGGTCTCTATCAGAAGCCATGTTGTCAAATCTGTGGGGGCCTGCAGCTATTTGCCAGGGATCAAACTGTACGTTGAACTAATTATTGATTAGAAAGGAGTTTGGAAAGGAAGAAACTGAAGGCTTTTTTTTGAAGTCCTTCTTAAATAGAAAATTCAGGCTCACATTTAAGAGCGAGCTGTCAGGGAAAGCAGGGATGATGAAAATTACCATTATGAAATTGTGACCCAGTCTTGTAATCTCTCACTGCTGCTATATGATTTTTCTTTCTCTTTTTACTGAGCCACAAGAAGACAGGATAGTAGAAGACAAAATGGACTCTCCCCTGTTCTGATAAAAAGAGGAAGCTTTGGTTTTCCTTTAACGCTTTTGGGTATCTAAATCAATGTGATTACATTGGATCTGAGTGTCTCAACAATAATTAGAAGTATATGTGAGTGAATCAAGTAAATAGTAATAGAAATAGAGATTTTTCTTTTCTTTTTAAACAAGACTAAAATAAAATATATAAAAAGGAAAAATGGTGAGAGATGGATTCCATTAGCTTTAGATATGCTGTGGGATAGTCTTCTGCTTATACATATATACAGGATAGCTATTCATATATATATATATATTATATATATACATCAATATATATTTCAAAAAACTTATGTATACACTTGTATGTATGTATATATATATATATATATGTGTGTGTGTATAATTTTAATGATGAGAAGTATAAGAGAAGAATGATCACTTTTCATTTCTGGTGCATGGCTATTTCTCATTTATAGGTTGGGACCTGATCTCTTCCCCATAGAAGAAAAAAGTCAGTTCTATAGGGACATACATAATAGTGTACTTAAAAACAATTTTTTATAACTGACAATACCATTGCTTAAAATCCAGAGGTAAAAATTAATAAATGAAACATTTCAGTGTAATTCAGTCTATCAGGTTAAGAATTTCTGCAACCCAATAAAAACTTCAAAATTTGTTCAGTCAACAATTCAGGAAAGTGGGTTTCCAGGAGATCATGTTGGGGTATAGGAAGGAAAAGCTGCAGGAACAGCAAAACACAGAATGGGACATCATTAGTAGCCCTGCCAATGATTTGCAACAAATCTAGGTTGCTTGACAAAAACACAGCAAAAGAAGAAATAGAACTATCTCATTCCTTCTCTTCCCCTTCAGCTAAAATGACAGCATCCCTCAGTACACTTAAGAGAATAATACAAGGCAGAACTTGATACAGGGATTTTAGAAAAACATTCTAAGAAGCAGTCCCTGTTCTGGTCTTTTTTCCCTGTCTCGCCTTGTGATTCCACCAAAGAAAAGAAGTTCCAACATGTAAACTTCCTCTGGATATATAGATCTGAAATTTCTCTGTTGCCTGTGGTCTCAGAGAATTGCTGGAGATTACATAATTTGCCCAGGGCACATACAGCCAGTATGTGTCAGAAGCAGGATGTGAACTCAGACCTTCCTACCTCCAAGACCACCCCTCTCTTATCCTAGATGTAGGTTTTCTCTATAAGACCTTATGGAAAATGGAATGAGCAGTTGCCTATGTGGTTTGAAGATAATGACAACCTATTTTTGTATCTTTGCCAAGAAAACCCCATGAACAGTATGGTCCATGAGGTTATGAAGAATTGGACTAAACAACAACAATGGGGCATGATTTCAGGGACCTTGAGAAGATTCTCCTCTGCACTATTCAAGAATTTTGTGTTAAAGGAACTTCAGTAATGTTTATTTACCATATAAAAATGCTGGAGGAATGTTCCCTTTCCCCCTTTTTACCATCGTCACTGGCTAGCTAAGCTATCAATATACACTTCACCAAGCAGTGATGATTTTAAATTGATTTTTCTATAGTCATAAGCAGTCCTGAAAAGTGCCTGGAGATGCTAAAGAAAATCAGGTAAGCTTTCTTTCCTTTAGAGTCTGATAATTGAACATAAAAAGGTCCCTGTCTATAGTTACAAGACACAGTGCCTTCTTTGGCTTCAGAAGAACTAAAAAAGTAGACCTTAGATGATTTCCGTGGGCTCTTTCAGTTATAGGTGCATGGTAAATGGTAAATGTTTAATAACCTGCTCTCTAAAAAAAAAAAAAAGCAGGCCATACTTTCAAGTTTAATTTGCATTTTTCTCAATTTTTCTCAATTTTTAAAACATTTTTCTCAATCATTTTCTTAAGTGTAGACCATCAACAAAACATTAAATCAATCCTTGATTGTAGTATTTGCTGATTTCTGAGGCATAAATCTTCACAATGAAAATTTAACAATTGACTCTCAAAAGTTAGTTTGAGCTGACTCTGGTACATCTTTGCTTCTCCCCTAAAACTGATATTAACTTCAGATTGTGACTTAATATCTACCCTATTATTTTTTATGTAGTGAGTGTTGTAGGTGAAGCATCTCCAAATGGATCATGGGATTATAGTTAGAGCTTGAATGGGGCTAAAGTCATATAGTATTCATTTTAGAGATCAAACAAACTAAAAAAAATCAAACCCCCATACTGTAACCTAGACCACTGATGTGATTTCCTTGAGGATATATTACATGTTAGAAGTAGAGTTTTAACCCAGATCCTTTAGCTGCAAATCCATGCAATGTTACACTGTTTATAGACCTGCTCTGTTTCTAACAACTCTCAAACTATGCCTGAAATTCTACTATTAGTGTTTCATTCCTATGAGTGAAGCATTTTAAGGGACAAAAGCTTTGATGTGTTGCTTGGAAGGTAAACATATTATATCTCTAGTACCTGAGCAAATTATTAGATTTCTTTATACCCAGGACACGGGATGAGGGAGAGAAGAGAGGAAGAGAAATAAAAAGATGGGAAGGAAAGGAAGAAGGTAATAGAGTTCACTTAGATGACAATTTTGCAGAAGACTATTCTAGGTAAATTTCTTATTTGCTAAATATTTTCTACATTGTAGATGGATAGATAACTTAAAATTGTGAGAAAAACCAAATGCATCATTTGGACAGGAAATTACCAGTGGCCTTGAAATGGTGCTTCAATAAAGCATGAAGCATACTATGAATTGGCAAAAGCCTCATTTGGGTTTGTTTGTTGGAATTGTTGAATATAAATCAACACATCTTAGTTTTCAGAAGGCTTTATTACAAGCCACAGATTTTATTCAATGTAGACAGAAGGAGCACAGCCTGGAGGCAATGATATAGGATGCTGATCCTAAAGATAACAAGAGGAAAGTGATCCCCAAATACATCTATAACCTTAATAATGTCATCATGCACAGTTTGTTGCTTTGTAGCTGGCACGACATTCATTCTGGAGTTTCTCATGGGTTTAGCTTTATTAGTTTTGAATCAGAGAGCAACTTGCAAAATGCAAGTTGCAAGATAGAAATTATAATTACATTCAGAAAATGTTTAGTGAGAAAGGCCAGACAGGAGCACCCTGGAACTGAATACAAAGTTTATAGCCTGGTAATCATAGTCACCAGGGAGCCAGAAATTCTAATGGGGGGGGGGGAGGCTCCAAAGCCTATAAGATCTCTAGAGACAGATTAGTCTTATAGGGTTGGTGCCAACTGGGGCACATTTTAACCCTTATTGCAAGCTCAGTTTCACAATAAAAACCTGATTGTGCAAATCCAAACCTTCAAAGCAGCAGCAAACATCACAGGTATGGACCACAACAAAACTATCTTGGTATAGACTGTAAGAAGGGGCCCCTCTCTACTTTGGAGCTCCATTTTGTGGTTTACAAATGAAGAGGAAGGCCTGTCTGATATTTTTGTTTGAGGCCACTGGCAGGTGTAGCACACACACTATCAATATTAGAAGTAAATTTATTTTCTGCTGCAATGGTTTTGTTGAGAGGTAATTGAGAATCATATAACTATTGAATCTTAGCTCAGAGCTGGAAAAGACTTCAGGGATCATCCAGTCCAGTTCCTATTTGAAGCCTGAATCCTTTCATCATCAACAATGACAGGTGATCATTCAGCTTTGTCTAAAAACTCTAGAGATAGAAATTCACTACCTCACATGGCAAGCCATTTAATTTTGAAATAACTTCCCAATATGGAATCAGAAGCTCTTCCCAATATGGAGTCAAAAACTCCTTATTATTCAAGTTAGTCATTTTAAAAAATAAATTAGCACTATATAAAAAAGGCAAGAATAAAGTAGGATAAACGACTATTCTCAGAAGAAGATTGTCTGGGTTCAGATCCTGCCTCAAAGAAAGATTGATTATGTGACCCTGCACTTAACTTCTCAGATGGCCAGGCAATCTTCTAAAACTATAAATGGTGGAACAGGTACTAATCTGTATTTGTAGGGAGAGTTACCTATACCAATGAAATTAAAGCTCCCATCCCCAAAATATCAATATCACAACTTCTCCTGGACCCAAAGTGAAGGACAAAAATTCACAGATCTAATTTGGAAGCACTCAGAAGTCATCATCCCATTATCTTCATTTTACAGGTGAGGAAACTGAGATTAAGTTTTGGACCAAAAGTCACACAGGGAGTAATCATCAGAAGTGAGATTGGAACTTCCATGTTCTATTGAACACACTGGTACTCTTTTTCCAGGGGACTCTAATGCCTCCCAACTGAAGCAGGCAAACATACTAATTATTCTTCTCTTGATGTTTTCATTCTATATCTTTTCATCCATAAGTTTGGGGGTTGGTTTGTCTTGTGTTTTGTTTTAGAGTGAGCACAAGTTATAAATGATCAGAATGATCCAAAAGCATTTTAACAGAAGTAAAATTCAATTCTCTCTTCAATCATCTACAACCCTGAACAGAAGGTGAAATTTCTGTGAGGAGGGATAGGCTGCAGAATAACACTTTGCCAGGGAACATTCAGTGGAGGAGTTGATCAAAACGTGAGCAGATTCAGGAATGGCTCCTAAGCTTTGTTGAGTAGAGAGTTGTATGTGGGTATCAAAGGCAAACATCAAAACCCTCCTTCCACTTGCATTGAAGTGCAGATGAAAGGATTTGCTCTTGCCAAATACCTGATGTTTTTTGGGAATGTGCTTATCAGCATGCCCAGCTGAACAACCAGTGGAAGCAATGAAACGGGTAGTTTATGAGCCTATGCAGAAAAGAGGAAGGTAGAATTGTGGGAAAAAGTTGAATGGCATTTTTATGGGGAGGAGATTGCCTCAACTATCAAATCTATATATGATAGACACTTGCATTAGAAGATAACCTGAAAGTCCTCATTCCAAATGCTTATTATAATATTAGTGGTATTCATAGCAACACTTTGTGGTAGCAAAGAACTAGGAACACAATGGGTGCCCACTGATTGAGGAATGACTGAACAAATAGTGATATACAAATGTAATGGAATATTATTTCCATTTGAGAAACAACAAATCAATATTGAAGGGGCTGTGGGAAAACAGCAATACTCAGATGATCTTGATGAATTAACCCAACAATTCTGGGAAGCAATTTGGAATTATATATTTTTTAAAAGGTGGCTAAAATGTCTATAGCCTTTCCACTACTAAACATATACTCCATGAAAGAACAAAATATAAGCAACAATGAATATGAGGAATTTTGATAAACATAGGAAGAGTATATGCTACAGTGGAGTGAGCAGAACCAAAAAAAGTGTGTATATATACATGTATGCACAAACATATATACACTTATAATATATGTGTGTATATATCACAATGTAAATGAAAAGAACTGTAAAACAAAGCTGATTTCTGTGTGATTATAATTACTAATTTTAATTCTGTACAGGAAATGAGAAAATGCACCAACCTAAATTTGTTGTAAAAGTAGAACACAATGGTGTATGCGGAGAATTAAATGTTTACTTTGCCAGATGGGGGTTTTGCTTATTTTTTCCCCTTTGTTACAAGGGAAGGCTCATTGTGGGGAAGGAATATATTCAAAATGTCTGTATAAGAATTTACCTGTAAGATTTATGGATAGAGGAAGACTTTATGTCCACACAAGAGAAAGAGAAGTTTATAGGAGTTAAACTAGATAATTTTGATTCATAAAATTTAAAAGATTTCAAAAATAAAACTAATGCATCTAGAACTAGAAGAAAAGCAGCAAACTGGGAAAATTTTGCGGCAAGTTTCTCCTATAAAGACCTCTTCTTTTTTAAACACATAAGGAACTGAGTCAAATTTACAAAAACAAAAGGCACTCAAGAATTGACAACTGGTCAAAAGATACGAATAGGGAATTTTTAGAGGAAGAAATCAAAGGTATAAATAGTCATAAAAATGTTCCAATTTACTAATAATTAGAGAAATGCAAAGTAAAACAATTTTAAAAAGCAACTCAATCATCAGAATGTCTAAAATGAAGAAAATGTAAAATGACAAATGCTAGAAGTGATGTAACAAAATAGGTACATTAAGAGACCATTGGTGGAGCTGTGAATGAATCTAATCACTCTGGAAAACAAATTGGAAATACATCAAAAATATTAAATTGTTCATAGTTTTTGATCTAGTAATATCACCAATAGTTCTATATTCCAAAGTAATGAAAGAAATAGGAAAGGAACGCATATATGCAAAAATGTTTACAGTAGCTTTTTACGGTGGCAAAGAATTGGAAACTGATGACATACTGATCAATTGGAGAATGACTAAATAAATTGTGGCATATGAATATGATGGAATACCTTTGTGCTTGTAATAATGAAGGGGGTGGTTTCAGAAAAACCCAGAAATACTTGTATGAATTGATGCAAAGTGAAATGAGCAGGATCAAGAAAAAAATTATACATTATTGGCAATATTATAAGATATAATAATTTATTAACACAACTAACCACAATTCCAAAGAATTTATGATAAAATGTAATACTTCCCCATAAAGAACTGATAGACTCAAGAGTGAAGACTGAAGAATATTTTTTCTTTCTTTCTTTTTTCCTAATTTTTTTGGGCATGGCTAATATGGAAGTTTGTTTTGCATATCTATACATGTACAACCCATTGCGATAGATTTTGTTTCTGTTACCTTCTCAATGGATGGGGAGATGAGGATAATTTAGAACTGAAAATAAAATTGAATTTAGAACTGGGAAAAAAATTAAATATGGTATAAAAATAAAGATATCAATAAACTTAAAATAATTAGTGCTACCTAATCCCTCTCTCTGATAATGATAAAGCTCTAGAATTTTAATAACTTGGCAAAATGATGATAGTGAATATTATTATTCAAAAGCAAGAGAATGAGAAATTGAAGTAGCTTATTGCTTGCCAGTCACTTCTCCAACCTCTCTAGTAATTTATCTATTTTACTTGTTATCTGTCTAAAGGAACACATTATTTCCATCATTTACCCCAGGGGGTGCCTATTTCATGATTTAATGGTGAACCCATTTTCTCTGACAGCCCATACTGACTTACCTTTAATATCCTGATGACTTGAAAGCTGACCCAGAACTAAAAGGAGACAAAAGATGAGAGAGAAAGGCTGTCAGACCAGGAGCATCAGTGAAATGGCTGTAACTGTGCTTTCTATCCAAGAGTATAAAGTTGAGATTTACCTTCAGAAGTCAAGTTAAATTCAGCTGTCACTTTCCCATAACTGTTCTTGAGGCAGCAATAATACAATCCTTGATCTTTTTTACTTGCTTGAACGATGGCCAAGGACACAGTTGAATTATCTCCTGCACTGAGAATAAAAAACATTGACATTTACAAACTTAATCATTTTAAAGTCTCATATTCTTAAGCTGCAAGGAAAAACTCCTATTACCCCCTCCTCTGTCTTTTGCAACCAATAAACTAAGAGGAGTCCTCCATTGTGGTGCATTGTTTTACAATTTATTTATCTGTAAAGAATGCTTGGCCCATTAAATTTTGTAAAAGAACCTATTGGCTTGAAAATCCTGATCTTGCACCAATATTTGTGTACCATCATGAAATATTAATCTGCCCATCCATTAGGAGAATAAGTCTGCCATTGTAATATAAATCCCTGAAAAGAATGGAGATATTTATGGATAACCATTCATACTTTTGCACACTGCCCTGATTCCCTGCAATAGTATTAATATTGTATGTGTGCTCTGTTTTAGGAAAACCAGGTATATCAGAATTGACTCTGACTAAATGGATCAATTAAGGGACAATTATCTATATTACTAGAGTGTTCTCTGTCTTATAAAAGTATTAAAAGAGGCATTTCTTTGAATAGTGAGCTCCTTGGTGAATTTTAAACATAATTCAATATGTATAAATATTTAATGAAACAACTCTTTGCCTCATGTTTGTTTGGGGGAATATTTTTATATCTTGTTCTGGTCTAATCATTCTAGAAAATGTATAGGTACTTTGGGTTTCAAGTTAATTCTCTATATTTCCCATTAGACTGTCATCTCTTTGAGGGGAGGGAATTTTGAGGGGTTTTTGTGTTTCTTTACAACCCCAGTGCTTAGCCCAGTGGTATAAATGCTTATTAATTGAGAGGGGAAGGGGGAAAACTTTGGTTTAGTAAAAGAAAAAAGAAAGAAAGAAAATCCCTACCTGACTGATTTTTGAGTATCAGTTAGTTGGAGTTTAGTAAATGAATTTATCCCATTTTAGTTTTTTTGTAAAGTCCCTGATTTACACACAATTTTCATACAACTTTGTGAAAATGTATTTTTATAGTTTTATTTTGTCCTTGTTTAGTTAGTCTAACTTTTATCTCTCCCACCAAATTACAAGTTCGGTGAGGCAGAAGCTGAATCTCCTTCATCTTTGTATTGCCCTGAGCAGTAGAGTGGTTTATACACAATATATACTTACTAAATATTTGGGAGACTAAAAATATTTAGGAGACAATGTACTTTCAATGTCATGTCAAAATATATAAATATAAGTATATATTGTTTTGCACAGTGGTTACATTTTTATAAAGTTGTATGAATCTTCTTCAGGAAACTTTCCCTGATCTTCCAGCTAAAAATAGTCTCTTCTTCCAGGAAGTTTTTAAAGCATTTTTTGTTTTTGCCTCTTCTATGCTTTTTTCCTCTACTATACAAAAAGGTCTGAGGCTTCATTCCATATTTTATTCATCTTTTTTGTAAACTGGTTCTGTTTACATTCCAGGGTGAAAAATAGGTGATGAATCCCCATTGCATTATAGCAATAGAATTACCATAACTTGCCAACTGATTGGAAGTGGAAATGAAGGAGGAAAAAGTCAAAGATGACCTTAAGGCCATAAATATAGATAAACTGGAAAATTATATAACTCTGATTTCACTACTTCAAGAACCTGAATTTTCATTTATGTGGACCTTCCAAGAATGCAGATGAAAGTCTCTCCCTGTTTTATTAGATGGATCTTTATGAATTGCAAAGGTCAAAAAGTTCATCCTATAACCAAAGGTCAACCTAGTAAAGAACCTTACTTAACTCAGGTTATTGGTTCTCATGTGACCTTCAGTCCATCTGTGGGCCTATGTTTGTATCCTTATCAGCTTGGTAGGACTTGCCAGAGCTAAGATTCTACTGGTAATTGTTAAGAACCCAGGGTCGATTCTACACGAGGAGGAAGTATCAAAGGAGGACTTTGATAGGGATTATGTCATAACAGATTATAACACTTTTTGAATAGTGCTACTGTTGATTGTGTCACATTTATTAGTATCCCTACTTTCACCAATAACTCTGTATTCTTTTGTTATTTATCTTCTATTTTATTTGGGACCTTGTTGAATTCCCCTAGTAAAATGCAAGTTTCTTGAATTCAAATTCCTTCTTTGCCACTTATTACTTAAGTATCTTTGGGCAAATCACTTGAACTCTTAAGAGTCAAAATTTCCTCATCTGTAAAAGGAGAAGCTTGAACTAGGAGATATTTGGGTCCCTTTCTCCTCTCTTGGTTGTTACACTATTCTTTCCTGGTTCTCATTCTGTTTGATCACTCCTCAGACTGCTTTGCTGATTCTTCTTTCATATTACATATTCTAATCATGAATGTCCCCCAAAGTAGGGACTTTTTTTCACTCTATATTATTTCATTTGATGATCTCATTAGCTCTCATGGGTCCATCTACATGGATCTCTATCCATCTGATTTTCAGATCTGTATATCTAATCTCTTTGCTAACCCACAGTCATATATGTCCAACTGCCTCTTGGGCATCTCAAACAAAATGTCCCCTTTGCAATGACAATTGCATGTATCTAAAATAGTATACCCACACTTTCCCCTTACTACCAAAGGTTCCACTATCCTCCTAATCATACAGGATCTCAACCAACAAACTAACTTGGATTCCTCACTCTCAATCACTCCCCATATTCAAACCATTGAAACATTTTATCTTCCTTATCTTTGCAACATCTCTTGTACAATATATCCTTTTCTCTCAACCTAGTGACAATCTTTCTTTCACTCCAAGTCTGTCCCTCCCTCCAATCTATCCACTGTCAAATTGATCTTCCTAAAGAATATTAAATACAATTAATTCAATATGCTCCACCACTTCCCCATTATCTCTTTTGTTGTTATTCTTCAGTATTTTTTTAAGTCATGTCTGACTCTTCCTTCGTGACCCCATCTGAGATTTTCTTATGAGAGAGGCTAGAGTGGTTCATTATTTTCTTCTCTAGCTCCTTTTATAGATGAAGAAACTGAGGCAGACAGGATTAAGTGACTTGTCAAGGATGACAAAGATAATAAGTGTCATCTGAAATAAGATTTAAACTCAGGAAGATGAATCTTCCTGACTCTAGGCCCAGCATATATCACCTACTTGCCTTCTCTAGGATCAATTATAAACCCCCTGCTGGACTTTTAAAATCTTTTATAATCTGATCCCTTTCTAACTTCAATCTTTTTACATCCTACTGCTCTTCATATTCCTGTTCTTCCTATATGCTTCCTATCTTCTTTCAAGTCTCAGCTAAAGTTTCAAAATTCAGCAAGAAGCTTTCCCCTATACTTCTTAAATTTAGTGTCTTCTTTCTGAAACTACTCCAAATCTCTTAATATATGTTCTGTTTTTTCACAGTTGTTTATATGTTGTCTGTGAGATTTTTGAAGCAGGGATTATTTGATTTTTCTAAACTGTGTATCCCCAGAATTTAGCTCAGTCCCTGGTATGAGAGGGAACTTAAAAATGTTTGTGGCTAATATTTAACAAATAAATAAATAACAGCTATGCCCACAAAAGAACTCTGGGGGATGACTAAGAACCATTACATTGAATTCCCAATCTCTATATTTTTGCCTGCCTGCATTTTGGATTTCCTTTACAGGATAATTGTACAATATTTCAGAATCCTTTTCTTTTTGTACAGCAAAATAACAGTTTGCTCATGTATACTTATTTTGTATTTAATGTATGCTTTAATATATTTAATCTACTGGTCATCCTGCCATCTAGGGGAGAGAGTGGGGGGAAGGAGGGAAAAAATTGGAACAAAAGGTTTGGCAATTGTCAATGCTGAAAAATTATCCATACATATAACTTGTAAATAAAAAGCTATTTAAAAAATAACAGCAACAATGCTGTAATTATGATTATCAATGCCAGAATTTCTGTCATATAGGGCTGATGATCATTTGAAAGTGGTGTAGGGATAGGTGAATGTAACTCAAGGCTTACTTAGCCTTCACTAGCAAGTCCCTCCTGTTGTTTAAATGAACAGTGCAAAAGGAAAGACTCGAAAAAAGATAACATTTCTAAGGCCTTGGTAATTTTGCCTAAACTTGCCCTTAGCCACAACCAAGCCCTGTCATTTGTTTTTAAATCACATAATTTTTATCTTTTTAGTAAAAAGTCTATTTCCTGAAGAAATGAAGGAAATGCTTTTCTGGCACAGGGATTCAGTGAGATCTGAAGAAGGGCCAAAAGTGAGACTATACTTTCTATCCCAGGGAGGAAACAAAAGTGAGCCACCAAGTCTTCAGAGACCCCAGACAGCATACCTGGCATGTTTATTAGTGAAACAAATCCCATTGCCCCTTCCACTCCCCACCTCATCAATCTCCTAGAAACAGAAAAACAAACTAGGCCTTCCATTCCTAGAAATGGCTAGTCAGCACTTCTCAACGACTGCTATTTGGTCTGAGAGCTACAAGTGTTTCTTGCAGCTTCATGCCAAGGATGCCAAACTTGTTTATATCCTTGGGCTCATCTGCTGCATTTTGACCTTTGCTTGACCGTATACAGTATTTGACAGGTTAATGGAGATAGTTAGGAAACAGACACACACAATGACATATGTAAGGAAAAACATTTCAGATGCAAAAAACCTAGTTCAGTATTAGGCTGGTAGAATTTCAGACCTGGAAGGCATCCTGGAAGGCATCCCCTAGAGTCCCTTGACTTTGCAAGCAAGTAGACTGAAATCCAAAAACGTTGATATTTTCTCAAGACCATAAGCTTTTTAGCTGCAAAGCAGAGCACCAGATTCTAGGTCTTTAGTCCCCTAGAAAAGTATTGCTTTCACACTTCAGCTTTCCCCATAGTCTAGTTCTTAATGCCTCATGCAGTTAGCGCATTGCACTGTATGGTACAGAAGCAGGTGGACTGATCTTAGATTTGGGTTTGAGTGCCTATTCTGATGTTAGGTAGTTATATGACCCTCAGCAAGAGTGTCTGACCTCTCTCAGAAGATTTTCTCATCTATATAATGGAAATAATGAGCCTTATGATATCTGATTTACAGGTGAAGATGAGAAAGGTGCTTTCTAAAAGAGTTATAGAAATGTGAATTATTATTGTTGTTTAGTCATTTTGAGTCATGTCCAACTCTTCATGATTCCTTTTGGAGTTTTTTTTGGCAAAGATACTGGAAAATTTGCTATTTACTTCTCTAGGGATTTTGGATGGAGAATTGAGAAATAGAAGAGTTAAGTAACTTTGTAGAGTCATGCAGCTGGTAAGTGTCTGAGGCCGCATTTGAACTCAGTTCTTCCTGACTCCAGGCTTCAATAAATGAAGCAGTGTTACATAATGGATAGAAAACTGGCCTTAAAGTCGAAAATATCTGAGTTCAAGCTTTACCTCTGATAAGCTAGCTACAAAAACTAAGCAGGTTACTTAATGTCTCAGTGCTCTAAGCTATTCTCTGAGACTGAGTTACAAAGAAGATACTAACCTGCACTAAAAACTGGAGAATTCCCTCAATCTATAGTTTCCTGTGCTATATGGAATCATAATTCTAATCCTTATCCCTATTCAACAGATATTACTTGGTTACTAATGGGTTGGTACATTTAGATAAGATACTGAATCTTTACCTTAATGGAACTCAAATCTTTATCTCCTCTCACTATTTCTGCCACCTCCATTATCTCCTAAGAAACTATGTGACAAGATGGTCATAAAATCATAGAATTGTGTAATGTCAGACAAGAGGGAGACCTTAGAGATTGTCTAGTCTAATTTCCTCATATTGCAAATGAGGACAATGCCCCAGTAAGGTTGTAAGAAATGATTAAGACTGGCTAGTCCAAAACCAGACATTTTACCTTCTTTGAACCCTTGCGATTAACTTAGAATCTTTTGTCCAGGAGATGGTGGAGTCTTCATGGATTTCTGCAAACTGACAGCTTAATTTTATATTTCCAGAATGATCAGGAAACATCTCAGCCTGGATCTTCTTCAATAGTACTGGGGCTGTCAATTAGAATTTTGCAATTCATCATTGGTAAAAAAGTGAGAAATTAAATGATCTAGAAAACCTGACCTCTTCTTTTTTTCATTTAAAAATTAAAAAAAAAATTAAATCATAGATAATGAAATAGAATATGAGTCCTTCCTTTTTAAAAAGTAAAATTGGATATTGATGAGATACCACATACATGTTTTCAGCTAACAAAACTATACTCCACCCTTTTTTCCCAAGCCAATATTAAGTAAGTGAGGTGAAGTGCATGGAATAGTGTATACCTGAATTGTAAAGGTAACTAAAGCTAGACCACCAAGAAGCAAAGGGCAACTCAATAATATATTTGTGTTGAGTTTTTCTTCCTCATTTTCTTTGTAAAAGAAACCCTACTAAAAAGGTGCTATATTTTATTTCCTCCATATCAATAGGACATTGGTATTGCCTAAAACAAATATAAGTTATGAAAAAAAATCAATTGCTGGAAGATGGGGCTATCCTATGAAGAAGCAAAAGAATGGAGTCCAAATAAGGGTACAATTATCTGTGTAGCCACCAAGAGGCAGTATTAACATGATATCATTTAGAATTGGTTTTGAACCATCATTATCTAAAGCACAGCTTCTTAAATTGTGCTTTGTGACCTCATATGAGGTCTCATAACTGAAGGGGGAAGTCACAAAATTATCATTTATTATCAGTGAATGTTTGGTTTGTATACTTTTTTATATAATGCCTATATGCCTGGGGTCACATACAAATTTCTCAGGTGAAAAGGGGTCCCAGCTGGAAAAAGTTAAAGTCCTAATGTAAAGGGCCAGGATTTTTAAAATTCTAGATGGAAAAAGAGTTTTACTTCATTTTGTTGTAGATTCTCCCTGAAAAGCAAGGAGCAGGTGCCACAAAAACTAAAGAATAAGCAATTTCATTTGGTATAATGACAATATTTAAAGTCAGCATTCTGAAGCTGCCAGGAGGGTTTCTGGGAAAGTTTGCCTTAGCCTCAGCTATAGGTGTCAATGAAATACAAGTCAAATCCCATTAAGTAGGTTCACTCATGAAATAACAATCACCACCACCAAAAAAAAATGACTGTAATGAAAACCTTCTGAGCCCCATCCAAGATCCAACATTGCTTTGTTGCTCTGTCACTACAATATTCACTACTGTGAATAATTCAGTAGATCAAAAGCTGTTGCCAGTCATTGTTGGAATAACGGCCACTTGTATAAATAAAAAGTTTATTTTATATTAGAGAAGTGGTGATGGGAACACTGGGTAACAAATTCTACAATCAGAAAATAGTTTAGACTCAATACTTTCTAATTATCTCTCTTTGAATTAATTTGGGAAAACAGGGGCCTCACTTATTCTTCCAAAAAAATTCTTTTTATTCAAATGCTAATGATTATGTTATTCTAGGCATTGGAGGGTAGAGGAAGAGTTAGCTCCATTTTATTTTGTTTATTTTTAAAATTTTATTGATGTTATTTTTACATCATAGTCATTTACATACACACACATATATACACATACATATATATGTTAATCTTCACCTCTCTGCAGAAAGAAGACAATAATGCTATTGATTTTTGCTGACTATAAGGACCTCTTAATATATGTTTCTAGGATTCTTTCTTTGGCACATCAGTCATAATATGTTCAATAGAAAGCAGGTGAGGGCAGAGGAATAAAGTCAGATCATATATCAGACATTTACAAATGGTGTGATCCTGGGCAAGTTACTCAACTTCTCAAGGTATTGGCTTCTTCCTCAGAAAAAAAAAGAGCTGGATTTACTGGTCTCTGAAATCTCTTTCAATTCTAAAATCTAAGATTCTATGAAACTTGACAAGAACCTTAAAAGTTCTTTTTTGAGCTAGTTGGAGAAACAACTAGCTCATTTTGCAGTTGAAAAATTCATTTTGCAAAAGTCCAAGATGTTCAATGACAGGCTCCAAGTTGTACAACTAGTTAGCAGTATTAAACAACAAAGATACCTTTAGTGTATATGTTGCTGTTATTCACTTGTTTCTGTCATGTTCAACTCTTTGTGACTCTAATTGGAGTATTTTAGGTAAAGATACTGGAATAGTTTCTCATTTCCTTCTCCAACTCATTTCACAGATGAGGAAACTGAAACAAACAGGGTTAAGTGACTTGCCAGGTTCACACAGCTAATAAGTGTCTGAGGTTGGATTTGAACTTGGGGAGATGTCTTCCTGGCTCCAGACCTGGTGCTTTGTGCACTATGGCACCACCTAGCTGCCTAATATACATATATTCTGAGGGTATTAGTATAAACAATAATAGCCACAAGTCAGCCTAGGTTCAAACCAGATTCTGACTAAGAGCTCTTTCCACTCAGTCATGCTACCTCTCAGGGACATGTTGGCCACTGGAAATAGCATCGTGAGCCATCTTTGATACACATAAAATAGCTGTAAACCTTTGTCCAGAGTTCTGATGGTGTTTTCTCTCCGTTCCCATTCCTCTCCTTTGATAAAGGAATTCCACCTTCACAGAGAAGTAGACAAGACCGAGGTGTCTTGGGAACAAATGGTCTTCTTCCCCCTAACACAAGGTACAGAACATGGCATGGAAATATTATGGCACCTAAGATATGAAACTCTTGATTTTAACTGATATAAATTACTTGTACTCATTTCCTTGACTCTGAATCCTTTCTTAGGATGCTGAAAGTTGGAGCCAGTTGACGTATTCAAATCCAAGTTCTACTTCTTACTATCCATATGACATGACTCATCTATAAAATGGAAATTGGGCAGGATAACCTTTAAAGTCCAATAGAGGCTTAGATCTATATTATGATCTATTGTGTATGAGGGGCTTGGGTACACATATGTGTGTGTGCTGATGTGTGTATATACATGTGTAGTTTGAAACCATAGCTTTAACAATACCTCTGCTCTAAATGTATCCTTCTTTGCTTATGGGTGGGTCTACAAAGGATTCAGTCCACTGCTCAAGTGTGCTCTTGCTATACTAGGTCTAATTATTCATTGACTGATGAAGCTGCCTTGGAGTCATCACCAAATACTTCAATAGTACAATGTTGTGAAGAATAATAACTTCTCATAGACAAGCTAGACAGTCAATGCCTGCCAGAGACCATGCTCTTGAGGATATGCCAAGAGACCATGTCCTTTTCCCCATATGAGAACAGGGTCAGGGCGTTTGCTACTCTTCTTAGCTCTTTGTCTCCTGCGTCCAAGGACATGGCCTCTGGCAGTGTTCAAGGACATGGTCTCTTGGCATATCCTCAAGAGCATGGTCTCTGGCAAATGCCCTTTATGCAGTTCCAAACGTCGTACTTCTTTTACATTGGCAAAACTATTTTATGTCTTTTCTATCTTTGTTTGAAAACATTAGGTTCTGTTTAAAAAGTTATGTATGGCATGCTTGGTTGAGGAACTACAAGCTCTTTTGGAAAATAGTTTTGTATCTAATACTTTGTGTGATGGTTGCTAAGAAACCATCCAAAAAGTAATAAGAATAACAAGAATTCAAACTTCAAAAGGAAAGAGAAGATGTTGCTCCCCTTGTGATCAGATCCAGACTATAATGGCTTTTCTACTATAGCTGACATCAAGATGCACAATATCTCTCTATAATGTCTTTTTTGGTCTCTTCCAAGTTTCATTGATGAGAAAGCAAGAACTTTTAAAAAGAAGAGGACTGAAACTTAAGAAGAATTATTTCCATTTCAGACTGTGAAAGAAGAGTGGTGATAAAAATGGTTTTTAAAGTGAAGTGGCCATAAATCAGGGAGTTTTGGCATTACCCAGAAGTCTTTTGGCTCAGATAAATTTATAGTAATTAGAAGGCTGGGGAGAGTGAAGCATCATACTCAAATGTTGGGGTGGAAAACAGGCTTAGGTTAAACAATGATTTGTAAATACTTATTTAGTATTTATAATATTTGTAAATATTTATTTAGTGAGAAAGGTACCCAAGTACTTATTTATTTGAATCTTGCTTTAATACTACTTAAATCTACTTTAACACTATTTTCATCTACTTAAATATTGTCCATAATACTTATGATTAGTTTTTTTTTCATAAAAAGATTTCTTTCTTTTAAAACATAATTGCATAGAAATGTGCAATAATCTCTTCCCTCCTTCTCAGTCCCTTAGCAAAGCATATCTTCAGGAAACTGAATAATACAAAATATAGGACTGATTTTTTTAGATAAAGAAAAAGGGGCCATTGACCACAAAATGGCAACTTGACTGTAGGCAAAAGACTTATGAGGCAATAAATGTCTTCTTGAAACTAATCTTATATACCTCATCTGTAAAGAAATGAAAATTTGTTCAGCCTTACCTTTGTTTTCTCTTTTACAAGACAATCTTTTGGGATCTTTTTTTTCTTCATTTTGAGTTAGTGTTTCGGGTTTAGGAATCTTTTTACTAAAAATAGAGTTCTTTCTGGCCCTTTCTTTTTCTTCCAAGCGCATTTTCAGAGCTGCCACTTTGGACAGAATTTTCTTCTTCACACCCTCAGCTAAATGTCCAGTCCCGGACTCTTGCTTCTTATTTCCTTCCTCAGATGCTGATGCCAGAATCTCTGGCACTTTAGATTTGGGAGGCACCATATGACAATGCTTTTTTTCCTCTCTTGCCTTTTGTACAGTTCCTGGTAAAGAGTCTTTCAGACAATGATTTGTTAGCTGTTGGTCTTGACATTTAGGGCTGGTTTTGGAAGTACATTCTGCTGGAATGAATGCCAAAGTTTCTATGGGGGATCCCAGTGAATTTGTGGCTTTGAGTTCTTCAGTTGTGGGCTCTTGTATTTTACAATCCTTTGCAAAATGTGTGGCCTCTCCCTTTAGAAATGAAGTCAAGGTTAATTCAACAGGTACATTTGAAGGAGGCAAGGTAGGTGACAAATTTTTGGCATATTCATTCTCAGTGTTTTTACATTCCTTTGAATCAGTACAAATCCATTCATGTTTTGGCTCAACTAAGCCATTCACAGGCACATCTTGTGTTTGACTTATGGCACTGTTGGTATCTCTTTCATTGGAAGTATCAGTGGCTAGTTCAACAAGATTATTGGAAAGAACAAAGGATGCTGAACTACATTCAATAGTACTGTCTTGTGCCTTGTGGTTTGGCTCATCTAAGTCACTCTCCATGGTCTCTGGGCTTTGTCTTTGTCTCCCATTGTCTGCACGTGGAATTCCTTCCCCAAGGTGTTCAACTTCCTTATGACATGGAACTTTCAACTTTTGACTAAAGCTCTCCTTGTTGAAATTCCTTTCCTCTGACATCACCCCTAGTGTGGTCTCAGAAGTCACTGTTTTTCCTGTCCCAACACACTCCATAACTTCTGCTCCATCTGCAGAATCTACAGAAGATTCCATGATTTGTGGGTGAGTCAAAAGCTGTGTAAGCAAAATGGGGTGAATTGCTATAGATTGGTCTTTTTCCTCTGCTTTACTTACATGGCTAGTGTTTTTCTTCCCAGAGACATCTGAGACCATATTCAAGGTCCCTTTAAATAGTGAAACTGCAGTAGAGGCTTCCTTCTCATCTATCGGATCTACTGATGATTCTAGGATGTTGGAATCTTTCAAATTCTGGATGTTAGGGATATAAAAACCTATATTCTTTCTTACTTCTTTTTTCTCTTGAATTTTCTCATCAAAACAAGCAAACTGGTTACTGCTAGTTGGTGTATCTATTTCAGATGTATCCAGTTTTTGTATCTTGTTGTCTGCCCCAAGCTCTTCAGAAATCACACAGACATCGTCCAGAACCACAGAACTAACTGGGCCTGCCCCATCCACTGCCTGAATTGGTGATGAAGGCTCTGAAACAAGATCTGTCAAAGTTGAGACTTTTTGCTTTCTTCCCAACTCACAATCTCCCTGACTATCATCCATGGAATTTTTGCTAGCCTCCTCCAGGAGATCTTCCAGAGAATGTGGAACCTTCTGGGAAGCCTGCCTTTCTCCTTTGTCACTCATTATGTCTACTTTGCCACTGGGAACTCCTAAATTCCTTTCTCTTTCCTCAGAATCATCTGTTGAATGTTCTAATGGCAACAGGCTACTTTGCCCCCATGCAGCTGTGATGGCATAGAAGTCTTCTTGGAGGCTGTCTTCAGAGAAAGAAGCTAAGTGAGGCTGAATCTCCTTGTGTACATTTTGTTCTGAATCTCTCACTTTGCTCTGACAACTCTCTTCCCAGTTTTTACCCACAGCACCCTCAAGGTCCTGACTTTCAGTGGTCAATCCATCAGTAAAAACGCCCCAAGAATTACTCGAGAACGCTTCTCTCAGCAGCTGTGGATGGGGTAAATGAGCTGCTGTCCCAAGGGGTTCTTTGAGGGTCAACTGCTCTGAAGTTTTAGTTGCCCAGTCATTTCCAGCAGAGGCAGACTGTTCATCAGAATGAAGGTGAGTAATACTTCCAGCTGGCACCCCAGGAAAATTTTCCTTAGTTCCCTCTGAGTGATTGTTTTGAGCAATTGAAACAGCAAGGTATTTGACCTGATGATCTTTACCGATAGTTTGAAGAGTAAGAGTTTCCTCACCATCACTGGAAATCTGAGAATTCCTGATATTTTCAGTTGGAATCTCAGTTGACTTCTGTTCAGGATGCTCTGCAATCATTCCACAGAGTAAAGATATTTCTGTTTCATCCTCAGGTCCAAGAAGGGGTGTCTCATCACTTGCTTTTTGGAGCTGGGAAAGACAGTTGTTCTCTGGAGTAACAATGTAGTCCTTCCAAGTACTGATTAGGTTACTTTCTTGGTCTGTTTTTAGCATTCTAGTCAATTTTTTTCTGTTATCCAGTTTCTTTTCTTTCATCTCATTTTCATATGCCCTTTCCAAACTGCTTCCCATGGAAATGTTCATGGGATATGGTGTTGTGTTTGCACCTGCAGCCTCTCTATTTTCACATGTTGGGCAAGGTGAGTCATCATTCTGTGCTCCAGTAAGTTGTTCAGTTATCATGTCACTGAGCAAACATAAATCAGATGCTTCACATTGACTTTCTGCCAGCTCTGAGCCCCTGGAGCAATTTTCTTGAGGCAAACAGTCATCACCTAGCATTGGAGAGGGAAAATCTTTGGGATCACATCCTGTTTCTGTTTCACCTGTTTCATGGAGTGCCATGACTAATGGTTCTTCTATATCCCTTGGTGCACTGAGGGAATGTTCTACTGTCAGAAGATCATATGAAGCTTCTGCCAAAGCAATATATAGATTCTCTTGCTCCCCAAGATCAGCATCACTTACCCTCTGATAATGGGCTAAGAGTTCACAATCTAATGCATTTTCATGACTGGCCTCAGAGCTGATTTGCTCATCTGGCTTGTCTTCCCTGGGAATTTGGGGATGGCAGATGTCATTTTCTTGGTTTTGTGTCTCATGGTGTTGTGGCCCTGGAGAGCAGCCTTCCAGCGGTATGTGTTGGGTCACTGATCCATCTTCATCACTGACACTTTGCAGAGTGTCTCTGGAGTTTATTATGGTCCCACTTAAGGCAGAAGATTTCCTCAGAAATTCAGAATTTCTCATGAGCTCTGAATAGCCTTGAAGGTGACTATTGGTAACACTCTCTGCTTTGTTTTCCTCCCTTTGTATCTAGGAAGATAAGCAGAATAGAATCATTACTATTAAGGACCTATAATAGGACATATTAATTATCCAGAGAATATTTAATCCTTTAATTACCTGCACTAATGGGAAGCAGAGATAATATGAATAATTGAAATCCACATTTAATCCAATAAATATCTTCTTACCCAGTGACTTCCCAAACCCCTCCAGGGTACTATAAATCAAAGCAATACATTGGGGTTTCTCAGAATACAATGGAGATCAAACAGTGCCAAAAGAAAGTTGCCACTGTCAGCCTATCCTAAAATAGAGCTTTGGTGTATATACATAGTGTGACTATAAGACATATTTCAACAAGCCATACATGAAAATAAATGACACACAATTGATATTGTAACTGCAAACTTCTCTTACTCCCATAGCGTTGACTGCTAAATGTTCTTTCCTGATGCCTCATTAATTTTTTCTCCTAAAAATGCCTCTTATACAAGATGACCATGTGAGTAAGGAGAACAAGAAACGTATTGCACTAGTTATCTCACCCCCAAAACTTTCCCATTAAAAAAAAATCTATCTATATAATTCATGCCTGTAAAATGGAGGAGTGGTGCAGAAGGAGAGAATACTGGATTTATTGCAGGTTATGGGTTTGAGTCTCACTACTGTCACTCTTTCTATAAAATAGAGAAGGAGGAATAAACCAGATGATTTTGAGATTCCTCCCAGTTCTAATGTCATGTTGACTATGAATATGTTTTTCATATTCATATTTTCAGGATTGGTGGGCAGAAGGCTTTACTGTTCAATACCCTAGAATTGCCTAATAATGCGATTTTCCTATTTTATTTTATTGCCTCTGGGAAAAGCAATTGATACAGTAGACATTAAACCAACCTCATAGGAAGATGTGGGTTCAAGTCCTATTGGCTATGGGATCCCAGGCAGGACTTTTCCCCCTTCATTTTAGTGCCTTCTTCTGCTGATTATTTTCAGTTTATCCTATATAGAACTTGTGTATACATAGCTGTTTGCATGTTATTTCTCCTATTAGACTATGAGTTCCTTGAAAAAAGGGCTTCTTTTGCTTTTCTTTGTATCTATAGTACTTTGCAAAAGGCTTGGCACAAAGTAAATAATTAATATAAATGTTTGTTGACTCTCTTCCATCTCCTCAGTATGCTTACATTTTTTTTCTTTTAAGAGAGGTTTTTCAAGATTAGTGAGCAGAAGGCATCAGTGTTCAATACTCTAGAATTGCCTAATGATATGATTTTCCTATTTTATTGCCTCTGGGAAAGGCAGTATACGGTACACATCAAACTGACCTCTTATAGTCAGGAAAACATGGGGTGCACCCAGCCAAGCCTCAACAGTATATCACTCCTATCATCAATTGCCTTCATTTCTATACATATGCTAAATGAATGAGGAGAAAACTATGCATCTCTTCTGACTAGATTCATAATTTATGTTACATAACCTCACCTGGACCATCATTGCTCTCAGGTAATTTTAATGTACCTCCCTCATCAACTAACTATTCTACTCTCTAATTCTTCCAAATCTTTTCATGCCTCCTCAAATTCCCCATACTTTCGCCTTCCCCCACTCTCTCAGCTAAAAATCTTTCTTCATATTTTAACCAAAAAATAGGGGACATTCACTATCTCTCTTCTTTCCTTTTTCTGATCTCTTATCACTCAGATACCTTCCCCCAATTTTTCTTTCTTTACCACTGTCTCATATGATGACATGGCTCCTCATTCTTTCTTTTACCTCAAATCTTCAATCATAACCTAATGAAAGCTTTGAATGCCAAACAGAGCATTTTGTATTTGTTCTTGGGGCAATTGGGTTGGAATAGCTTCCTGTAGGAGTTGGTATTTTAGCTGGGACTTAAAAGGAGCTAGGGAGGTCAGTAGTCAGAGAAGAGAAAAGTTAGAGTGTTCAAGGCTTGGAGGACAGTCAGGAAAATGCCTGGAGTTGAGAAATAGAACATCTTGTTCATGGAAAAGCCAGGAGGCAAGTGTCACTGGGTCAGCGAGTATATAATACTCTTAATTCCAGTGGTTTTACTCTGTTATTTTCTATTTATCCCATGTATAGCTTGCTTTGGGCCCAGATGGCTCAGAGTGAATGTAAATAGCAATTGTTTCCGTTTTGGCTAGAAACCCTAAGGGTCTTCCCCTCTCAGACTGATTTTTCTTTTTGGATAGGTAAAAGAGGAAATTCTTTCTCTCATTTCTCACTTAGCCTTAATCACTGAATAGGTGTTGCCTCAGTCAAGCTCTAGTTTAAAAACGTCAAGGTTCTTAATATATCCAGGGCTATCTCTAGTCATCCTGATGTTTATCTGGCCACTGTATTATTATACCCACTTTATAAATAATAAAATGTTATTTAGAATCCTTGAGATGGTTAGAACTCAGAGAATTAGAAGTGAAAGGGACCTAAGGTCATCTTGTTCAAGCCTTTTTCTTCATTTTACAGCTGAAGACACTGAGTCCAAGAGAAACCATCACTTCCTAAAAATCACACAAGTAGTAAGTAGCAAAGTTAAAACGATTACGCAGATCCTGCCTGCAAGTCCGTGACTTTCTACTGTAGTATAACAAGCACTGAACTTGGAAGAAGGATAGCTAAGTTCAAATGCCAAATTTGATGCAAATTAACTACATAATTTGAGCAAGTCATTAACTTCTCTGAGTCTCAATTTTTCTCATTTGTAGAATGGAGATAATAAGACTTTCATTACCTATCTTTTTAGAGATAGTAAGGTCCTGCCTGGATCAAAGCTTTCCACGCAAGATTGCATTAGGGGGAAGTACTTTGTAATCCTTAGGTTTTTATAGAAATGTGAGTTGTTGTTAATAACTTGCCCTTGGTCACACTGCTAATAAGTGACAGAACCAAGACTGAAACCACAGACTTTAGGGACATCAATTCTGGGGACAGGATGCTCCAGTCTCATTTTTCATTCTGAAGAATAATTCAAATGCAAATCAAAACCATAAAACAAAACTTTCTGTGTGAGTCAGCCATTTCTTTGAAGGCCATCTTTCTCAGTAAGTCATTATGAAACAGCCTCAACAAAGAATGAATCTTCTGCTGCTCGATTTTTGTCAGAGGACCCGTGACTAGGATCATGTAGGCTTCCTTTATGTCTTATCTTGTGGGGAAACTCTTTGTTCAGGTGAAAATAAAACTGCTGATGGAGAGTCAATTTCAGTGTTCTGTTTTTAGCTGCTCGTTTTCTTGCCAAGTTCGCACGTTTTAATATGAGAAATAGAAACAAACCCCTGTATCAGAATTAGACATCTTCCTTTAGAAAAAAATGTGTGTTTCAGGTGGGTGGGTGGGTAGTAGGAATGGAGATCAGATCTGTAACCTACAGGAAGCCACCAAGGCTTTGTCCCAGGCCATGAAAATTTAAAGGATGTGAAAGTTTGCCACATACACTCTTTTCGTAATCAGAAGTTACTAGAGAAATTCAATTGAATTTGGTCTTAATTACTTCTTTTATTTTCACATTAGTTATAAAATTTGTTTTGTACTATTTGCCCCAGAAGTCAAAAGGTCTGGTTTTTGTTCTCCGGGGGCAATGTTGTAAAGGAGAGGGAGAAAGAAAAATAAATCAGATGCTAGCAACAATTCCAGACCTAACTTTCTTCTAAAAACAGTATCTTAAGACTAAAAATTCACACTCAGGCCAACATGTCCTTTTCAACCCTTCATTCCTTGTTAAAGATTGTAATTGTGTATTTTATATTGGAGGTATTTGAGAGGTTTTCTCTGGTGTCTTATCATGATAAAAGACAGAGGGACACTCAGAGATTCATTCTCAGAAAAGAGCCTCATCAGGTGCCAACTACAACCAATATCCTTTATAATCTCACTAGTTCAAATTAGTTTCCTGACTCCTTCTAAGCTCCACCCCTCAAAAAAAATAGACAAAAAGTTGCCCACCACTACTCTGGTACTTGTTCTCATTAGAACGTGGAAACACAACAATTCTTCCCAATGCCAGTAAAAGGAATATTGTCTCTCTAGCTGTAACACATATAGGACTACATTTTGTCTTTCTTATGCCAACGCCATTGCTATTTTCTAGACTCCCAGGCAGAGATGTGCTAGTAAATGTTTAACACTTTGCTCTTCAGGAGAAAAAAAAAGTATACCACAGGACATACCTGCAAGTTTAATCTACATTATCAATATTTTCTCCATTACTTTTTCAAATATAGACAATCAATGAAACAATAAATCAAGTCCTGATTTGTAGACTTTGCATATTTTTAAGGTGTAATATTTACACTGAATATTTAACAAACCTCTTGACAACTGGTTCCAACAACCCCCTGTTCCCAGATAATAACAGCAGATTCTGTTGGCAGTTACTGATTAAGTGTGTGCTTTTCTTGCCTGGTGAATACAATTTATTTACTTGCCTATCTGTGCCTTAAGGGCAGTTAGTTGGTACAGTAGATGGACTGTTGTCTGTCTGTCTGTCTCTCTCTCTCTCTTTCTCACAACACACACACACACACACACACACACACACACACACACACACACACACACCATCCCCAATTAGGACTTGAGCTTAAATCCAAACTCAGACACTTATTAAGCTGGGTGACTCTAGTAAATTAATAACCCCATTCTTCATCTATAAAATGAGCTGGAGAAGGAAATGGCAAACTACTCCAGTATCTTTGCCAAGAAAACTCCAAATGCAATCATGAAAAATTAGACATGATTGAAAAACCACAAAACCTTTGCCTTGAAGCTCCTTGGGTATGACTGCTTGAAAGCTGTCTTTGTTGATACCTGTGTAAACTCTGCTACTCAAAGTTTTCTTAAGTTCCTTCTACAGTTCCATCTCCCACATACCTAGCTCATGAAGCCAAGAGAGAGATTTTGCTGCTTACATGTCATCATCAATCATAGTCATTATAAATAAACATTTGCTAAGTGCTGACTATGTGAAAGAAATTATTGAGATATGTGGTATGTACTTTAGGGGCATGACCTCAAAAAGCTTATCATCTATGGGGAGAAAAGGGGCATATGCATTTGCAGTAGAGGGAAGAAGAGGGAGAATTTTGTGTTTTCATTAGTATAAGGATCATTTTGCCCAGCAATTCCTCCACTGTGACATCTTAGAGCATTGCTTCAGTTGGCACTGAGGTGAAGTGACTTGTCCATAGTCACAGAGCCAGTAAAAAGCACAGGCTGCAGCCATATCCCAGAACCTGGTCTTCTAGACTCCAAGGTCAGTGCTGTCCTCCCATGTCAGGCTAATCAAAGCCCTTAAGAGGTATAGGACAGCTTGAGGGAGAAATGAATATTTGAGGACAATGTCATGGGATGCAGAGGGAGATTCATCAAACGGGAACTGAAGCATGGAGGTGGTGAAAGATGTGCCAAGGAAAAAGGCATCAAAGCAGATAAGAGTGGGCCAACTTGACTGGTGCCAAGGAAAGCAGTAGGAGGAAACATGAGAAGTGATAAAGCAGAGGAATAGGGTCAAAGGGTCCGAGCTGCCGAAGGGTCTTAAAACCACAAATACATGGATACAAGACCTAGAAGAATCAGATATTCATCTCTCTTCTTCAGGCTCTGCTTTATATTGGCATATGCCAGAAAGGAGTTTTATTGTCACATAATTTCCTTACTTCATCTTGTTTCGCTCATTCCTTCTTTCATCCATGTTTGACTGGGTATAAATAGCAGTGTGTCCATCAACAGTTGTCTTCACATTTTCAATTTCCTCCTCTGGTTCCTGGACACTTTAAATGGGGGATTCTCCCAATCCCAAATCATCCTGAGCTGCTGCATCCTCACGTATAGCCAACCTTTCCCAGATATCTGCTGAGCTTTCATTAAACATGCATAACATCATTCGATAGATCAAATCCATACCACCTGGTGGTGTGAAACTGAAAATAGACAGAACAGACCTGTCCCTGAGCCAGTAGAAGCTTGAAAGCAAAATGCAGAATATTTTAGAGACCTGCATTTATTTTTAGGAATTGTGCAGCATAAGAGGGGGGGGGGGAATACATCTTCACTAAAATCTTTGAAAATCATTTCAAAATAACAATCAAAAGAAGAAAGTATATAACTCACTAGAATTTGCCCCCAATGTCTTTCGATTCCCTTCTGACTCTCCCACCCTTAGTAATTGGACCCATTGCATTCTTGGGATTTGACTTGCTCTCCTTCATTCCAGTGACTCCTGTGAAATGAGAAAACTTCAGCAGGCTAAGTTTAGAACCCTGTGCTTATTTCTGGGAAAGTCGCTGAGTTTTTAATATTGGTACAGCTTATATATCAGGGGCAGAAATGTAGGTCTGACTCCTTTTCTGCTTTGACACTATGAATTTCACTTTGGTTCTATAAAAGGATGTTAAGGGGGCCTCCAAAGGTTAATGTGAATTCATCAGGGAACTTTTGCCAAGGAGTGTGGTATAGTAGAAACAGCATCAGAGCAGAAGCCAGGAGCCCTGGGTTTTCATTTTGGCCTTGACAGCTATGTGACCTTGAATAAGTAAGTCACTGAACTTTTCTCAAATCCTCTGCTAGAGCAAGGCTTCTTAATTCCAGGTTGATGAAATTGTTATTTGAATATTTTGATAATCATATTTCAATATAATTGATTTCCTTTACAATCTTATGTATTTTACCATATACCTTTAAACCCTTGGATTGCCTAAAGGTCCAGGACAAAAAAAAAATGGATAAGAATGGTGCTATCAAGCTATCTCACAGAATTCAGATAATAACAATCAATTAACAAGCACTTACTAAGCACTCACTGTAAGACAAGCATTATGCTAGGTACTGGGGATATAAAGACAAAGACTGAAACAATCCCTACTCTCTAGATGCTTACATTTTATCCAGTGAAACAGTTTATGTGAAAGTACAGCAGAAATACATGATTTTTGCTTTTGAGGTACTGAATTCTGAGAGAATTGAATTAACTTTCAGATGGCCAAGACACCATTTTTATGAAAAAAGCTTGTTGAACAAGTGAGAGGATGATAATTGTAATTTTTTTCTTGTTTTTAGTCCTTTTTCAGTTATGTCTAATGCTTCATGAGCCCATTTGGGGTTTTCTTGGCAAAGATACTGGAGTGTTTTGCCATTTCCTTCTCTGGCTCCTATTACAGACAAGGAAACTGGGACAAATAGGGTTAAGTGGCTTGTCCCAGATCTTTACAATTACTAAATGTCTGAGGCTGGATTAGACTTGGAAAGTTGAGTCTTCCTGACTTCGGGTCTGGCCCTCTAACCACTGTGTCACTTAGTTGCGAGATGATAGTGATAATAGCTGATATTTATGTTTTAAGATTTTTCAGTACACTTCATATTCATTATCAACATGAATTTTTATATTCAATCAGCAACCAGATATCACTGTTTTAGTTCCATAACAACTCTTGAATTCATTTCCTTCTCACTGTCCTTACTTATTGCAATCCTCTCCTAATTGAATTTTCAGATAATCTCTTCCTTCTCCCAATGATCTTCAACACAGCTGTTAAAGTGATTTCCAGGTGAGATCAACCAGCTGTGTCCATCTTGAGTGGTCTGTGATCCAATTATTTGGGTTATACAGATGAGGACAATTATAAATGATATTTGATACAGGAAAAAAACTCATTGACAGCCTTCATCCCAATATCTATGATGATGCCAGGATTTTCTACAACATCAGCCAAGCCATACTTCACCAAATCAGCATTGGTCATTTTGCACTGCAGTAAAAACTTATCTACATATCCCAAGTAGAGGGTTTCAAATTGTAGGAACTCCAATTCTGCCATCTTGAGTGCAGAAAAAACGCCATCTTTGGTTAGAGAAGGCTGGATTCTAACTTCATGTAACCTTCAAGCAGCAGTGATGATGAGGTAGCCAAAATCTATTTCAAGAGCATTCTTGCAAGCTCCCAAAACAATAGTGTGCAAATTTCTAAAACCACCTGATCGCCTGCTGTCTTCAACTACATGTTGGATGAGACCTCCATGAATATATAAATATATATTTTATAAATATATATTTTTGTAAAAGCTTTACTTCCATCTTTATATCATATAATATATATATGATATATATTTTATATATACATATATAATATTTAAAATTACTTGTTTCTTCCAATAGAATGTAAGTTCATTATGAATAGAAAGTGTTTCATTCTTTGAATTTCTATCCCTAACATGAAGTAGACATTCAATATACTTACTGGCTGATCAACTGATCAAAGATCAGTAGATTAACTCCCCACTAGGGACTGAAGATATGGATCAAGTAAAACCTGGGTATGAAGTCCCTAGGTCTGAGGTCCACTGTAAAGGATGCTAATCTAGACAGGTGTAGAGAAACAAGTTAGCAAAAGCAAAGAAAGGATGGGATGACTGAATAATAGGATGGGATAGGAAATTGAAGCATGAGCAAATATGATATCATTTTTGACTTTATATCCCCAGAATTTAGCAAAGGCCTTGGCACATAGTTAATTCTTAAGAAATGTTTATCGATTGACTGATTGATGCATTATCTTACTTGAATCTAGGAAATAGGTTCAATTTTTAATCTTCATTCTATAATAAGAAAACAGACCCAGAACTACTTGCCATATAGGGGAGGGTGTGGAGGAAGTAGGAGAGAAATTGGCATACAAGGTTTTACAAGAGCTAATGTTGAAGAATTGTCCATGCATATGTTTTGAAAAATAAAAAGTTCTAAAAAAGAAAACAAACCCAGAGAGCTTAAATGACTTTCCCAGCATCACACAGCCTGTAAAAGTCTGTGGAAGAATTTAAACCTAGGTTTTCCTGACTTCAAATCTAGTTATCTTTCATGTTACATCCACGTATATACACAGATATATGTAAAAGTGTATGTATATATAGTTGGATTATATATATAAATATGCGTGTAAATGTATATATACACACACAAATGTGTGTACATATTTTCTTAGTATACCTGATGACAAATTACTGTCTTGAAAAAACACAGAATAGAATTTCCCTTTGGGAAAATGAACTACTCAATGAAGACTGAGATGTGAACAAGACTATAGAAGGCAAAATAGGACTCTACAAAGTACAAGAGTCTCTGACTTTAGAATTAGAAGGCCAGGCCTGACCTACTATTGACAGTAATAGGTATTCCCTGATACATATGATAAGATCCTAAAACATACCATTTTTGTGCCTTTGATCAATTTTCTCCATTCCCAGAATGCACTTCTTTCTCAGAGCTACATCATAGAATCCTTACCTTTTTTCAAGGCCCAGCTCAAGTGTCACCTGTTACATGAGGACCTACAGGATCCTTTTTCTCTAGTGGCTAGTGTCCTCTCTTCCAATTCAGAAATTAATTTTTCTTTATATTTACCTCTCTGTGTTAATTTCATTCTCCTTTCCTCAATCAATGATAAGCTCCTTGAGAGCAAAGGTTATTTTTGGCTTTTTTTTTCCTTTATATGCCTGGTACTTAGGATGGTTAATAACTACTTTTTGAATGAATGAAATAATAGCTTATACATACTTTCCTATATCTAAGTTTTCTCAGGTTTTAGATAAAATAGCTATCCCAACTCATTTACTATCTCCAAGTGATTAAACCTTCTGATCTATGAGGTAGAACCCCCTCAAAGAGAACTGTGCCATTCCACAGTTTATATAAAATACTGTCACTTGAATTTCTATGGACCTGCTCTTGTGCTAGTCACATCAAGAGTGGAGTGTGAAATGCAGGAGATTTTAGGAACAGACAGAAGAAGAGATGGTTGAGACCAATTTATAGGTGATAAAGACTAAGGTCTGAGAATTAGAAGATGTCCATTACATTCAAGTTTTACCAAAAGAATAGAGAAAAATCTTATAAGATCATCCCTTTTCCCCAAGTAAGGAGTGACACTTAAGAGGATTCTGTTAGAGAGGCTTGGAGAAACATATATGAATTGATGTTAAATGAAATGAGCAGAACCAGGAGATCATTATATCACTTCAACAACAATACTATATGATGATCAATTCTAAAGGGCTTGGCTCTCTTCTACAATGAGAGTATCCAAATCAGTTCCAATTGATCTATAATGAACAGAATCAGCTACACAGAGGAAGAACGTTGGGAAATGAGTATGGACCACAACATAACATTTCTACTCTTTCTCTTACTGTCTGCTTGCATTTTTGTTTTTTCTTCTCAGGTTATTCTTACTTTGTTTCAAAATCCAATCTTTGCTCTGCAACAAGATAACTGCATAAATATGTATACATATATTGTATTTAACATATACTTTAACATATTTAACATGTATGGGACTACCTGCCATCTAAGGGAGAGGTAAGATGAAGGAGGGGAAAAGTTGGAACAAGTTTTTGCAAGAGTCAATGTTGAAAAATTACCCATACATATTTTGTATATAAAAAGTTATAATAAAAAATAAAATTTAAAAAAAGATGATTCTGTTAGCATAATAACTAGGGAGCCCCAACAAAAACCCAGGGAATGCATGAAGAATGCAATTAAATAGCTGTACTGCCATTCTACAATGCCGAAGTGGGGAATTAAAGGAGAAGGAAGAATAGTTTCTCTAGTAGATAAGTTGATTGCAACTTTACTGTTTTGGAGCAGAATTGATTTAACAATGGAAAGAGGAAATGAACCAAGTATAAATTTTCATCATTCTCAGAAGGGCAAGCTATTGTTGTGCAAGGAACACAGGGTCTTTCTTTTGGTAGGCATCCCATTCATTCTACTAGTGTACTGATACTAACAGAAACAACTGGAATGATAAGAGCGATGTGCAGTTGTGATATATCTCTATCTCCCAACACAGGGAGACTGAGGTACTCCATGGTAGGGAACCAATTAATCCAAAGGGTGAATCTATGATAATATAGTCATTCAGATGCAACTTAGGGTGAAAAAGCTAAAAAGCAATTGATCTAATTCTTTGCCATTTACATCTAAGGCATGTTTGGGAGCCCTGTGTGCAGAATGAATCAAATGAATCCCATTTTTTTCTCAAATGTAAACTCTGCACTTTTTTTCCTCTTTAATGGCTCCATTATCCTTTAATCCATTCCAGAAAATCCCTTAATTTGTTGACAATGTGTTGTGTTCTGAAGTCCTGGACCCAAAGCTTGGTCTTATTATTATTATTATTATTAAAGCTTTTTATTTACAAAACATATGCATGGGTAATTTTTCAACAATGATCCTTGCAAAGCCTTCTGTTCCAAATTACCCCTCCTTCTCCCCCCCTCCCCTAGATAACAGGTAGTCCATTATATGTTAAATATGTTAAAATATGTCTTAAATCCAATATATGTATACATACTTATACAGTTATCTTGTGCACAAGATAAATCAGATCAAGAAGAAAAAAACTGGGAAAGAAAACAAAATGCAAGCAAACAACAACAAAAAGAGTGAGAATGCTTATGTTGTGGTCCACATTCTGTTCCCATAGTCCTCTCTTTGGGTGTACATGATTCTTTTCATCATTGAACAATTGGAATTGATTTGAATTATCTCATTGTTGAAGAGAGCCACATCCATCAGAATTGATCTTTGTATAGTCTTGTTGCAGTATGTAATGATCTCCTGGTTCTGCTCATTTCATTTAGCATCAGTTCATGTAAGTCTCTCCAGGCCTCTCTAAAATCATCCTGCTAGTTATTTTTTAGCGAACATTCATAAACCATAACTTATTCAGCCATTCTCCAATTGATGGGCATACATTCAGTTTCCAGTTTCTTGCCATTACAAAAAGGCCTGCCACAAACATTTTTGTACATGTGGGTCCCTTTCGCTTCTTTAAGATCTCTTTGGGATATAAGCCCAATAGAAACATTACTGGGTTAAAGGGAATACCCAGTTTGATAGCTTTTTGAGCATAGTTCCAGATTGCTCTCCAGAATGGTTGGATCCGTTCACAGTTCTACCAACAATGTATCAGTGTCCGAGTGTTCCCATATCTCCTCCAACATCTATCATTATCTTTTCCTGTCATCTTAGCCAATTTGAGAGGTATATAGTGGTATCTCAGAGTTGTCTCGATTTGCATTTCTCTGATCAATAGTGATTTGGAGCATCTTTTCATATAACTAGAAATAGTTTTAATTTCTTTGTCTGAAAATTGTCTGTTAATATCTTTTGACCATTTATCAATTGGAGAATGGCTTGAATTCTTATAAAGTTGAGTCAGTTTTCTACATATTTTAGAAATGAGGCCTTTATCAGAATCTTTGAATGTAAAAATGTTTTCCAGTTTATTGCTTCCCTTCTAATCTTGTCTACATTAGTTTTGTTTATACAAAAACTTTTAAACTTAATATAATCAAAATTAGTTATTTTGTGATCAATAATGATCTTTAGTTCTTCTTTGGTCACAAATTCCTTCTTCCTCCATAGATTTGAGAGGTAAACTAACCTATGTTCTTCTAATTTATTTATAATATCATTCTTTATGTCTAGATCATGAACCCATTTTGACTTTATCTTGATATAGGGTGTTAAGTGTAAGTCAACGCCTAGTTTCTGCCATACTAGTTTCCAATTTTCCCAGCAGTTTTTGTCAAATAGTAAATTCTTATCCCAAAAGCTGGGGTCTTTGTGTTTGTCACACATCAGATTGCTATCATCATTGACAATTTTGTTCAGTGAACCTAACCTATTCCACTGATCAATTGCTCTATTTCTTAGCAAATGGTTTTGATGACTGCTGCTTTATAATATAGTTTTAGATCTGATACAACTAGGTCCACTTCATTTGCTTTTCTTTTCATTAATTCCCTTGAAATTCTTGATCTTTTATTCTTCCAGATGAATTTTGTTGTTCTTATTTCTAGGTTAGTAAAATAATTTCTTGGAAGTTTGATTGGTATAGCGCTAAATAAGTAGATTAGTTTAGGTAGTAATGTCATCTTTATTATATTCCCTCAACCTATCCAAGAGCACTTGATATTTTCCCCAAATGCTTAGATTTGACTTTATTTGTGTGGAAAGTGTTTTGTAGTTCTGCTCATATAGTTCTTGATTTTCCCTTGGCAGATAGATTCCCAAATATTTTATACCATTAACAGTTGTTCTGAATGGAATTTCTCTTTGTATCTCTTGCTGTTTGTACAACACTAACAAAATTGTTAAATCAAATTGTTAGTGTTGTACAAAAATGCTGATGAATTATACGGAGTACTTTGTATCCTGCAACTTTGCCAAAGTTGTAGATTATTTCTAATAGATTCTCTGGAGTTCTCTAAGTATACCATCATATCATCTGCAAAGACTGATAATTTGGTTTTCTCATTATCTACTCTAATTCTTTTAAACTCTTTTTCATCTCTTATTGTCAAAGCTAGCATTTCTAATAAAATATTGAATAGTAATGGTGATAATGAGCAAACTTGTTTGACTTCTAAGTTTATTGGGAATGGCTCAAGTTTATCCCCATTATATATGATGGTTTTAAATAGATGCTACTGACTATATTAAGGAAAAGTCCATTTATTCCTATACTCTGTAGTGTTTTTTAAATAGGAATTGGTGTTGGATTTTATCAAATGCTTTTTTTGCATCTATTGAGATAATCATATGGTTTTTGTTAATTTGGTTATTGATAAAGTCAATTATGCTAATAGTTTTCCTAATATTGAACCAGCCTTGCATTCCTGTTATAAAATCCTACTTGGTCATGGTGTATTATCCAGGGGAGGATTTTCTGAAATCTCTTTGCTAATATTTTATTTAAGGTTTTTTGCACCAATATTCATTAAAGAGATTGGTCTATAATTTTTTCTCCGTTTTCCTCCTATTTGGTTTAGGTATCAGTACCATATCTGTGTCATAAAAGGAATTAGATAGGAGTCCTTCATTCCCTATTTTTTCAAATAGTTTATATAGTATTAGAATTAATTGGTCTTTAAATGTTTGGTAGAATTCACATGTAAATCCATGTGGTCCTAGGGATTTTTTCTTAGGAAGTTGATTAATAGTTTATTCTATTTCTTTTTCTAAAATGGGGCTATTTAAATACTTTATTTCCTCTTCTGTTAATTGGGGAACTTTATTTTTTTTAGGTATTTCTCCATTTCACTTAGGTTATCAATTTTTCTGGCATAAAGTTGAGCAAAATAACTCCTAATTATTACTCTAATTTCTTCTTCATTGGTGGAAAGTTCTCTCTTTAAATTTCTGAGACTAACAATTTGATTTTCCTCTTTCCTTTTTCTAATCAAATTAACTAAAGGTTTATCTATTTTGTGGTTTTTTTCCACAAAACCAATTCTTAGTTTTATTTGTTAATTCAATAGTTTTTTTTTTAGTTTCAATTTTATTAACCTCTCCTTTTATTTTTAGAATTTTAAGTTTAGTATTTGATTTGGGGTTTTTAATTTGTTCTTTTTGTAGCTTTTTTAGTTACAAGCCCAATTCATTGATCTTCTCTTTCTCTGTTTTATGCAAGTAAACATCAAGAGATATAAAATTTTTCCCTTATTACTGCTTTGGCTACATCCCACAAATTTTGGTATGTTGTCTCATTGTTGTTATTCTCTTGAATGAAATTATTGATTTTGTCTATGATTTGTTGTTTAACCCATTCATTCTTTAGGATGAGATTATTTAGTTTCCAATTACTTTTTGGTCTATTTCCTCCTGGTCTTTTATTGAAAGTAATTTTTATTGCATCGTGATCTGAAAAAAAAAATGCATCTACTATTTCTGCCCCAAAGCTTGGTCTTACAAAAGGTTAGAACCTAGAATCATAGAAACAAAATAATCACAGGAGGTCTTTAGTTCTCTATCTCTATCTTTGGATGGACATGTAGGCTATCAGCATTGAAGTGAGTATAAGCTGCTGGGGCATACTATATTTATTTAATATAGGTTTGGCCTTAAAAAGAAATTTCAAAAATGGACAAAAAAGAAAATTGTTATGATAGTCAATGATTTTTAAATGTTAATAGATCTGAATCTATGGTTTCTTGAGTCATGAGTATGTGGTTGCCATTATTGTACTGTAATGACGATAATAAATTGTACAAACAAACCAAGTTCTTGTAAAAATTTTAGATCTAAACTAGAAACAGGAAACACATGATATAAATATCATCCCATCACTCAGCTTTTCAAGGGTAGTTTCAAAGCATGTATCATAATGATACTTAAGAAAACAAATGTAACTATTAAGCAAGCAACTTGTCTTAGACATATGATTATTTTTGCAAATATCAAAAAGTAAAGAGAAATATATTTTACTTTAGGACTTTGTGGGGCACAGTATCCTACTTGCTATTGGTTGCTAGCTCCTTATCTTAATTGGCATGAAATTAGGATTTAGCAGTATTTAGTTCTTTTTTGTTTTGTATATTCTACTCTTAGAAATCATTAGTACAGCAACCCACTCTAAGCCAATACAAACTATAATATATAATGCAAAGAATTAAGTAGAAAGATGCCTTTTGGCTAATTTTAGAAATAAATTATAGTAATATTTATTCCTGGATTGCCTTCATCCATCCTATTCTTCATCTAAGATTCCCTTGGATGTGGCCTGACACATCTATATCTCTTTAGATTTTAATCCTCTTATTTATTCCTACCTGAGACATTGTTGTCTTTATAAATTGTCAGTTTCTACTGGGCTAGACCTTTCCCCTCATTTCAAATTTAAATTTTCCTTCAAACTGAAATATTTGCTCTCCTAATTCATGAAGTAGCTGAATGCATTTTTTACCTTCTTGATTTTTTAGCTCTGAACTGTATGGTTTTTCTTGGAGAAAACAGAAGCACCTTTTGTTTATTTATAAAAACCATTTGTGTGTGTGTGTGCATGCACACACATGTGTATGCAGATGATTACATCCATTATACTAGTTAGGTACATGAAATTGGAGCAACAGTATGTGAAGCAGGGTATAAACTTGGTCACTATGCTGGGTGCTCCTTAAAAAGATTTTTCTTTTTAAAATAGCAACAAAAATAACAGCAGAAACCTTTCCCCATCAACTTTCTTATCTAAGTAATAGGATGACAAGAAAATTAAAGTCTAATAAAAGGATTGAGATAATGTTTTGATGCAAGAATTCAAAGACCACACTAGTTCAGTTTCTGCTGAGAGAAGGCCATTCCCTCTAACACTATGTCAAACTTTTCACTGCAGCATTTTTTAATAGTAGCAAAGAATTGGAAACTTAACAAATGCCCATTGATTAGAGCATAGCTAAACATGGTATATGAAAGTAATGGAATAATATTGTGCTATTGAAAATACTGGGGAGACATAATATGTTTGTTATTTATAGTTGCTTGTCTTCTTATCAAAGTGGCCATAGACTAGGCTTTGATATGGATGGCATTTATAAATATGTGTGAGTCAAATGCAAATGTTAAAAGCTAATGAAACTTTCTGTGGATCCAAATGATCTTTGAAACCATATTAGAAGGTTCAGTTAAAGACTTGAGACTCTTCTTATTATGTAGAAACACTCTGTGTTTTTATCTTAATAAATTCTAATAAAAAATGAAAATCCTGTAAGATCCAACTGGCTTTCTCACAGAGATTTCAAGAAACTCTTGATCTGCCTCCCCTGTGGTCTCCACACTTTCAGGCTATCTGATTTATTGTGCTAGCTGTAAGTGATTGGATATTTCATGGCAATTCATTTATGGCAAATGGCTATGTAAATGATTATCGATTGGGATACACATCCTGCCATAATAAGAAAATGTTTACATATGTATATGCACACACACATTCTTACTTTTATTGTTTCACAGTGAAACCTCATTAATTCATACTTTTCTAAGGTGGACTTTTTGATGATTCTACCCAGGTAAATAAAAATTTCTACTGTATATGGAAAAAAGACTTCATTAAGTAGGTTGAAACTATAGATGAGATTTTCAGAAGGGGTACTTTAACCTACATACTAAATTCAACTGTAATTAAACTGCATATTTTAACTACAAACATATCTCAGATATTCAATTTCAAACAAGAAGTGGGATGGTAAGAGATGGATTTTTGAAGGGATGTCTGAAGTGAAAGGGAAGATGAAATGAAGATGTCTGGGATGCCTAGCAGAATAAGATGGAAAGCATAATGTAGTCTGGGGTGGGAATGGTAGTAGACTAAATGCATTTATGCTCACTCATTACCAACAGCTCAGACTACTTTCTAGAAATGAGTAGGTTAAGTGCCTCAGAGATTGGTTTCTGGAAGTTCAATGGTCCAGAGGATGCATTAGCAGGAAAATGGCAAGTAGATGGTCAAGATAGATGGATAAAAGTTTGTATTGTATATGGAGAAATGAGAAATTACCTTCCTCTCTAAGGCACGTGTGGGCTGAGGTTAGATAGAAGTCTAACCCATACCACTTGTTGCAAACTGTCACACAGTGGAATTTGAATGTATAAAATACAGGAAGTAGCTTCAGACCCCATTCTTTTAAAAATAGGAACTACAGCTGGTTATACTGACAACTGTGGAACACAAGAGAAAATCAGAAGTAAGGACTAAAGTATAAACAACAGCAATTTTTTAAAAGGTACACTACTTATACACAGATAGGATTCAGTAGTGAACAATGGTAGCCTAGTTTGGTGCCATTTAAGGGCATTTTGTGCTGAGTACCAATCTTTATTATTTATTAAGCTAAAGGAAACATATGTGTCCTTAGTCCCATTCCAATTTCTGTTGCCTTAACTGCTGCAACTGTTGCCAGACAGGGAAATTTTGAGGTGGAACTTTCCCAGAATTCCCTTTGTGTTGATGTAATCTGGCTGATTTCCATTTACTTATGTGATAATTCTTCCATGAATGGAAAAGTTACACTATAAGAAATCCCTGCTCCAAGGTCTCTGATACATATTTCAGCACTCTGGGTTCTTATTGACCTTTGTGATAATTTTCTATACTTTGCTTTCATTTTATGCCTCCTGCCCAACTAAATAAGAACATGAAGCTAGAAATGTTTCCTTTTTGCCCTCATATAGAGTTGCTTTTTCTTCTGGGAAGAACAAGGTTAGGCATTTGGGTGCTTTCCATGAATGGGGTGGAAACAACACTAGCTTCCTACTGGCCTGGAATCATGGAAGTTTGCCCAGCTTCGGCCTGAATGTAATGTAATTTGGACTCTCTTTCTGATGGTGAGTTTCTTCTCCTCTAAGTTTCAGACAAAAGTGACCAAATATTCTCCCATATTTGTGTGGGTTTTTTTGAGGGATGGGTCTAAAAATTAAGCAACAATTGCATATATTGTCTAATGTGGTGGATGTATTATTTTGTTTTGTTGATCTTCCTTTTTTCCCTCTTTCTTTTGATAGTGGATATAAGGAATGACTCACTGAATAGAAGAGGAGATAAAGATATTTTTAGAAATGAAGCTATAAAAGAAAAATCAACAAAAATAAGGTTTTTAAAATTAAAGATTCAAGGAGATCTTCCTGGATTATTGTAGTTCGTAATGTTTTTATATTTAAACAAAGAGTTCACATTAGTGTTCAGACTAATGGGCTCCAATAAATCAAAGATCAAGGCTTCTTAAACCTTTTCTACTCAGGATACCAGGTATATAAATATATAAAATAGATATACAAATCAAACACTTATTGATAATAAATCATAAATGTGTGAGCCCCACATTCAGTTATGAGACCCCATATGGGATTGTGAACCACAGTTTAAGAAGTTGGGTTATAGACAATAACCATTATTCTTTTAGAGACAGAAAGCCATGTTGGTGTAGCTGTGTTTTCAGTGAAAAGCTAGAGACTGAAAAAAATGAATGGGATTGTGTTGCCTGAATGATTCTGGTTGATTTTGTTGTTGTTCTACTCATATTCACCTTATGAATCACAGAGTTATAAATTTGGAGCTGGAAAGAACCATAGAGATCATCTAGGTCAACTTCCTCATTATGCAAATGAGGAAACTGAGACCCAGAGAGATGAAGTTTCTTGCCTAAGATAACCAACCAAGATTTCAACCCACGTCATTTGACTCCAAAGTCAGCAAACTTTCCATCTTACCACCCTATATTTCAAATTGTCTGCTCACCTGATGCAATATGTCTAAGGCAAAACAAAAACAAATTGTCTTCATCTTATTCTATATAGTATTTCCTAGTCCTAATTAGGATAACATCTTCTCTTTCTTCTTATGAAACTTTGATGTAACAATTGAGATTGTGACCTGATGGTGTACATCCAGGAGATGATTCACCATATAGCCCTGCAAAGTTCCTAGAAAAGGCTGACATTACTATTATATGCAAAGCATTACAATGTTCTTACCAGCATCATTAGGAAAGATTATTTTAGAACATTGTTGCCTCCCTGGTTTCAAATCAGCAAAGATGGGATTTTCCAAACCAAACTGTACAAGAGGGTACTAAATAGTCCCCCAAGTTATCTGAATACTTGAACATAATCTTCCAAGGTAACTTACCATATCTCTAGAGAGTAGCTCTCCCACTGAGGAAAGTAGGTTCCATGTAAGCTAAATATATTCTTCAAAGATTTCCAGAACAAAATAAAATGACCCTTTCTTTAAAAAAAAATGCCCTTAGTAAATAGAAAAGTATTAATTCCCATTAATTATTTGGCTCATATTTGTCTAAATGAACTCATTTTTGGGACTCATGGCTATCTTAAAAGGTTATTTTACTTTAATCAGCCATGTTATATTCTCTTGGCCCACAAAGAAAAGTCTCTCTTACTCATTAAATAATTGTTCTCTAAATTCAGAGATTTGGATCACAGAAACCAAACCCAATCCTTTCAGACTATAGGAGGTGAAATTTTACACTCTAAGGAGAATGGAAAGCCCTAGAAGATAACCTAGGCTAGTTTTGACCAATATAGGATTGTTGTGATTGAGATTTAAGTCAGACCAAAAGAAATGGGCAAATGAAGCATTGTTTTTGGCACTCGGCTCCAAAACAAGTCAGCAATGAGTGATTTGTTTCAGGAGATTAAACCCACACACCAGGAGGTTCATGACCGCCTCTCACAAGCCTCATCAGGAGTTACCCAAATTCCAATCCCTGAACTGCTCCTCAAAATAAAACTCGGCTCTAAATGGTACACCTGTTTTGGATTAGTTACAATAAATCAACATCTGTGCTTATTTCAGTTACCCTGGACAGGTGAAAACAAAGACATGTTTTTAGCAAGCATACTAGAAAACAGAGGGGGAAATGAAAGGGTAAAATGTGGAAATGGATAAAATAGTGTTATTATAGTTGCAGTGGAAGAATGAATCACCAAAGAAGCTTCCAAGTCCTGTGGTAGGATGTAACTATTAACTTGACCAGTAAGTGCCTACACATCTAAAATTCTGTCACCCCAACATGGCTTTATCATTAGCATATCCCTCCAGCCTACTCTCTAACTCCCTGGTTTCCTAATCTGTATTATCCAGCATTATCACCATAGGTGAAAAGACTTCTCTGCCCCCATTGCCTTTTGTATTTTCATCCTTATTCAACAAAGCCTTCCACAGTCTATTCCACTACAATCTATTCTTTTATTGGTCCCTTCTACTGAGTTTTGGGTATTCTCATTCTATTGTAAACTAATTTTCTGACATTTTTTCTAATTCTGCTTCTCCTTCAATTTACCCAAAATGGAGTGGAATCTCAATTTTTTTCCCAGGATACCACTACCCTCTTGATTCCCTAGGTTTGAAATCTTGGTTTCAAACTCAAATCTTTATTTTTATTCACTCCATATATCAGATAGTGGCCAAATCTTGTTGCTTCTGTCTTGACAGTATATTTCAGATCTATCCTTTTTTTCAGATCAGACCACCCTAGTTCAGTACCTCATTAGTTCTTTATTGGCTTATTGCAATAGCTTTCTAATGGGTTCTCCAATTTCTTCCTTTTCTAAGTCATTTATTATACCACAGTTAAAGTGATTTTTTTAAAAGAGCAGAGCTAATTCTGTCACATCCCTATCCAATAAACACTAATAGCTATTACCTCTGAATCACATATAAAATCCTCCCATGGTCAGGCTTTTCACAATCTGGATCTAATATAAATTTCTAGTATTATTACACCTTACTCCCCTTCACATACACTATAGTATTCTTTATACATACCACTTTCTTTAATATCTCTACCTTTGCGTTGGCTGTTCCTTACAACAATCATCCACTGCTTCCTTACCTCTGCTTCTTAGAATTAATTCCCAGTTATTTTCAAGTTTCCTCCAAATGCCATCTCCTACATGAGGCTGCTCTTTTTTTAAATGGAAGTTTTTTTATTATTATTATAGCTTTTTATTTACAAGATATATGCATGGGTAGTTTTTCAGCATTGATAACTGCAAAACCTTTTGCTGCAATTTTTCCTCTCCTTTCCCCACTCCCTCCCCCAGATGGCAGGTTGACCAAAACATGTAAAATATGTTAAAGTATAAATTAAATACAATTTGTGTATACATGTCCATACAGTTATTTTGCTGTACAAAAAGAATCACCATATAGTATTGTTGTTGAAGTATATAATGATCTCCTGGCCTTGCTCATTTCACTCAGCAGTTCATGTAGGTCTCTCCAGGTCTTTCTGAAATCATCCTGTTGGTCATTTCTTACCGAACAATAATATTCCATAATATTCATGTACCACAATTTATTCAGCCATTCTCCAATTGATTGGCATCCACTCAGTTTCCAGTTTCTGGCCACTACAAAGAGGGCTGCCACAAACATTCTTGCACGTACAGACATGAGGCTGTTCTTGATCCCACCAATTGCCAGTGCCTTCTGTCTCACCCCTCCCCATCATTGTGCAATGATTTTGAATCTGTTAAAGTTAGGAGCAGAGCTGGAAGATGCCCTTCCTCCCCACTGTTAATTCTAAATCAATTATCCTGGTGTCATCCTCAGCAAACTCTCCTTTTCTGCAAGTTTCAGCCATGACAATTTCATCCTGATTAATAGTTTCAGTTGACATTCAGGACACTTCCTCTCCTTCTTCAATGCATCTGACTCAACAAAAGTCTTCCTCTTCACACTGTCTTCTGCTATTATCCTTCGGGACATCAATTCACATTTTAATAAACCTTTTTAGCATTGTGTTCATAATTTCTCAAGCTCTTCAAGACCAATTATCTCCACCTTCCACCCACTTCAATGAACTACCTATAAGACCATATCTTATTGCTCACTTTCACTTGGATCTGTACCACTTTTGAGATGCTGAACTCCAAAGTCATCCAATCATAATCTATCCTTCTACTTCTTTTATACCTTACTACTTAAAATTTATTTTTTGCCCTTGTTGTTATCTCTGGTCCCTCTACTCCTCTTTGTTTTCCCAGTTCCTTCATCCCATTCTGGCTTTACTTGCTGCCCTCCTTACTCAGCTTAGACCCCACAGTCACTTTGGGAGCTAATGCATATTCATCATCACTCTAGAATTCCTCACTCATTCAATAATTATAGCAAATATTTAAAGTTTGAAAAGGACTCTCTTTCCATTATCTCATTTAATCCTCATACTAACCATATAATATGGTTATTTAAAGATGTCATTATCTCAGTTTTACAGATATAGAAACTGAGGTTTAGAGAAGTTACATGACTTGCTTGAGGTCAAAATGCTTCTAAGTATCACTTCAGATCCCAGGACTCCCTGACACCACATCTAGCATTGTATCCAGTAAACCATGATGCCCCCCTTCCTAAGTATACTTGACCTTGTACTGTTCCCATCCAGCTAATCCTTAGCCCTGGGTAACCTTTACCATGTGTTTTCTCCATTCCTGTTTCCAAGGCTTCTGAGTTTTGATAGACAAAGTTATGTAACTATGCTGGCTAAGTATACTACAGATTCATCCTATTTATCCTCAGTGGGCCACCCTGCTACCTAGCACTCCTGTTTTTCATATTTTATTCACTCCTAATATAGTCTTTACAATTGTTATTCCAAACCTTCTGCACTCTCCTCAAGACCCCAACCCCATTCCAGACTTAGTCACTTTTTTTAAGGTTAAACATGTGCATTATAAATATATTTCCATATTTGTCATATTGTACATAACAAATGTACAAATGGTCTAAAAAATCAGAACAGAAAGAAAAAATAAACAAAAAGTCTGAAAATACTATGCTTTGATGCACATTCAGTGTCCATGGTTCTGATTGTGAATGGCATTGTCCATCTCAAGTCTATTGTAATTGTCTTGAATCCCTAAATTGCTGAGAAGAGCCAGCTCCATTACAGTTAATCGTCACATAATCTTGCTGTTACTGTGTCCAATGTTCTGTTGAGTCTACTCACTTCATTAAGTATCAGTTCGTGAAAATCTTTCTGGGCTTTTCTGAAATCTGCTTGCTCATTGTATCTCAGAACAGTAATATCCCATTATATTTGCATACCATAACTTATTCAGCCACTTCCCAATGATGAACCTATTCACTCTTAACAGAAAGCCTTACTTTAGGCTCTCTGTTACTAGAGAGAGTAGTAGCCTCTCTACTACTAGTCTTATTATTTAATGACATTAGACATCTATTTCAGCTCTCCTCCTTTATGTTTAAAAAAAAGCCCTCTGTGTATTTGCATCCATTCTCTGCTCTTTCCCTCTTAACTTGGAAGGTAGACTTGTCCTTTTATTACAAGACTAACCCTTTCTCCCTAAGAACTTGATCCTCAAATCAACAAGCATCCATCATGTACTGACTATGTGCCAGAAACCAATTCCCTGATCAACACTGGAGCTACAAAGACAAAAGGAGTTTCATACACCAATTGAAGAGACAATATTTAAATAACTATGTACATATAAGAGATATTCAGAGTGAACTGGATTTAATTTCAGAGAAGGTTAACATTGAGGGGTACTAAAAAAAAAAACCTTCTTGCAGAAGAAAAGATTTGAGTTGAGTCTTGAAGGAAGCTAAGGAAACCCAGAAAGAGAGACGATGTGGGAGAGGGAATCTTGTGTGTGAAGAATAGCAAGAAAGACACTGTTTCTGGATTATAGACCATGGTAAGAAGCAATGAAGTGTAAAAAGATTGTATAGGTAGGAAGGGATCAGATTATGAAGGGCTTTAAAAACTAATAGAAGATTTAAAATTTGATCGTGGAATTAAAATCAATTATATCTATACTTTTAAGATTGATAGGGAAGCTGTGAGAATGGAACTGAGAGGAGAGCAACTATTTAAAGCAGAAAGATTATTGCAACAGTCTAGGCCTGAAGTGATGAGGGATTGCACCAGGGGAACAGGTACAAGATAAACACAGGATGGTGATAGGATGTGTGTGAGAAGTTTTTTTTTTTTTTTTAACCTTCACAAAGATAAAATAAGATTACTTGGCACCAGATTGGGTAAGTAGAATAAGTAATAGGAGTCAAAGATGAAACTTAGGTTGTGAGGTTGGGTAATTGGGATTATAGTAGTACCTCAATAGTAACAGGGAGGTTCAAAAGAGGGGAGGTTGGACTGGGGAGCAGGCAAATCATGAATTCAGTTTTGGATGTGATGAATCTAAGATGACGATGGAACATCTAAGTTCAGATGTATAATAGGGAGTTAAGAAGTGAAGGAGGTCAGGAAAATGATTAAGTCTTGATAAACAGATCTGAGGAAAACTTGACTTCCGGTTAAGATGGCGGAGAGGAGGCACATAGCTGTGTAGCTCCGTGTTTTCTCTCACTATCCATTTCATTACAAGCCTCTGAATTAATGCTTGACTGAAAAAAAACCCACAAATAGTTACCAAGAGAAGTCATCCTTGAGATTCGCCAAGAAAGGTCTGTCTTTACTGGAGGGCTGGGATGGTTTTAGATCGGGCGCAGGCAGCGGGCAGCGGCAGGGAGAGCACGGGAGCAGACTGGAGAGGGGGTGGGGCGTGATCTCAGCCGTCTCTGCGGGGAGAGCTTTGCTACAGGTTTGGATACTTTGCTCCGGCAGTAAGTCAGCAGCCCAGCAGAGAAGCTAAAAACACCAGGGCTGAAGAATATAACCCCAAACAGCTGGAGTCTCTCGGGACCTGGCCACCCCTCCCCCACAGTGTCTCAGCACGCTCTCGGATCTCAGAGCGCAGGCTCAGCACAGTCGGGCTAGTGCCTCACTGCTGCCCCCTCCCCCCCCCCCCCCCGCAGTCTGTAGAGGAAGCTAGGTAACGCCACCCAGCCCCTCCCCCAAAGAAAGACTCCAGTTTTTTCTTCTTTTCTTTGCTAGTTTGTCTTTGATTATTAGACAGAATGAGCAAGAAACTGAAGAGGACTTTAACCCTTGACAGCTTCTATACAGATAGAGAGCAGACTCTAAATCCTGAGGAGACTAAAAACAGTCTCCAGGTGAATCCCCAAAGGAGGAGATCATCTGTTCCTCAGCACAGATGAATCTCATGGAGGAAATTAAAAAGGCTCTCACAAGGGAGCTAGAAGAAAAATGGGAAAAGGAGAGGGAGGCTTGGCAAAAGGAGAGGGAGGCTTGGCAAAAGAGCCTGGAGAAGTCAGTTAAAGAGAGAGTGGATAAAGAAATAAAATCCTTGAAAAACAGGATTAGTGAACTGGAAACAGAAAACAGCTCTCTAAAAAACAAAATTGGCGAAATGGAAAAAAAATTCCACAGAACAAAAGAACTCAATTGGACAATTAGAAAAAGATCTTTAAAAAGTGAGTGAAGAAAATACTTCACTGAAAATCAGAATTGAACAAGTGGAATTGAATGACTCGAGGAGACAAGAAGAAACAGTCAAGCAAATCCAAAAAAAATCAAACAATGGAAAAGAATGTGAAATACCTTCTGGGGAAGACAACAGACCTGGAAAACAGATCCAGGAGAGACAATCTGAGAATCATTGGACTCCCAGAAAAGTATGATGAAAAAAAGAGCCTGGACACTATTTTCCAGGAAATTATCAAAGAGAACTGCCCAGAAGTCATAGGAACAGAGGAAATAATAAACTTTGAAAGAATTCATCGATCACCCACTGAAAGGGATCCTAAAATCAAAACACCAAGAAATATAGTGGCCAAATGCCAGAACCCTCAGACGAAGGAAAAAATATTGCAAGAGGCTAGAAAAACCCAATTCAAGTATCAAAGAGCCACAATAAGGATCACCCAGGATCTGGCAGCATCCACACTAAAAGATCGAAGGGCCTGGAATATGATATTCCAAAAGGCTAAGGAACTTGGTATGCAACCAAAAATAACTTACCCAGCTAGAATGAGCATCTTTTTCCAGGGAAGAAGATGGACATTCAACGAAGTAAGCGAATTTCACCTATTTTTGATGAAAAAGCCAGAACTTAACAAAAAATTTGATCTACAAATATAGAACTCAAGAGAAATCTAAAAAGGTAAAGATTAATCTTGGGAACTATATTTCGGCTATAAAGATGTATAAAGAATACATGTATACCTTGTTCTAGAAACTGATGTGGAAAGGACATTGTACCAGAAAAAGGGTGAAGTGGGGGTAGTACATCTCATGAAGAGGCATAGGAAACCTATTATATCTGAGAGAAAGAATGGAGGGGGATGAATATAGTGGGTATCTTACTGCCTTCAGAATTGGCTTTAAGAGAAAAATTTTAGATAAACAGATTTGAGAATCATTTTCATAGAGGTGGTAATTGAATCTGTGAGAGCTGATGAAATCATCAAATAAGATGGTATGGAGAAAGAAGAGGAGATTGTAAAGGACAGAGCTTTGGAGACTCCTCTGGTTAGCAAGTGTAATTGTAGATGAAGACTAGCAAAGAAGACTGAGGAGCAGTCAGATTGTCAGGAAGAGAACCTATCCTGTTAAGCCTTCATCAGGTCCTTACTTCAGAATTCATCACTTTCCCATGACTTCTTGCAATTTCTAATTTCTTCTCTTCCCTACATCATTTCATTTTGCCTACAAACTAGTTCATCCCCTTTATCTTTAAACCAAAAGAAAAATCAAAATACCATCATTCATTCCTACTACTATGTGAAAGTCTTATCTTCTCACTTTCTTTGTCAAATTTGTTTTAATATTTATTAGTATCTTTTGTTTTTCCATCACCTACAATTCCTACTCTCTCTTTCTCTTTCTGTCTCTGTCTATCCCTATCAGTCTGTCTCCCCCTCTTTCTCTCTCTCTTTCATCCTCTGTCCCTCTCCCTCTCCAATCATCCTTTAAAACAAAGAATAAAAAAAATAAGAAAAACTGCTTAGAAAAACAAACCAACACCTCAACTAAGTCAGATAATATATGTAGTTTTCATCACCCATTAGTCCCCCATTTCAGCAAAGAAGGAAGGCTTTTTGTCAAATTTCTGCAATGAATAGTTTATATTTACTAATTTCTTATCCAGATAAATCTCAACTTCTTGCAATCTACCTTCTTGATTCTCATTCATGGGAAACTGGCTTCTCAAATTTTACTATGGTCTTAATTTCCAAATCCAAGAGTCTTTATCTTTCTTAGCCTCCATGAAGTACATATTACCCCCTTGGGTTTTTTTTTTTATTCTCTTTTTTTGTTTTTTTGCTTATCTTCTTAACTGTTCTCCTATCTCTCTGAATATTCTTTCCTTGCCTCCTACTCCAGATCTTCTTTCTCTTCATACTCTTGAATGTAGGCAGTTCTCCCAAGGGTCTATTTGTTCTAACTCCCCTTATATTCTTTGGTATTCTCCGTTGCACCCATGTCTTTATCAAGAGCCTCCATGTAGACAGCTCCCAAACATTTTTATTTCTAGCTTCATTCTCTTTCCCAGTCTCTGTTTCCTCATTTCTTCCTAATTACTAAACATCCCTTCTTGTATGTCCCACTGACAATTTCAAACTCACTTTGTCCATAGTCAAAGTTGTCTTCCCTTTGGTTTCCTTATCCATTAAAAAAAAATGAGAGAGATTAGATGACCTCAAAGTTACTTTCCACTTGAAATCTCACTATAATCTATGTCCTATCCTACCAAAAAAAAAAACTATCTCTTTTCTTCACTTTTCCATTTCTTTCATGTAAATGGCACTATAATTCTCAAGTCTTGTAGATTTTACCTATACAAACCATCTTGAAATAGCAGTTTTTTTCACTTCCTAATTTTATCACCACAATTCAGGCTCTTCTTAATGTTTTTTTATTATTGTTGTTATAGCAACTTTCTAACCTCTTTCTCTCTTGAATTCATTTTGAACTGTGCTTCTAGATTATTCTTCCTAAAGTACAGCTTTAATCTCATATTCTTCAGGCCATATTATTGAAAGAGACCTTAGAGATCATCTAATTGGAACCCTTCATTTTAATGGGGGAGGAAATCAAGAGGTTGAATGATATCACACAGCTAAGTTGGTGGCAGAACATGGAGTTCAAATTCAAAGCTCCTGAGTCCTAGCTCACCTACACCATGATGTCTCACTTATCTCATTCCCAAACTTTTATTGGCTGCCTATTACTGTCACATGAAGTCCTTAGTCTGGCATCCAAGATCCTATATAATTAGGATATAAAATCCTTTTTGGCCTTTTGTGTCCCATGCCTTCCTTTCATATACCCTATGCTCCAGCCAAACTCAACACTTTTTGGTCCTTAGACATGTTCCACATTCTCCTTATTCCAAGGCTTTACTCTGTCTAAAATACCTTTCCCCAACAACTTTGTTTATTAATATTCAGATTAAACTTCAAAGCTTAGTTTATTGTTCCCCCTCCCCTGAGGCAATTGGGGTTAAATTACTTGCCCAGGGTCACACAGCTAGGAAGTGTTAAGTGTCTGAGAACAGATTTAAACTCAAGTCCTCCGGACTTCAGGGCTGGTGCTCTATTCACTGCGCTACTTAGCTGCCCCTGCTTAGTTCATTCTTATTCTTCATGGATGTCTATCCCAATCCTCTTCAATTCTTAGCCTATGTACATTATTCTTAACTATTCAAGATTAAATATCTTGACCATCCATATAGCAAGACTTGCATGAAACAATGAAATGTGAAATGAGCAGTTCCAAGAGAATGTTGTACACATTAATAACAACATCATTTTAAAAACAACTTTGAATAACTAAATAGTTTTGACTATTATAAATACGTAAATTAACAACAAAGAACCTATGAAATAAGACACTATCTGCATCTAGAGAAAGAACAGATAAATAAAAGTATTTATGGAATGACTTCACATATATGTGTATATATATATATATATATTTGTCTCTAATGATGGCCATCTCTGGGGTGGGAGGGGAAGGGAAGAAAAAAGGGAAAAAAAGGAAGTTACATGATAATTTTTTATATGTTTAAAAGAAAAAGTAAGTTGTACATAGTACAATTTGGAAATTCTTAAGTTCAGAATAAAATAAACCCCAAACTGTATTACTTGGTTAAATGAAACACTAAAATGTTCTCTCCTTCCACTGATACATTGATTTGTTCTATAGCACCTCATATGTCTTATTCATTAGGGATGTACGGCATTGTTTTGATTTGCAGGTCCACAATACCTGCTCCAGGAGATACTACTGGTCATGAGTTACTAAACGAATATACGATCAAATCCCGCACTGCTTATAGAGATTATATCATGGTCAGATTCAAAATAAGATGGGCCTAAGGGATGTCTTTCAGGCCATAAAACAGATTTGTTAGAAGGGAGAGAGAATATATGTAGTAAGATGAGGTAGAAATATTAGGATAAATAAAATAATACTTGGGTTATTATATCTCTGCTCCAACTAGCCACAAATGATGAAAAGTTTATGTTGCCTGGCCTCTGAGCACTTTTATAGATCTTTTAACACAAATGGTAGGATTACAGTAAGCCAGATCTTAAGTACACATCAAAGTAACCAGCTAGTTCAGTCACCAGGCTGGTCTTACAAAATGGGCTTCCTGATCAAAGAGCAGAATCAGCACTAATTACTCTGTGAGTCATGTACTGGATAGTTCTGACAGTGCCTTGATTATAGCTCATTAGAATAGGAGTTCTCTAGCTCTTTTTTGACTTTGGCAGTCTGGTGAAGCTTATAGACTTAGAATAATGTATTCAAATACATAAATAGAATACATAGGACTATAAAAGAAATAAATTATATTAAAATACAGTTATTGAAATAAATTTTTAAAAATCAATAACTTCAAGCTAAGCAGCTCAGAATTGGAAGCTTAGGTTTTAAGAAGTTTTGAGCATAATATTCATATACTAAGCCCATTTGGGGCAGCTAGGTGGGGCAGTGGATAGAGTGCTGGGTGTGATGTCAGGAAAACCAGGATACAAATTCAACCTTAGAAACATCCTACCTGTGTGACCTTCAGTAAGTTAATTCAGTCTGTCATTAGAGGAAGAAATAGTAAGCCCCTGTAGTACCTTTACCAAGAAAATCCTATGAACAGAGATCACAAAGAATCAGACACAACTGAATAAACATACTAGGTCTATTGGTGGCAATATTAAATGATACTAATAGTTTTTTAGTGCTTTTGTTATCAGTGATTTGTTAGTATCCTTGATACATCAAGAAAAAACAATGAAAGCATCTAGTACTATAGGTGTTCATTCCTGGCTGACTTATGGTAAGGATATAGACATAAAGCCCACTAATAAGTAGGTATTTATGGATTGTGATCTATCCCATTAGAAGGAGCTTCCACACTGATGAGATCACAGCTTTATCTGAACAATGAGTATCACCACTGCTGTTATTACTATTATTTGGCCAGGAGGGTTAGCTAATGCATGGAATCATAATCCAAAGGGACTTTCCTAGGTTAAGAAAATACACCATCCAAAGGCTGGCTCCTGTGAACCTTTCCAAACTTATTTCATATTGTCTCTCTGCACAAATTCTATGTTCTAGTTAAACTGGATGACTAGGAAGCTCATCCCCGCACTTATGGTTTTCTTCTACCACTTATATATAAACACAAAAGAGTTCATTCTTCCTTTGTGTCACATAAAATCCATCTCTGTCCCAGATACTGAATTCAGCTCCCTCGTGTCTGCATCCATTCGTGCTAGCAAACAAACGACTTTATGGGATAACTGCTCTTTCTCAGACCATAACATCATTTATTGCTTTTAGTGCTACTGCATATTGCTTAGGCTTAGAGTTCTTTTGGTTTATTATTTTTTCTCTACTTAATCCCCTTGTTTGTTTTTTTTAGTCAGTAAATAGATATGTTGATGACAGATATAGAAAATTAGATGTACTCTCACTCATGGAGAAATGCCAATGTCATGCCTAGTACCATATCCTGGGATGGTGCCCTACACAGAGTGGACACTTGAAAATGGTGTTGATTGACTGACCCTTTTACACAGAGAAACAATCATAGAATCTCAGGATTGAAAGGACCTGAGAGGTCCTCAAGTCTAATCCTCCTACTTGATCAGGAATTCTACCAGTTTCCCCTGCCTTCTTTCTGTTGGGCCACTCATTGAGTTTGACTGAACAAGTAGCAAACTTTAAGTAACTGCTTAGTTTCTTTTTATGGATGAGTTCCAACTATTGGCTTCTTATACTTCTGGCTCCTGGTGGTATTCCCTGAAAGCCAAATGGCCTAGCTCTTTTTGTTTAGTCATTTTTCAGTTATGTCCTACACTTCATGACCACATTTGGGGTTTTACTGGGCAAAGATACTGGAGTTTTTGTTGTTGTTGTTGTTGTTGTTGTTATTTCTTTCTTGAGATCATTTTTAAAGGAGAAAAAACTGACACAAATTGGGCTAAGGGACTTGTTCAGGGTCACGCAGATAGTAAGTACCCGAGGATAGATTTGAACTCAGAAAGATGAATGTTCCTAACTTCAGGCCTGACATTCTATTCACTGTACTACCTAGATGCACAGTCCTGACCCAAAACCTGATTAAAGATTCAGTTCCTGCTACATTAAGTGTGCTGGAGATAGAATTAAGTACAATAAGACTTGTGCTCCAGAAACTTACAATTCAACTGGGGGGAGGGGGGTGCAATAAAGTAAAAACAAAGACAAACTAGCTTGTATTAATTTGGAGAATTGTTATAGACAATAATTGCTATAGGTTACTCTCCCATATATGGTCAGTGTTTAAGTCTTTTTGATTTTACTGCTTCTCTTACATGGGCTACCATACAAGTTCAGGCCCTCAACACCTCTCACCTGAGCTAATGCAGTGACTTGTCAATTGATCTAATAGCCTCAAGCCTTTCCCCTCTCCAACTCATCCTCTATACAGTTACCAAATTGGTATTCCTAAAACTCAGGTCTAACATAATGGTCCTCTCTTCAAGAAGCATCAGTATCTGCCAGTTGATTTCTATATAAAATATAAATTTCACAGTTTGACACTAAAATCCTTTCACTCTCCAATTAAAGCCTATCTTTCCAGACTTATTTCACTTTCCTTTTCTTTACATGTTCTAATTTTTTGTCAAACTGGCCTTTTTGCTGTTATCCACATGTGATGTTCCATGCCTTTGATCAGGTTTTCTCCCATGCCTGGAATACTCCTCTCCTCCCCACCCCTCTTCCTCCTTCTCCTCCTCCTCTTCACATCTGGGAACTTCTAGTTCCTTTCTAGGCTCAGGTCCTACATGAAGTCTCTCTTGATCCCTCCCAGTCATTAGTGTTCTTTGGATCCCTAGAACCTAACACTAGGTGCCTTGCACATAGTAGGTGCTTAATAAATGCTATTGAATTGACAGGACATTGTGGAGGGTCTCAAGAATCTGTTCATGCTTAAAGGATGATAAGAGAAGAGGTGAGGGCTAGCCATTCAGGAAACGGGTTAGGGAAGTCACATAGTACATTTAGGGGCATGAGTGAGAGTTTTACTATGGGAACTAAAGTTGGAGAGGCAGACTGGGATTATTTAATCTCCATTATCAGACTAGGGTAATAACATTTTTCTGGGACTATCTAATTTATCCAGAGCATTGCAATAAAGATGACATGGGTTCTGTCATAATTTCTGCCTATCGCATTGTCAGAGACTAAACTCCCAACCTCTGACAGTCATCCCCAAAGTTAATGGCACTGTCAAAAGGGGAGTCAGGTAAGCTAAGAATGGCTTACCATAATTACATCTCCACTATTAGAAAAACAACTCAAAGACATGTTCTACTAATGATCAATCAATCAATGAGTAATTATTTTATTATAATTTTTATTCATTAAAAACCTACTATGTGCCAGCCACTGTATCTAGCATTGTGGATACAAAAAGAAAAAAACAAAATCTCTGACTTCAAAGAACATGTGTTTATACATACATACATGCATATATATGTGTGTATATATGTCTGTAGTATAATCACACATATATTGTGTATATATACATATCCATTCCTTGAAGGCAGAGACTATATATACATGTATACACACACACACATACATATGTATATACATATATTCTTGTGGAGACAATATGTACAAAATAAGTCATGCAAAATAAATAGAAAAATACAATGATCATTCAGGAGTGCCATCTTTGCATTTAAAAGAAAATACATTTGCATGAAATAGTGTTTGTGATGTATGGAATAAAATATATCATCCTTTCATGAAAAAGCTTATTATTATTTGTTATTGACACAGCATCTAGTTAAAATACATAGAATGTAGTGCAGTGCTTCATAATTACCAAGTGCTGACTCCCCCATTCAGAAAGTTTACAAAATACCTTAATTGAAGATTATATTTCCATGTTGTACATATGGGAAACCCATTACCCGATCCTCCCTAGACCCCAAATGCACATTCTGTGGGATAAAACTGACAGTTACCCAGCAGGACTCTTCATTTAGGAGTGAAGCTTATATGATTCCAGTGAGGCACCAGAAGAAACTTTAGATGAGTAGAATGTCATTCCTAACCTCAGAATTGGACCAGCACATTGAGGTTTAAACCAGAGTAAAGGTTTTGTTGGTGTGACCTTTGGAGAAGGTTCAGATTGGCCTGAGGTACCCTCTCTGCTCTCAATGGCTAAACTTCTGAGATTAGGTTGGGAGGAATAGATTAATGAGAGTGAACTTGGATAAATACTATTTCCAATAAGACTAAAACAGTTTTGTTGTGTTGTGTTGTGCTTTATTTTGCTTTTACATTGTGAAACAGGAAAGCAAGTATAAAATCTGAAGACATGAGAGGAAGGAGGGTATCAATAGTTTTAAAACTAAGGTGTATGAATTTATTTATTAAAAATATGTTGATAACTATTTCAATATAATTGGTATCCTTTATTATCTTGTATAGTTTATTTTGTGCATCTAAAAACATTCTGAGAAGGCGTTATAAAAGAAATAAAAGGGTAGAAATTTTTTTTGTTTTGTTTTTCCCCCAGTGCTGTACATAATATTCTTTTTCCTGACTCTGTGACTTAACATAGATTGTGCCCCCTCCCTGGAATGCTTTCCTTTTCTCCATCACTTCCCCAATCCTTTCCAGGCTCAGTTCAGGAGCTGCCTCCTACTTAAGACCTTTGTTACTTCTCCCATTTGTAAGTGCTCTTCCCTTCCTATCCCAGACTATTGCTCTTTGTATTTATGTACTTTGAATTTCCTTATCAATATATATGTTGTATACCTCCACTAAAATAAAGTTCCTTGAGAGACAGACCAGAAAAATGATTGTGATGAAAATCAAGAAACTAGAAAAGGAGTTAGTCTAGAGGCCACCAATTCTACCAGAAGACACTTAGAGATAAATGAGTCATAGCATGTGCCCATCAGCTAATGGAAAGAGATGAAAGAGAAGAGGCACCTTTATCTCAACCACCCTGAAATCCAGGATTTTCATCTTAATCCTTAGGTCCACTTAAAGTGGATAGGAGGTTTAGAAGCAAAAGTTACAAACCCCAAAAATTAACTCTTAAACTTCAAAGTCTTAGGATAAAAGCTTAAGGTAAAACCAATAGATTTTCCCAATTTTGGTAATACATTTTTCACATGATTCTAAAAATTTCCCTGTGGTCCTCAAAGCTCACTCAAGCCTTGGGATTAAGATGGGGTTTGTTATGAATGCTGACATAGCTTCCTGTTAAGAACACAAATTTGTATGGGAAGAAGACTCTGCCTTGTCAAATGTGCCAATCCCTCCTTCTTCCATTCCCCTAACAATCTTTTTCTATCCAAAATAGATATTATAGAAAGAAGGAGCCTTCTTAGCACCTAAGTTGTATAGAACTGTCTTGAAGACACAGTTCCCTTTGAAGTTGCTGGTTGTTCCCATAGTGGGAATCAGCTCTGTTGATGATCACAGTAAAGTGAGAATGGACCATCTGACTCCATGTAAACTGTTTCTCAGCTTATTTTCCAACCTAGGTCCCTGCCTAATTTCTTTATTTTATCCCAAAGATAAAAGTTGTTCAAGTTGCTTTTTTTGATGAAGATGTTTGTGACTGTGCTGCTATAAGTGAGAAAGTATAAATATTTGAGTATAGATCTTGGAATGGACGTAACAGATAGAAATTTGGCTTGAGGAATGAAAGTATTTTCATTTAGTAACTCTCAATGAAAAAAAATGACATGGTAGCCAGTCATCAGTGGGTTTGGAGACTAATGATGGATATGGATTCTTTTCCCTCACCTTCTCAATTTAGTGCATCTAGGACAGATAAAATCAAGCCTCTGGTGGTAGTGGTTATGTCCCTGCCACCCCTTTTATAAGGGAACCTTTATTTTTTAATTCCTATTTTTTCTCATATTCTATCATCTGAACAGATATCAGATTCTATAGGCTTTTAGTAAAAGGGATATTCTGCCTAATGATATGCACTAGAAATCTATAGACACATGAAAAAGATAACTAAAGTATGAGAAAAGCAACTTTATGATCAGGAAAGGAAATGATGTATAAAATTCCAGAAAAACTTAAAACAACAACTTATTTTGTATAACTATTTGAGCAATCCAGTAATTTAAGCTATATATGGGAACAAATTTGTTGCAAATTATTTATGTGTGAATGTTAAATGACAGCAGTCATAGACCTGTTATTAGTGAGATTACATCTATACAGCAGACAGTGAAATGGAAATGTTATGTGGCTAAGTTGCCTGGTTTTGACAGCTAAATAGAATAATCCACCATGGAGGTTGTACGGTCAGTCTGTAGGAATCCCTATACTGCATTTTAAATGGCCTAATATTTAAAGTTTTTTCTAAGAGAGTTAAAAAAATCCCTGAATACCTTTGAAAGTGTACCTTTAAAAGCCTTTGAAGTTAGAGTTTCATCTTTCCTGGCAGAAGAGGCAGGCAAGTGACAAATAAGTTGTTTGTTTGTTTTGGCAAAAACAAACAAAATAACAAAACCCAATTTCTGCTATAGACCAATCCCCCCCAAAATCAATAACTCCTAACCTCTTAATAATTGTATGTCATATAAATCATTACTAGGAATCAAGGACAATTTTCTAAGATATTGCATAAATTCAAGACATTATAACTTTTATTATATCGCCTCAAAAGTCAATTCAAAACTTTAAAAAAAATTGGACAAAAGTATTTCTTAAGAAGCAAACTTCTTTATACTTGAATTATTTCTTTGCTTTTAATTCTTTCTTTTTAAAATGCTTCCTCCAAATAAGCAATTAGTGGAATTTATAGTCATTTGCTTAACTCTTTATTTTCTTCTCTGATACCTAATACTACTGACATATACCATAATTTACAAAGTACTTTCATAGAGTCACAGATAAAATACATATAGTTAAAAGTAAAAGGCATTGCAGAACCACATGATTTATCTAGCATGACAAAATGAATAACATAAATCAAAATATCTAGAAATTACCCATTCCCACAGGGAATATGAATTTGTCAGGTCCTACTTTTCAGAAACTGCTCCCACCAAATATGACTAAATAGAGAGAAAATTTTCAAAGGCTATACTCAAAAAATTTGCTTGAGAAACTTTCTGAATAGAGAGACTGCCTGGTAAAACACATGCAGAGTATGAAAGATCAGGTTTCTCTATACAGCTGTCCAGAATCCCATTAGTCCCTCTTACTACTGGCCGTCTTTTTCTATAATTAGGATGGCTTAAGGTTTATCTGGGCCTTTTTCAAAACCAGATTTCCTTCCTAGCAGCAGCAGCTGTCACTCACTCTTGCCTTAATGGTATCTGAGGGCTTACTTGTGATTTACATTATGGTGGAGCTCATGGGAACCTGAAGTGGGGGGATAAGGACATGGAAGGATGCTTTCTGTTCTGTTAATTTTTGGAAAGGAGTCTTACCTGAGGATGGGCATGTTGGTTTACCACCTGATCTTTATCCAGTAGGCCTTTAGTACCCTTCCCTTTCTTCTTCCATTCTGTCTCTTCTTTTGTGGAAAGTGACTCTGTTGGCGCTGGAAGGGTTTCCGTTTCTTGCTGTGCTTGGGTCGAAATGGTAAATTCTCCTCCATGGAATTGGGAATTAAGATGAATAACTTCTGCCTCTTCATGAAAACTCTCTCTTGTATCGCCTTGGCTAAATTCAAGATTCCTGACTTCTCCAGGACCTGGGAGGTTAAGCGTGCCATCTGTTGCATTTTCTTTCAGGTTGGTGTTTGGCTTCCTGGGTTTCCCTTTGCTCCCTGGTCTTCTCACCCTGACTAATTTTTGTGAGCCCTTCTTCCGCGGCAGGTCTCCCTCCACACTTTTCTCAGCTGGGTTCTCCACAGGCTGGTTTGTTGCTGGCTTTTCTAGCTCATGAGTCTGGGGCACCATCTCTCTAGGAGTCTTCTCCATGTTCATCAGACTGTCAATGGCAAGGTATTCTCCTGCCTGGTGACTATCTGCATTTTCTCCTTTCATTCCTGGTTGATCACTGTCATTGGCTGGAGAAGCGGCAGGGAGCTTATATCGCTCTTGGTCTTTCATTGGGGATGTTTCATCTTGAGGGTGTCCCAAAGTAAGAGTCATTCCTGGTTGCAAGGCAGATTGATTGGAAATGGGTAGATTGCTCCTTCCAGCTACTTCTTGTAGTTTTGAGTGATGATCGCAGAAGCCAGTGGTGGTATCCATAGGCACAATGTTATCTGACACCTGACACTGATGAGCCATTTCACTGTGGAAATGCTCACACCCACCTAGACAACCCTCTCTGAATTTTGTCTCTTCGTCATCTCTTTCTAATAAAAAGACAGGGTCATTCCCTCTGAGGTCCTCTTGCCAGATCGCATTAGAGTAATCTGTCATAACATCGGAACATTCCAAATACTCAAGGTCATCATCTGAAAACTCCTCAGTGCAGGTTAGGTTTATCTCTGGGCAGAGTTCAAAATCTGTGTCAGAGTCTTCACTGGAAATCTCTGGGGAAATATTCTGCTTGGTTGTGGAGTTGTACACTGGATAAATGGACGTGGTTTCCTCAGACAACGCCATGCTAAAGCTAATATATTTCTGTATTTTAGGGTCTCGATGACTAGATGGTAAGACTTCATCATTATGACCATAACTGGCCATGCAGTCATCAATTAATCTTGATGGTTTGGAATGTACCAGCTCACTGCAACATTTTTCCAGTCTGTCTGTCTCATCCCTGTCTTTAGGGGAAAGCAGATCAAATGTATTTTCCTCTGTGTAATTAGGATTAGAGTAATTTTTTGGAGTTTGAATAGTGCTTTTGACACCTGTGTCTTTTTCAGGACTCTGTGTCTCATTATCATTTTTGGAGTATAATTGTGAGAAGCAGAAGTCTCTGAATTGAGGGAAAGAAGAACCAGACAGAATAGAAGTGTCCTCAGTGGCAGTCCCTTCCTCCTGGAAAACTTGTTCTCTATCATCAACTTGATGTGAGTTGTCCTTCTTGTAAATCTCAGTCTTATCCTTGCAACTCTTAGCAGCATCTTCTCTCAGGTTAGGGTTGAGTTGTGGGTTCTCTGAAAAACACTCAACTTCAACAAAAGCTGAACAGCAAATCATTCCAAAACAGTTCTGAGCAGAAATCTGATAAACCGCAGCATCATTCTTGGTGCAACTGAGGTAAAAGAGGAAAAAAAAAACACATCATTTACCACACGATGGATAGACTCTCAGTAGAGTCTCAAAAAACTTTCCACAACACTTCCCCAAATGGAGAAAGTTGGCTGTTTACTTAGATGAAAAAATGTCTCATTTTCACAATTTCCCTCCTACCAGGGAGAAATGTTATGATATTTTTGGAGTACTGGGAATTGAAAAAGTACCATTCTAGCATTTGTTTCCAGGCAAGAAATTGTGACTTAAACTCAAATAACTACCATATTCTGCCCCATATAATTGAGACAACCTAAACAACAACTGTATTTAATATCATGTTAAATATTGTGACTTTTGCCATAGATCTCTCTGATTACAATGCCCCTAATCATAGAAAAATGAGTTTTCTAAGTACAGTGTTCTTAGCCAGTGGACTGGCCAGTGCTATCAACCATGGTTCTTTTTTTAAGCTTTTTATTTACAAAACATATACATGGGTAACTTTTCAACATTGACCCTTGCAAAGCCTTCTGTTCCAAATTATCCCCTCCTTCCCTCCACTCCCTGCCCTAGATGGCAAGTAGTCCAGTACATCCAGTCATGATTCTTGAGTGATTCTGGCTGAGAATGCCATCCCTAACAGAACATTAAGCTTTTTTGTGCTTAAAGTCTATAGAGTTAAAAAAAAATTAATTGACTCTGGTGCTGTATTCAGTTGTTCAAATATGAGCAAACATCACTTGGGCTGCCTTAGTTTTTTTTTCTCCCTTGACCCTATATAATTGCCATTAGAAGGGAGAAGTGATATGGTATGAAAATTCCAAATGCTGAAGTAAGGAGTCCTGGGTTTGGGTCCCAGCTCCTGAATTTCTTAGCTGTGTAAACTGAGGTAAATCATTTAACTTCTGTAAACTTACTCTTGACCTCCTATAATATAATCATAATAATATTTGGATGACCTCTTTCTTGTAGCTATTCTGACCCTTAAATGGTGTCATATAAGTAAGGGTTTTTGTTTGCCAATAGAATGCAAGCTTCTTGAGGAAAGGGGCTGTTCACTTTTTGTCTCTGCATCCCAGATCCTAGCACAGTGCTTGGCACACAGGATCATAAATTTACAGCTGGAAGTTTGGGACCATTGATTCTTGCCCTTTCATTTTATAGATGAGGAAAATGAGGCTTAGAGAAATTAAATCAGTCACATAAATAGTAAATAAGGCAGGATTTGAATTCTAAACCCAGTTAGGAAGATTTGAGTTCAAATCCATATTCAAACATTCAATAGCTGTGCAACCCTAAATCAGTCACAACTTCTCTTGACCTCAGTTTCTTCCTCTGTAAAATAAGGAAAAATAAGAACACTTCTCTTCCAGAATTGTTGTGAAGATCAAATAAGATATTTGTAAAGCACTTTGCAAACTTTAAAATGCTATATACATATTAGCTATTATTATCATCACCACCATTAATTATTATAATTCCTGGTTCCACTTTCAGTGCCCTTCCCAAAAAAGTCTGACTGATGTAGCATTGTCATTGTTAATTATTGTATTTTCCCAATTCATTTTTTAATATGGCCCTACCTTGCAGATCTAGAGAGCTTTGGTCAAATTATTATGAACAATAGTTATCTATTCATAATCATACTATTCTATGAATACCTTGCATTTATATAAGACTTGATATTTGGTGACCTTTTACCTACGTATCATTTAATTTCATATTACTAACCCCTGTTTGACACATTTCAGGAATCTACAGCCTTTCAGAAGCAGAATACCAAGTGCCTGGTTCCAATTTGTCAGAGAAAGAAAAGTACATAAGCAGTCAAGAGACATCAGGTAAGGCTGATATTCTCCGAAGGTCTCCAATACATTCCATCAATTAAAAAGGAAGTTAAATTAATAAACACACCTAAAGGATGCTCCAACTCATTCAATTTAACTTCCTCATTTTATTTTTTTAATTTATGGAATGAAACAAGAAGCTTTCTCATTTTAAGAGAAAACTAAGGCTTAAAAATACTAAGTGATTAGTCCAAGATTATACAAGTAGAGAATCTGGCTCCTTTTATGCCTAGTTAATTATACTTTTAGGAAAAGATAATGATTGAAATGGGAATTTTAATATGAGGAGGAGGGGAATAATTCTGGCTCACAGGTAGTTTATGTACCCTAAGGGGAAAGGGGAGTACTAGGAAATGGAAGAAAGGTACAGAAAAAAAAAGAAAAGACAATCAGAAACCATTACTCTTCTTGAAGTTTGGTAGAAATTACAACAATAAATAATTTATGCAGTGTTTTAAAGCGCTTTACAAAGTACTTTGCAAATAGTATCCCATTTTATCCTCACAATAACTTTGGGAAGTGGATTGCTATTATTATTCCCATTTCACAGAGGAAGAAACAGACAGACACAAGTTAAGTGACTTGGTTTAATCTCACAGTTGAGTGTCTGAGACAGGATTTGAACTCAAATTTTTCCTAACTCCAGGTCTAGCACTCTAACCATACAATACCATCTAGTTGCTTCTAGAAAATACTTCTAATGTTGAGAAACAGGGCCCTCATCATAAGTGGCCATTCGGGTAAGCTGTTTATGGGAACTATTTGTTCATCAGAAAATGTAATTAGGACAACTACACCAAAGGCATTAGATATGTGTATTTTGTACCCTTATATTTGTTCCTGGCACACAATTGGCATTTCATAAATGTTTATTGATTGATATATAAAAGCACCCCCAAACCATAAAGTACTTCATGGATTTAATCTGTTTTTGTAATTGTCAGTATTAATAATATTAGTAAAAATCATCAGGAAATCGGTCCATGACAACTCTTTAAGATGGTAAATTGCACAGCTGACTGGTAGTCAGCTACACCAATAAAAATCATGAGCCTGGTCTGAAAGAATAATCAGAATAATAATTTTTGTGATTTTACTCTAGATAGCTATATGATACTTGTCTAGTATATTAAATACTTAATAAATACTTGTTGACTATTGATGTACATCATATAACATACATGCAAATTGTATTTAAGTCCTATCCTATCCTATATTAAATCCTATCCAGGAGAGGGCAGTGTTATACCCACATACCCACATGTATATAAAACCTTTTACCTCCTTACCCCTTTTTCCTAGGATGTCTACTTCACTAGGACAGATATGTGGCACAGTGGCTGGAGAGATGAAAACCAAATAAGGAAGACCTGAGCTTAAAATCTGGTCTCAGACACTTGGTAGATATGTGAGCTAAGACTGTCTGCCTCAATATCCTTGTTTGTGAAATGGGGATAATAATGGATTTTGAAGATAAATTGAGCTATTTATAAAGTGCTTGATAAATATTAATGTGCCATACAAATTCTAAGTGATAAAATTCCTGGATCACCACATTCCTTCTCCTTTTTATTTTCATTCCTAGTTGCTCTCTGAAGCACACACTCACTCAGTTATAAACCATCTCCCTAATCTTTTGGCTTTCCCATATACAATATGTGCAGGTAGGTATTTATGTGCTTTCTTTTTAATCTGAGGATGATTGCATTCTATAATACATTTCTTCCTATAGAATCCTTAAGCACACTTAAGATGCTGGGATGATTATCACCTAAAGGGAATGGAATCACCCACAAAGTCAATATAAATACTTCACCATGGCCTACAGTTACTTGGAAGCAAATTAGAATTATCTGTTCAGTTCCCCATGGTTTGGCATGAGTGGGTGTGGAAGAGTTTTATTTACTCTTTTCCCTTTTTGACATCCTCATAATTTTTAAGCGATATTTTGAAAGGTTAAGAGAGTTTAGAGGGGATAATGGGTGGTAATTCCTAATTTTAATTCTATTTTTAACGGTTTTGCTATTTAAAAACCTTAAGAATTATTAAAGTCGATTTAAGGGAAATCGTTAGACAAGCTCTTTAAAAGCCATGAAAAAGCATTTATTAAATATTGTGTTAAGTGCTAGGAATACAAATAGAAAATGAAATCTCCTATATTTCTTAGGGTAAAATAAGCTTATAAGTCTGACAGTGATGGAAACTGAATGGGGGTTTTGAAATATGCAAAACACTAGCATTACTAGAAATAAATGCTTCAGAGTAAGCAAAAACAATAATAATAATGATAATAATAACTAACATCTACATGGCACTTATGCTGTACCAGACATTATGCTCAGTTAATCCTCACAAAAACCTTTTGAGATTGGTGCTATTATATTGTTCATTTACCAGATGAGGGAAGTGAGACAGAGATTAAATGATTTGTCCACAATCATATAGCTAAGTATCCGAAAGTGGATTTTACCTCAAGGTCTTCCTGAGGCTTCCATTGCTTCCTAGCTGCCCCATGCTAGCTAAAATAGAAATTCACTCTAAAATTGATCTAATGTCTAAGTGTTTAACATCAAAGCCTTTATTTACAGTCAGAAAGTGTGGGCTTATTAATCCATGGAATTCTAAACTGGAAGGGACCTTAATGATCATCTCATCTTCAGCAACAGAAGAGGAAAGTGAAATCCATTAAGGTCAATTGGATCACAAGATTTTGAAGCTATTATGTAACAGAGCAGGGGATTAAACCCAGGTAATGCTAAATCCAATGTGTTTGCTTTTATACCACACACACACACACACACACACACACACGGATTTAACAATGAAAGTAATTTCAATTTCAATTATCAACATATCTTCTGAATCTCCCTCTGCCAAAAACTGGCAATCAATAATTTCTCTATCTACCTTAATAGTCATTTTATCCTTCAAAACGGGGAGGAACTATACAGGAAAATTGATTGATCTGATTCTCACTATAAATTGGAACTAATTTCCCTCTTTAAAAATTCTACCTTTTCAAAAGTTTCCTCTAAGAAACAGTAAGTAGTCCTCGATTCAGAAGGCCTCACATACGTTCTAGTTGTGTGATCCTGGACAAGTCATCTAACCCTGATTACCTCAAAAAAATGAGTGGAAATAATATTCTTGGCCTAATTCTCACTAAAGAGAAGGAAATGGTTATTGTGGTAGTGGCAAAATGTTGGGAACTTTGTGAAGCAGTGACCATTTCTTTCTAAAATTTCTGATAAATGACAGGAAAATTGGACATATTCTGACATGAAGCTAAGAACTGGGGAAAGGAGATTTCTGAAGGACCAGAGGAAGGATAGATAAAAACCCATGTCTTAAATTTTACAGGGAAATTCAACTCAGAGGAGTTGGGAAATTGTCTAGAATAAAATCCTAAAGACACAAAGGGAAATTATTTCAATGAAGAAGAAGTTTGTTTGAAATCAGTCAACTAGCCATTAACTAAGTGCCTGCTATGTGTCCCAAATTATATTACACACTAGGGATACAAAGAAAGACAAAAGACTTTCAAGTAGGCCTTCAAGAAGCAAGCTCACAGTCCATTAGAGGAAGACATTATATAAACAGCTATTCGTTTACAATTCAACCAAGATGGGAGAGAAGATCCCCACCTAGGGAGGACGATGGGGTCTCTTTTCTCTGATTGTCCTTGCCTTTCTCCCAGTAGGTTCACAACACCTTGTTCCCCCATGAGAAGGGTATCTATGAACAATTACTCCTAGTCTGGTACCTTTCGTTCCTGCTTAAAGCCAAGAGATCACAAAAAGGGGAGACACACAGGGTTGTTTGGGTTCTCACTGGGAAAGATCACACCAGAAGCAAGGTAGGGTAATGCATCAGTTACACTCCAAGAAGGCCCAGAGAGTACAGATATGGAAATGGGATGGGAGCAGGAGGCTGACAGCTCTGGGAAGAGACTGGGGAGGGACAGGGGCACAGAGAGGGCAACAGAGAGTTGAAAGCACATGGGCAAAATGGGCCCATAGCAGGTCAAGGAGTATTCAAGGGGCAGGGGTGTGGATGTCCTATTCTAATAGGGTTCTGGGGATGGAGGATGGTCTAACTCTTGTCCATGCTACCTTAGGATTGTTCGTTAATATATTAATACCATCTCAAGGTTGGGGTTCCTTAGCATAACGTCTCTCTGCTTTTACTGCTTATATCTGGACCTTATCTATAGTTTACAGACCAAAGGAATATTAGTGGGCATGAAGGAGCTATTATCTGGTTTCTTCTAATTCAGTGGATAATGTCTGGATGTGGCCTTCATCAACATAGGAAGCAGTTTTTTCAAAGTTCCCCTTTGTACTTTTAATTCCTATTTATTATTTGTTACCTTACACTGGCTATTTATATACTTACTATACTACCTGTTGGGATGGGTGGGACCAGAACAAGATAAAATTTCAGCACACAACTATGGGCAAACAAGATATATAAAGGATAAAGTGAAAGTAGTCTCAGAGGGAAAACACTAAGATTAAGAAGGACTGAGAAAGGTTTCTTTCAAAAGATGGTAATTAAGCTGAGACTTGAAAGACTCTAAATAGAAGCTATTTTTTTTTTATTTACTGCACTATGAAGACAAAAATCATTCCATTAATCATTGTTTTCCATCTCTTGGTCTCCTGGTGTAAGAGATCAATTTCCTTGCAGAGATGCAATTTTTGCTAATTGGAAGAGATTAATGAGAATGCCAAGAGAACTCACCAGTCAATTTTGATATATATATATATATATATATATATATATATATATATATATAAAGATATTTATAAAAGAGGGGAGAGTAACAGAGGATGAATATAAGAGTATGGCATGGTCCTATAAAAATGGTGTCAAGTGATGGCTCTAAATGAGCTGAATCTGTAAAGGAAAACTAAAGACAATAAAATGGTTTTGATTTTAGCTATGCTGGGGAAGAAGAAAGAATATCAAAGAAGAGGTGACACTTAGGACAGATGAAACAAGGACAACTGGTACTAGAGAAGGCAGAGCTATGCACGTTTGGATTTGCTGTTTCTTCTTTTTTTAAATCAAGGACAAGTACTTTTGCACTAGAAATGAGAGAATAAAAATGACCAATAGTTGTGCTCAAGATAAATAAAGATAATAATAATTATATATATATATATAATATAATAATAACCTACATGAATTTAAATTTCCTGAATGTGTATCTTTTGGGATAAAAGACTTGTCAGGTGTAATTACTACATCACTATAAATAGTGTTTTAAAATGGATAAATGGGGAAAAGAAGAAGGACAAATATTGAACCACTTGTCAAAGAAGTTTCAAAATTATACAGGCTAGTGAGTTTAACTTCAATTCCTGAGAAAATTCTTGAGCAAATCACTAAAGAAAAAGTGATTACTAGAAAAGGAAGTGATTATAAAGAACCAGCATGACTTCTTCAAGACTGAAGAATATTTTTATTTCCTTTTTTATTGTTTTTCCCAGGGAAATGCTTTAAATATAATTTATTTAGATTTTAGCAGACAAAGCATCTAATATTAATCTTGTGGAAAAGATGGAGAAGTTAGAATGAATGAATGAAAAATAATTTATTAAGCACTTAGTGTGCAAAGAATTCTGCTAAGCAGAAAAAACCCAAAATATTCCTTGCTCTCAAGGAATTTAAATTTTATTGAAGGAGACAACATATTTAGGAGGTTTGGGTTTTAAGTCAGATAGAAAGATACCGTGGTCCTTAGAATACCATAGCAAAGTAGCTGATAATGCATTTTCTTTAATATCATTTTCAGTGATGAAACCACATCTTTCTGATTTTGATCCATTTGACATTGCCATGGACTTTTGCTGATATGTAGAATAGACAAATATAAAATTAGATGGATAAAACTAATTGAATAGCTGGATTCAAAGAAAAGTAAGTTTATGGTTCAAGGTCAATGTAGTAGGTCTCCAGTGGAAAATCCCAGTTATCTATGATTGATCTAGTTAACATCCTTATCAATGATTTGGATGAAGGCATATATGACATGCTCACTAATTTTTCAGATAACACAAAGCTGGGAGGAATAAATCACTGTATGATGGAATAAGAATACAGAAAAGTTCTTAACATGCAAGAATGGGGTTGAATTTAAACAGATAAAACTCAATAGGGTGAATAAATGTAAAGTTAATTTACACCTTGGTTCATAAAGCCAGCTTTACAAGTTCAGAGTTGAGGTGGCAAGTTATATAACTGACAGTCTGAAAAAAAAGATCTGAAGGTTTTAGTGAACTGCCTTGCTCAGTATGATTCAGCCAACAAAAAAATTCATCTTGTAAAAATGCTATCTTGAACGTCATTTTCAGAACTATAGGCTCCAAGAATTAGGAGGTGATAGTTTCTCTCTATGCTTTGCCCTGGTCAAACCACGTCTGCTGTATTATGTTCAGCTCTGGGTGCCACAATTTTAAATGGACATTGATAAATTAGAGAACAGCCAGAGGAAGGTAGCCAGGATGATGAAGGGCCTTAAGATAATGATATATGAGGATCGGTTGAAGGAATTGGGATGATAAAACTGAAGATGAAAAGATCCAAGAAGAGCATAATAACTATATATAATGTATATATATATATATATATATATATATATATATATATATATATGTATGTATGTATGTATGTATGTATTTGAAGAGGCTGTCATATGAGTGAGAAATTAGTCTTGTTCTATTTTCCCCCAGACGTGAGAACTAGTAGCAATTTGTGAAAGTTGAAAAAAGTACAAATTTAGTCTTGATCTCTGAAAAAAAATCTTGCCAATTCAATTGTCCCAAAGTAAAATGGGCTGCCATGGAAGATAGGGGCTTTACCTTGATTACAAGTCCTTAAAAAGAGAGGCTGAATAACCATTTGTCCAGGATGTCATAGGTATACATTGAACTAGACAATTTCTGGGATCTCTTCCTACTGTAAAATCTTCCCGAAAGAGACAGAAGAACAAAGCTACTCAAATCTATTCTGGGTTAAAAGCAGGACTCATTTAAATTTAAATCCAGAATCCCTTAGACCCCACCCTAGAGTAGACAAAATATCCTAGGATATCCCAGAGTAGAGATTCTTAACCTGGAATCCATGGATTTATATATGTATATATAAAGTGTCTTTTGATATAGTTTTCTTTGTCATCCCATGTATTGTATATGTGAGGGATCTATGGGTTTTATTAGATTGCCACGGGTCCATGATAAAAAAATAAAATAAAATTCCTGCTTTAGAGGTGTTCAGAAAACAAAGATTCTGTGCCAAAATCACCCCCTCCCCTAGCATCAACTTGTCTCCTAATGACAACTATCCTTAGAAATAGTTGTTGGAGCAGGTCCCGCGTTGGGTTCATTAGAAAGGAGCAAAGAATATATTCCCTCTCTCTACCCCACAGCATCTTTAAACTGGGGAGATTGAGTATGGCAGCTTTTGTCTGTCTCCTGATAAATGAGACCAACATATTACCTGGTTATAGGCCCCTGCCTTAAGCTTACTTGGTTTTTAGAGCTTTTCCTAAAAAAAAAAACCAACCCTAGGTAGTCTCAGACCTCCAGCTATTATTTCAGATAGGAGGAATTATGATCATGTCAAGTGGCTCCTAATCACTAACTTTCCAAGGAGTCATTAAGAGTAGTCTGTGAATTTGTAGGCATATCCAGTTTTATCATATTGATTTTTACTTAGCTCCAGTAGACTACAACCTGAATAAAAATTAGGTCTTGCATATATGTTTCCATATATATACATATATATTATATTACAATAACATATAATATAAATTGCAATAATAAAATGTAGATTCATTTCAAAAGTATTATAGAATTCAATGCCATGATATTTTTTCTCAAGAAATACAAATCATACAACTATGATCACATAGAGATTTACTAGATTTTTTTGGTAGTAAAGAATCTTCATAGGGGTTTCTTTTTCTTTTTTAATATTGTTCAATTGGGGAGGCATAAGAAGAAAAGAAAAGAAATGCTTTTTAATTAGAAAAAACATAAAAATAATTTATTTTTAAAAAATTTTTTAAAATAACTTTTTATTGATAGAACGCATGCCAGGTAATTTTTTACAGCCTTATCCCTTGCATTCATTTCTGTTCCGATTTTTCCCCTCCCTCCCTCCACCCCTTCCCCCCAGATGGCAAGAGTCCTTTACATGTTGAATGGGTTGCAGTATATCCTAGATACAATATATGTGTGCAGAACCAAACAGTTTTCTTGTTGCACAGGGAGAATTGAATTCAGAAGGTATAAATAACCCAGGAGGAAAAACATAAATGCAAGCAGTCATAAAAATAATTTAGAAAAATAAATGGAAAAAATGTTCTGCATACTCAAAGAAGTTGGGAATTACTGATTCAGTGTGAAAAGCCATGAACTCAGAGTGGTAAGATCTAGATTTGAGTAGTGGCTTTGCCACTTACTAGCTATTGATAAATCACTTGGTGTCCTTGAGTTCCTATCTCTAATTTATAAACTGTGTCTACCTAATGTTTCCTCAGAGAGCTGTTGTGAACAAACTCAAAATGCTTTGTAAATATCAACTTACTGTTATTACTAGAACTGACCCTTTGTGTATACTCTAATCCACTTGTCCTGTGAGCTACTCACAACGAGAAAGCCAGGACCAGGATAAGGAAGTGAGGAGTATTTATGGGTTTTAAGCATGGTAGAACTGAGGTTGGGAATAAAGTAAAAGGAAAGAGCTTTTTATAAATATCACTTTTTATAAGTGTACATTTTTTTTCTCCTAGAAATTTTTTTTAAGTTCCAAGGCAGCTATGTACACATAAGCAGTCTAGAAGTCATTCTTGTGTTCCCAGGATACACAAAGAGCCACAGATATAGAACTGGATGGGACCCTAGAGGTCATTTCATCTAACCAATTCTTATTGTAGAGGAGACAACCAAGGTCTCAGAATAGTAGATGCCTTGCCTTAGGTTTGACAGGTAATTAGGATCAGAGGAAAGCCTCTAGTGTCTTAGGTAAATCCTCTATGAGGTTTGGAGAAAAATATAGATAAGACACATTGATTAAGAAGTCATGGTGAAGTTATGGTCTGCTATAACAAAAGGAACAACCACAGGGATGGATGAATGAAAAGGCATTTATCCAACCCAATCAACATTTATTAGGCACCTACTATGTGCCAGGCCTTATTCTAAGCATAGATAAGCACATATCTAATCAATATAAGCATAAGCATATCTCTAAGGAGCTATAATCAATAAAAATCAAGACAAGTCCCTGCCCTCAAGCAGCTTACAATTTAGCGGGGGGAGACAACACAAAAAGGAGGCAGGAAAGCAGTAAGAATGCAGAAACAGGACATCTACCTGGCATAAGGACATATTATTCAATGGAGTTGAAACCAGACAGGGAAACAATTGCAAAGTGAAGTGAGAAGAGAGTCCAGTTTCTGCCCTCTTTAGAGGAAGATATTGGGAGGAGTTTGGTACTTTGTCTTCCTATCTCCCAATCAAAGGGGAAAGGAGATTGAGGGAGGTGCTATCAGCCAAAGCTTGATGGTGAGTTTAAAAGTGATGAGCTAATCCTGAGAGGAGCACCTTGTTCCTTAGAGGTGATGAGAACATGTGTCAAAGTAAACTCAATGCTTTTTAAACTTTGTTTACATCAATGTTTTTCCCTGAGTCTCAACATAGTCTTCTAATAGAAGCAGTTTTATCCTCATTTGTATGCCTCAGGATTTCTGAGATAAGACTGGAGGATATTTACCATTATATTCAGCTGTCCCTCTCTTATCTCTAGCTATAGCTTCTTGACTACCAAGGTACCAAAGGATCCCACAGGGTCCTTGAGTGGTGGTGGGGAAGGGAATTAGGGCAACTCCTGTCCCACCCCACTTCTTAGTATTCAGTTAGTACTACACCTGGGGAAATAAAGCTCATATCCTTTCTCATTAGTATAACAAGACATAGGAGACAGAGGCTAGTAGAGCTGCCACAAAGCATTTAACATCACTTTCCAGAGTGCCAGAGATGTCTGGGACCATATTCCTCATGATAATATCAATGATTGGAAGAGAAGGAGGGAGGGAAGAAAGAAGGAAGAAAAGAACAAAGGCAGGAAAGAAGAAAAGAAGGAAGAAGCAGAAGGAAAAAAGAGTCATCCTTTTTACCTGATCCATCACTTCTGGACCTCAGTTTTCTTATCTGTAAAATATAGTGGTCATCTTTCTTAGTATACAAATACAGGGACAGAATGTTAAGCACATTGTCAGATGAGGTCACTGTATCAAGTTGTATTTCCTTTCAAGGGTTTTGTTCTGGTGAAGGAATAGAAGGACTGCAATATGCAACAATAACTGAAGTAAAAACAAGAGGCATGAGTAATACTTATATAATGTTAAAAGGAGAAATTGGACTGAAATGATGTCTAAGATTCTTTTTAGTTCTTAAACCTGTGATTTCAAAACTGTTCTTCCAATTGACATATTTATTCCAGCATTTGTTTCTTTATAATATTGTCAGATATTTATAAATTGTTTTAACATTTGTAAAACAATTTACATACATGGTCTCACTGGATCCTGATGACAACAACCATGTAAAAGAGGTGAATATTATTATTCATTTGTATTATTATTATCATTTGTAGATGAGAAAAATAAGATTCAGAAATGACACATAATTAGGTCATGGTCAAATAGCCTCTAAGTGGCAGGAATAGGATTTAAACCTTGGTCTTTCCTATCTGGACCTCTTTCCACTCCACTGAGTAATACCTTCACGGGTTTCTTCTTGCAATGCCCTTCTTCTTTCCTTCCTGCCCATCTAAATCATACACAGCCTTTAAGGCCCCATTCACATTCCACCTTCTTTGGGAATTCTTCTCATACTGTCCTCTCCAAAATGCCTCTGCAACTAGTTCAACCGGACCATTATCTCAGCCTTAGAATTGACATCTCAGAAAGCCCCTCATTCTGATTTGATGGCTTCTGCCAGAATTTCTACTTAACGATAGCCCCAGGTCATCCATTTCTTCATAGCTGAGCATTATGCATTCAGTATTTCTCCATCATGCCTCCAAGCCAAGTACTTTCCTCATCTTCCCTCCTTTAGGGTCCTTTTATGTGTGGTAAGGTCCTTAGCAGCAGTATCTGTCTTTCTCTTTGCTTGTATTCATCTTAGTACAGTACTTGGCATTTAAGTAAGCACTTAATAAATGCTTGCTGATTGATGGCCTTGTCCATCCCTCATTTGGTAAACTTTACTCATCTTGTAGCTTACTGTTGTTGTTCAATTGTGTTCTATTCTTCTTGACTCTTATGTGGGGCTTTCTTGGCAAAGATACTAAAGTGATTTGCCATTTCCTTCTTCATCTCATTTTACCAGATGAGGAAACTAAGGCAAACAAGGTTAAGTGGCTTGACCAAGGTCACACAGCTAATAAGTGTCTGAGACCAGATTTGAACTCAGGAAGATGAGTCTTGTTGACTCCAGATCAGAACTCTATCCTGGAGTGCCACCCAACTGTCCCATTTATAATAGTAAGCATCTACGTCATACAATTTAGGATTTCTGATCAAGTCTTCAGAGTCTCTTTATCTTCCAAAATTTAATTTTTCTTGTATTCCTCACAGCCCCTCATTATGCTGGACCCACAAGGGATCAACTGACAATTGCTTTCACATTATGGTGTGAAAAAGGAAAATATAGGCTTGAACATGTGACAAGCATTTGTTCATTTACCTAGCATCTGGGCAAGAATGTGTTTCCTCCCTAAAGTTGTATAAAAGAATGTTATAAGAGAACTGAAAACACATGTTTACTATTTCTGGGTGAAACTTCTACAAAATTCACAGAACTAAAATTAGCTCCAAGGGGAGATATCTAAACATCTATCTATATCTATCTATCTTTCTATCTATATATCTATAGATAGATATATCTATGTGTATATATATATGTATGTGTATACACATGCATATATGCCTATGTACAAAACTTCATGTTCATATATATATCACTTTATATATATATATATAATATACATACATACATATATGTTACATATAAATTAATGTTGCTTTAAAAGAGGGAGTCCATCTCCCTAATACATGGCCTCACCTACCTTTTAAATAAAGGAAGGAAAGGAAAGGAAAGGCAAAAGAAAAGGCGAAGGGAAAGATGAAAGGAAAGGCAAAGAGATTCGGCAAGGAGAAAGGAAAGGAAAGGAGAAAAGAAAGAGTGAGAAAGAAAGAGAGAAAAAAAGGAAAAAAGGGAATAAAGAAAGAGAAAAAGAAAGAAAGAAGGAAAGAGAACTAGCAATGAGTGGTGAACCAAAGAAAAAGGTCAATGTAAGCAGGGTAACCTGAATTATATTGATCCAGAGGCTATTGACCCATGACACCTTACTCTCTCCCACTCACCATCTAATGTTATAATCAATAATCAGGACCAGGGGTTCTTAGGAAAATTCAATAGAAGCAGAGCTTTATTTATTCCTTCCCTGGAGTTTGGATATGGTTGTTGAGCAGGACTGGGAAGTAGAAAGACTTCATTAGAGATTTGGGCAAACAATCTGTTTCTCTGCAAACCGCACTGTGCTTTAGTGTTTTCCTATAGTCCTGACTAAAGTAAATGTGTAATAAATGTTTGTGTTTACACAACTGAAAAATTACAAAAGAAAAGAGAGGGCTGAATGCTTAAGAAGAACTCATAAATTCTCTCATCTTACTGCAGTAATTAATTCCTTTAAAACTCTTCTAGGCCAAATTTTTTAGAGTCAAAAAGATAATTGCCATTAATTTCAATGGGAAAAGTATGCATTCCAGAGCACCACAATTAATGGTCATTTATGATAAAAAATAATTGTAACCTGTGGACTTACCACAACAGCCAACCTTGCAGCATCCCCACTCTTGCCCCAGAACAAGTTCGTTTCTGGCTCTATTCATCCACACCATTATTTTTACTTTCTCTGAGTCTTTTTGGGAAAGACTTTCCTCACTTATTGGTAGCTGGGGCCTCACAACAAACCATGAAAAGCCATGAACCTCAGTCCCACTAACAGGCCAGGAGGCAATTTAAATATACCAGTTCATTATAAGGAGAGATGGCAAAGATGATGCCCTGCCCCCAAATGAAAACATCCTGAATCCTACAGTCTAAGTCTCATGCAAACATTATCCTGAGCCAGCCTGACCCCATGGCATGTGATACCACCCCTGTTGTGCTTGGCTATAGAGAAAGGCTGGCCCGAGGGAGGAGGGATGCTCATCACAGAGAGAGGCTCATCCATCACTCAGTAAAGGAGCCTTTTCTCTTGGGAGAAGCAAACTAAGGCATGTGGCCAACTATACAACTGTGAACTAGAGAGTATGGTAGCTGTCATCTGGCTGTGGGATGCTAAAAAAGGACTTAAAATCCAAATTGATTCTCATACATGAAATTTTAAGATGTCTACTAAACCAAAGTAGGGAGTGTTAAATGAAACCATTCTTAAGAATTCCCATCACCCCAATAGTTGTGTCTTAGGGAATAGGGTATCAAAGCAAGGTAATAGCAAAAACTCTGATTCTTTGAGCTTTCTGATACTGGTATAGTTTTCCAGGCAGCTGATCCTGGAGCAGTCTGGACTTAAAATGTGCTTGCTCCAGGAAGTCCTTCCATTAATACTATTCTACTCTGAGCTTGTAATCAGAGTTAAATATTAGGCATTAGGCAATCTTTAAGTGTCCAGGTGATATTATATTAAGTTGCACTTGTTTTTTTTTTATCTTAATATAAAATGTTTTTATTGTTTTTGAAAACATTTAAAAAACAATTCTTGAGCACTTTCAATAAAAAAAGAGAACTGAAATGCTACTGCAATAGTCAACTACTGTCGTTTCAGCAGGTACAACAGACAACAAAACACTGGGGGAAATCTGACTTTTTGCACTAAATGAAAATGTGGAACAGGGATTTATTTTTCCTTATGGTGCAGTAAAGCACAGTATAGTACAAGACTATTATGTGAACCTCAGATGCACTGCACAAAAACACTTTCCTTCTTTTCAGTTCAAAAGTCAGTGCTTATTGCAATTATATGCAAAATTATTTACCTCATGAAGTAGTATCATGATAAGATGATGCAAAATGTTTTTTAACACGAGAACAATGAAAAATAATCTGAGAAAAGAACATATTCAACAATAACTAAGCAGAATTAGTCAACATAAAAGAGGAAATAACTTGTGAATAACTATGCTTACCTGGTTAACACTGAACCAGTTTCAATATAGCCAAAAAAAAAAAAAAAAGTGGTTACAGGAATATACCTAGTACTGTACAAGATAAGTCAATAACACTCATGCACGCTTTGTGATCATGTATTAATATGGTGAAGCAAACTAAACTTAATTTTTTCCTGCTGTAATATTCTCATGTAAGAGAATAAGAAATAGAAATATCTCATTGAGATCAATGCACATTGCTACATAAGACAATTTTATCTGTCACTTGGATGACATTTGTCTTTTCATAATGAAACACATTTAAAAAGTTATCTGTGGACTGTATTGGTTGCATTTATCCTAAGAGATGTGCCTACCACAGGTTCAACAGAAATTTAGTGCAATATATGAACCCCAGAAAAGTTTGCTGGACTAATCAACCAAATTTAAAGTGTTTGCTGCAATACTGTACATGGGGTAACAATTCACTAGTCTTAATGTTTTATCAAAAAATGTTTTCATTATTTTATTTTGTTAGTAGGAAGCTAATAATGTAAACAAGGGATCAGAATGGCCTCGAATTCTCCTTCTCCGAGTTTCTTACACAGAAAGGCTGCCATCATTTATTAGAGAAATCACATAGTTTTCCTTTGGGTATCGCATACTTTGGTGAAGTTGCACTTGTTTTTAGGCAATAGGATTTTAGAGACAGAGGAGGAAGGTACCATGGAGTTCAATCTTCTCATTTTACAGATAAGAAAACCGAAGTACAGAGAGGTTACCAGTATAAAAGCTAATATATAATGCTTTATGGAAGGTTAAATGACTTACCAGGGGCCATGGAACCAGTAGAAGTTGTAGGATAAAATTTGAACTTACAACTTCCTGAATGAAGACAGTGCCCTATCCATTGCCTCTCAAATGTTCTTAGTTTTTTAATATTAGTTCTCTCTCTTTTACATAGTTTAGAAGTATAACATTCAGTCACAAACCTGATCACAATATTGACTGTTATGGAAGCTTTAACCTGCTCCATGTTTTTTTTACTTGGGCTAGTTTATCACTTCATAGAAAGTCTGATAGTCCTCTGCTTCCAGAAATTCACCATATTGGTGATAGACTTAGTGTAGACACTTAGGCAGCTTTAATACTGAAGTTTGGAACTTTTAAACTCAAATGATTTATCAACCTCATCCTCCCTAGCAACAGATACTATAGTCATGTACCATCATTCATCAATGTTAAATGCATAAATTTTGTCTCCATAAATAACATTTCCATGGATCCATATTCTTGTCGATGTGGATACTCCCATTCATTATTGCAGCTAACAATCTATTCTCATTTTTTCAATCAGCATAATTCCTCTTCCTATTCTCTCAGAGAGCTTCCACAAAGGATTTACCAGTATTGGAGAGGCCTTCCCCTTTTGTCTTCCATCGATATATCAGTGGGGTACTCAGGCCATTCACCTATTATGACTCACTCTTAACTTCATGGATGATCTATCTCCTTTTCTGAACACTCTTTTCTTGGCCACTTATATATGGGCCTCTTGGAAATGTGCTATGGCCTACTTACAACCACATGCATCTCTCCATTGTCCATTGAGTACTTGATTCTTTGGATACTTCAGGGCCTCAAGAAATGAAACTATGCAGCAGTAGCATGAAGACCCTGGCATCTTCATTGCTTATTCTGTATATAGTTACTTATTATCCATGGAGAAGAACAAATATATTTATATAACAACATATATAGAAAGATTTCTAAATATCTCTCTATCTATGGATAGAGAGATGCACTAACTTATGGGACTAGCTAGCTAGATGCATCTCATATTCTCTACAATAGGCATTATTCATCTATTTGGTTTTTTTCTGTAGGTTCGTAGGCTGAACTCTTTAAAGTAATTATTGAAATAGGCAGACAGACAAACAGACAAACAGACTTGGTCCCCATAGAAGGAATCGTTGCCAAATTTAATCTGTTTGATATTATTCTAAATGCTCAAGCCATGGCCACCTTTAAAAATAAGACAGGGACCAATCAGGTGTCCGAGTTCCTAATTCATCTCAGGTGACTGGACATTGACCTATTTGCTAAGAGTGCAAAATTGCTTTGATGAACACTTACCAGTTGCAGGTGGGAGCACATAGGAAGAGAAACTAAGATTTTGTGGTCAGATTTACCACCCAAAATGGGAAGGGAGGGAAAGAAAGCTTTCTCATGTAGGAAAAATTTGTGGTCTGAAATAAGTTACCCATGCCAGTGTTTTAATGCATTTGTTTACATTATTTTCTAATGGTATAAATAAAGCACTGTTTATTCTTATGGCTTGTCTTGGCAAGTAACTTCAATAAAAGCATTAACAAACCTCAGAAAAAGGGGAAGAATTTTTCCCAGGTAAGGTAAGGATGAGAGCTCCAAGAGTCTGATCTGATGTATCCATAATATAACTTCGATGGGTCAGTGGAAAGAACGCTATTTGGAATCAGAGGGTCTGTGTTCAAATCTTAGCTCTGTCTCTTACTAGCCATGTGACTTTAGACAAATTGATTATTGTCTCTGGATCTTGATTTCCTCTTCTGAAAAATGAGGGGACTCAATTAGATGAGTTTCTATGAGCCTTGGAAGTATGAATTGGTGATGATGATGATGATATGTATCACCATCCACAATGGTGAATCTAAGGAAAAAAATACAAGTAGCTCTAAGAGTCAGAGTGAGCATAGCAGTTTTCCAGAGCAGCATCTGCTATTGGGTTGAATGCTTTGTTGGCTGCCCTTAGTCATTAATACTGGCATTTTAAATGCAAAACATTTTCTATAGTATCTTCCATCTTCTACCTTCTCCTGATACCAGCAATGTTATATAAAGATGAAAAAATAGACATAGGTTGGTAATTGTGCATAGGACCATTGATTTAGAGATAGAAACTGAAACCAATCAGTCCAAAGTCTTCATTTTACAGATAAGGAAAGTCATGTCTATCCAGGGCCACACAATGAAGAGCATCTAAAATTAAGGTGAAATTTTAAACACAGGTGCTCCTGAACCCAAATCCAGTACCTATTCATCACAACAATCAAGTTTAAGCTTTCTCTCAAAAGGTGATATCGCCTGTATACCCTTTTTTGGGGGTGGAATGTTAGCTATTATATTTTCCATTTTTTGTTATCTTCTTCTTCCTGAAATATTTTATAAAATAGTCATTCAAGATTTTCAAAATGGAGTCACCATAGATGAACTCTTATTGTTCTGTTCTAGCTACTTTTCCTACTTTTCTCACTTTACATATAATTTTTGTTTTCTCACGTATCACAATGGGGATTGAGACATAATTCTAAATTTGTTAGTACAAATGGACAATGAAAATAGATTCATTATAAACAATGCTCTCAGATCTGTTTAATTTTCCCTGTATTTGTTAATTTTCTGCTCATTTCATCAATGAATTTTCCTGGAGTGATTTTACTCAGTTTGGTCTAATGACAAGCTTTCTACAGAATTGTTTTTACTTCTATTGCTTTTCACTGTTTTATGAGATGAAACTGTAATCTTTCTCTTTTCTCTCTGAAGTTTTTATAAAGCAACAAAGGGGATTGTGGGGGCCAGGAATCACAGAGGTTACAATTATAGGAAGGAAAGGAGAGTGGGAGGAAAAGAGAAAGGAGCTGATGGAAGGTGTGAGGAAGGAAGCAAGGGAAGGAAGAAGGGAATGGAAGCTAAGAAAAAAAGAAGGTAAAGAAAGAAAAAAGGAAAAGAAGGGAAGGAAAATACTAACTGTAGTTATTAAAATGTAAAATACATTTCCAATAACCAATAACTTAACACATTATTCAAAGAACTAAACCTTATCAATATGAAATATGAAACCACAAGTCAAAAAGGAAATTTTTTCTAGATAACAGGATGCCTTACAGATTCTCCATCAAAAGACAAATAAAGATGTAGAATGAATTCCATTTATGCCCTTCAAAATAAGAACTATAATTATATAGAACATTGACTCATCTTCCACCAGTTAGTTGCAGCTTATGACATCTATTGTATCCATATTAAAAGATGAAGAGATAAGAAAATAAATCTTGTCAGTACATGCTTTGGTCCTCAGTAACTTTGATATGAAGATGGGCCTAGGGGAAAATGACAAAACTATGATGGAAAAATAGAGTTCAAGTTTAAGAACTAAATAAACTCATAGATTATTCAGAAGCTTTACTATGTCATGAATACTTTCTTCAAGAAGGGAGTTGGAACATCATCAAAGGGGGGAAAAACTCACCCTGAAAATATCTCAGTCTTAACTGACAGGAAATAACTTGTTAGTGATGTGGGAATCATAGCAGTTATCTGTGTGTAGTCAGACCATGACTAGTTAGAACAAAGAAAAGTTAACATCAAGTTAGAAGGATAAAGTTGGCAAGAGATTGAATATACTTATTAAACCCTTAAATTCCTACTGGAATCCTTTCTCAAGCTCTTTAAATACTGCCTTTATCCTTCTTAAATCACCTTTTACTTAACTTATCTACATAAATGTTATAAGCTCTCAATAGAATGTAAACTCTAAGAGGACAGGGAGTCTAGTTTTATTTTTGTATCCAGTGTTTGATAAATGCTTGTTGAATGAATGAACTTGACCTACTCAAGCACAATGGTTAGTGTCTAAAAAAGGGGAAATGGAAAAAAAAAACTAACATATTGACTTTGATGATTACCATTTTCTGAGAATATTCAGCTGACAGGAAGCAATTATCACAAAAAGAAGCCTAAAGAGCCCAGAATTTGTTTTGACTGAACAAAAGTTTGATCTCTTTGGCAATAGGAAAGATGGTAGCAAGAACTAAGTCAATTTTTTAAAAAATTAGGTAGTTAGGTCGTTTAGTGGATAGAATGCTAGGCCTGGAATCAAGATGGCATACTCCTGAGTTCAAATCTGGCCTCAGACACTTACCAGCTATGTAACACTGGACAAATCACTCAACTCTATTGGCCTCAGTTTCCTCATGTGTAGAATCTGGAGAAGGAAATGCAAACCATTCCAGTTTCCTTGCCAAGAAAATCCCAAATGGATCATAAAGAGTTGGACAGAAAAATGACTGAGCAACAAAAATAGAAAATAAAATATACCTTAAGGCAAGGGAATCACCTCTGCCACTTCTTTTATAGACTTCCAGTGGCTTGCTTTCTGACAGCTTACTTGTTAAAAAGTGATTCATCCCATTAATTGAGTATAACATGCTTCATTATGCTTCTCTACTTCCACTTTCCTCTACCCCAAATCATAACTCTTTATTCCCCTTTCCCACCAAGGACTCAAGATTGTTAAATTGGAGTATAAAGAAAGGAAGATGTCTAGAATGGAAAACATATAGACCCCTAAGGAACCTTTAGTAACTCAAGACTGAGTACTCAGTTGTGTATATTCCATTATTTTAGACGTGCTATTTCATCATTTTTTGTGTTATTATTATCAGTCTTTTCATTAACTAAAACCCCCAAGTCTTTTCCATATGAAAATTGCAGTTAATTAGGTCCTCCTTCCCAATCCCATTCCTGCTTTATTCAGTACTTATGTACATCATTTTTTTTAATTACAGAAATGTAATGAGAATAATGTATTTTTATTTCAAAAAGGATGTAATGAAAAAGTCACAACAAAATCATTACAAAGTCTCTCATACTATACCTATGGATGCATTGGGTTATAATATAATCCAATAGATTCACCTTAAACCAAATAATCATGCCCAAATAGGTCAGCCTGGAGGACAATTTCAAATGTCTTTGTTCTTTGTCTTTGGTTCTATTCTATTCTACATATGTCCTTTTGTTAGGTCCAGCCCAAAATTCAGCCTTTCAGGGTCTTTTGATATAGAATCCATCATTCAAATATTGATTACCCTTCCCTGTTGTGTTATCTGAAAGGTCTAATAATAAGAGTCTATTATTATATAGTATTTGAAAGCTTAAAAAGCACTTTCCTCACAGCAACATTGTGAGGTAGTTAGTATAGATCAAGAGGGTACATAATTTTTCTATGGTTATACTGCTAGAAAGTAGCAGAGCCAAAACTTGAGTCCAGACCTCCTGACTAAAATTTCAGAGCTCTTTTCACTAGGCTACTCTCTTTTATGTCTTCATACAAATCATTGATTGAAATGTAAAATAGAACAGAGCCTTGCAATGAGCCATTGGAGAATTCCTTCCAGATTAGCACCAGTCTATACTAATCAGGACTTTTTGAGGGCCATTTCACCCAACTCTAACTATGGTTAATTTTACTATTGCACAGGCCATTCTTTTAATAATAACATCTGTTACTTAGCCAAGTATTATGGCACATGCTTGTAATGCCTCCTACTAGGAGAGTCTGTGGCTGGTAGATCATTTGAGCTCAGAAGTCCTGAACAGAAGTAGAACTTAAGCATTCGGGTATTATACTAGGTCAGGCTTCTGTACTAGCTGCCTATACAAAGGGTCTGCTTTAAGTCAGCATGGTAAGTCCTATGAGTAGGGAGTAGGAAAGCACCAAACTGCCTAAAAGGGGGTAAACCTATCAGGTCAGGAATTGTCAGAATGTCCTTTCTGATCAAAAGTGGGAGTGGGCCCATGAATAGCTGCTGTTCTTGAGTAGTAGATAGTCTCAATATTCCTCTTTCTCTTCTTCTACCCATCAATAATAATAATAGCTGGTATTTCTATTGCACACTCCAAAGTTTACATAACCTAAAAAGTAGGTACTATAGATCAAACAAGGGGTAGAGAAGATTACAAAATATAAAACAGATCATTTTGATTATATTAAATTTGAAAGGTTTTGCACAAACAAAGCCAATGCAACCAAGATAAGGGGAAAAAAGCAGAAAATCTGGAAAACAATCTTTATAGATTGTTTTGTAGCAAATATCTCTGATAAATACCTCATTTCTCAAATATTTACAGAACTGAATCAAATATATAAGAATATAAGCTATTACTCAATTCACAAATCAAAGGAGATGAACAGTTTTCAGATGAAGAAATCAAACTTATCAATTGTAATATGAAGAAATACTCTAAATTACTTTTGATTAGAGACATGCAAATTAAGACAACTCTGAGATACTACCTCATACCTGTCAGATGGAAAATGATAAATATTGGAGGGGACTGAGAAAATTGGAACACTAAAACACTGTTGGTTGAGTTGTAAATTCATCCAACCATTCTGGAGAACCATTTGGAACTATACCCAAAGGATAACCAAACTGTGACAAGCAAACAACTCTTTGATTCAGCAATATAACTACTAGGTCTGTATCCTAAAGAGATCATAAAAAAGGGAAAAGGACCTATATATACAGAAATATTTATAGCAGCTATTTTTGTTGTGACAAAAAAATTGGAAACTGAGGGGACGCCCATCAAATGGAATAGAATGCTATTGTGCAATAATAAATGATGAGCAGGCAGATTTCAGAAAAAACATGAACAGTCTTATATGAACTGATGCAAAGTGAAATGAACAGAACCAAGAGAACATTAAACACAGTAACAGCAACATTGTATGATGATCAACTACAAATGACAGCTCTTCTCAACAATCCAGTGATCCAAGACAATTACAAAAGACTCATGATAGAAAATGCTATCCACATCCAGAGAAAGAACTGATGAACTCTGAATGCAGATCAGAGCATGCTATTTTCACTTCTTTTTTTGTGGCTTTCCCCTTTTGGTCTTGTTTTTTCTTCGGCCACTATGACTAACGTGGAAATATATCTCCTGTGACTAATATTATGACTAAATAAGTTTTATGTGATTGCATATATATATATATATGTACACACACATACATATACATATATATATATTTGCTTACTCTTTTAGGAAGAGGGGAGTAGGGAAGGAGAAAGAGAGAAAAATTTGGAACTTCAAATTTTGTAAAAGTGAATACTAAATGGAAATGTATTTTAAATGATGATATAATTTATGTTAAATTGCTTGGCTTCTCAATGAGAAAAAGAGGGGAAGAAGGCAGAAAATTTAGAACTCAAAATTTTGGGGAAAAATTTTAAAAGAATGTAAAGTATTTTTTACATGTAATTGGGGAAAATAAAATATTAAATAAAAGGTGTGAATGCTAAAAATTATCTTTACATATAGTTAGAAAAAATTCTATTTTAAAAAAAGCAAGTAAGTACTATAAGAGCAACTATCCCTATTTTATATACAAGAAATCTGAGGCTTAATAAGATTTGCTCCAAGTCTAATAGCTAAGTATCAGATAATGGATTTGAACACAATTTTCTCCTGGTTTCAAGTGTAGCACTTGATACTACATCACATTGCTTATTCTCCATGAAGGCAACAAGGGAGACTTTGTCAATTAATTTATTGAAATATAGCAAGGCCTATATGATTCCCTTGATCTACTAATATAGTAACAAATGGATAAACAATGATAATAAGAATATTGGAGAATGTCAGAAGAAGTAATGCCTTTTAAAAGCTTTAAATAATTTTAACTGTTCATATTTCCCTTCTAGAAATAGTGCTTCTAAGCCAATTTCAATAGTAAATGCCACTTGATCATGTAATTGCTGCTGCCTCTAGTAATTCCTAGTTTCCAAATAACAGTCTTGTGTATTTGTAGAGGCTTTTACAATTTTTCTAGCTCTTTTATTGTAGAGCCTTTTACAATTTTTCTAGCCTCTTCATTATAGAGCCTTTTGCAATTTTTCTAGCCCTTTCATTATCTCAAATGCACTGGTGCTTTTGAATGGAAATATTACATATTTTTCAATAGAGATATGACAGTTAGAGCAACATTTATCTGGTGATAGCTTCTGTTAAAGGCAATTAAATCAAATCTCAGTTACAAAGGGAATGAATGACTAGATGGTAAATTATTCTGGCCCCTTGCTGGGTCTCCTTTTCCCTCTAGCTGGCTGCCAGCTTTTTGGACAACTGTTCATAAGCAAGGACTACCAGAGAAATAGAAATTGCTGAAACTCAAAACAGGCTAAATGGCTCTTTGTCTGATGCTCTGGTGAAAAGTTTGGTAAGAAGCTAAAATCTAAAATGAGGCTCTGAAATCCTATTTGGATTTTACTTATTTCTGCCTCTTCCTGTCTTTAAATCCAGGTAACAAAACTATGTAGAACTTAACACCTCCTCAGTTAGATAATGACACACATAGTCCTTTCCCATTAAAGTGACACAATCCACTTCCCAGTAGAAGAAAAATAATCAAAGAACAAACCACATCTGAATTACATGTACTATTGGCAGTGAAGGACTTAAATCCTCTAATGTTTCTTCTTGAGGGGGGTGTGAATTTTCTGAACAAGATACCACAAAGGGAAGTGATCCAACTATCTGCAAGATGAAAACTAGTTCCTTTTCTTGGTGGTGGAACTCATTTAAAAGGATATCTCCTTGAAATGAGTTTTGGGAGTTTAAGAAATTCACCAATATAATTTCAAACATTAATTATTTTACTATTCTGGAATTTTGTGATTTATTCAAATGAATCATAATTCAAGAGGAGGGGTGAAGCTTAGAATATTCAGACCCTGCAACTCAAAATTTTGTATATAATTGAAAGGAATTACTGGCTACAGGAACACTTTAAATTTCTTTCTCACCTTTTCTCTCCCAGTCCAAAATAGCCGTCAGACCCTTGCATTTATTCATTTCGTAATTACTTCCAAATCAACAACAATTTTTGCAGTTCTCCCTACATGCACTTAACTATGTGTATAAATCAGGATAGTGTGGAGGAGCCCAGATTGGAGCTGAAATTTGGAGAGACTCCAGTACTTATAACATCTCTGAAACATGTCAAATATGGGCAAATCATCTGCCTTTCAGAGCATCAGATTCCTTATCTATAAAGTAATAACAAGTTAATAATTACTGTTATACCAACCTCTCTAAGTTATTATTAGGTTTGTATGAAATTACAAATGCAAGGCACTTGCAAACCTTAAAGTACTATGTAAATGACAGCCACTGTTATTATAAGCAAGGCTTTGAGCTTTATAAGAGTAATATGGAGCCCTGCCATCCCTTTAACAGGAGAGAAGTGATATATACAAATTATTAGGACACAAATGATAAATGTCATGTGAATAGCACAGAATTCAAAATTCAAAAAAAGGGAGAGACCAGTTCTGCTTATGATGATCCTTCATGAAGGAGATCATAGATGACAGGGACCTTAAAGTTAATGCACTTCTCTGTCATTTAAAATACTTTAGCAAAGTCAGTTCTCTCTTTTCTCTACTGTAAAATAATTGGTTTCCATTTTAATTCTATGACCCCAACAATCAATCAAGTATTTATTAAGTACCTACTATGTGCCCAGAATTGTGCTAGGTATCAGGGATACAAAAACAAACAAGTAAAAAAAAACAGTTTTTGCTCTCAAGAAGTTTGCATTCTATTAGGGGAACAACATTACATATGTAAGGGTATACAATAGATACAAGATAATTTTGTGGAGGGAAGTATGAGTAGCTATAGAATTCCAGAAGCATCTCATGTAGAAGATAACTCTTTGAGCTGAGCTTTGAAACAAATTAGGGAACGTTGTGATCATTTCTATTAATTTCTATCTACCTCAGTTTTCTCATTGTCAAAATGAGAATAATAATAGCATCTATCTCCCAGGCTATTGTATCAAATGAGATAAAATTTATAAGGCACTCAAGCACAGTGTTTGACATATAGGAGGCACTTAATGAATCTTTCCTTCCTTCCTTCCTTTCTCTTTCCCTCTCTCTCTCCCTCTTCCCTTCCTCTCTTCCTTCCTTCCTTCTTTCCTTTCTTCCTACCTTTCTATCTTCCACCTTCCTTCCTTCCTACTTTCCTTCCTTCTTTTCCATCCTCCCTCCTTCCTTCCTCCCTTTCTTCCTTCCTTCCTTCTTTCCCACTCTACCTCTTTCCTTCCTTCTCCTCATCCTTCCTTCCCTCCTTTTTTTCCTTTCCTCCCTCTTTTCTTCCTTCTCTCCCTCCTTTCTTCCTTCCTTCTTTCTTCCCTCCTTTCCTCCCTCCCTCCTTCCTTCTTTCCTTCCTTTTTTCTTCCCTTCCCTCCTCCCCTCCTTCTCTCCTTCTCTCTTCCTCCCTCTCTCCTTCCCTCCTCTCTTTCCTCCTTCCTTCCTTCTTTCCTTCTTTTCTTCCTTCTTTCTTCTTATGATAACTCCCCATTTATTGTCTTTAGAAAGTGCCAACTGTCTGTTGACAGCTGAATTTGAGCTGGAGAATTCTTCACAAAAGTCCCTTTTTCAATATTGTCCAGTGGATTTGGGAACATTTTTTAATTGCTGCACACAGGTAGGAAATATAAATAAAACTATATGTTAGGCTTTCTTTCATACAGAGAACTCTGTAATAAATGTCAGAGGAGGAAGGCAATCACAATGTCTTTGCTGGGCCCAGGTTTCTCCTGTCAGCATCAGATCTCTGGCTCCTGCCTTGCTCTTTGTCATCTCAATAAGCTCAAGTTATCAGGCCTCAATTCTAGCACTTCTTCACTAAGCAAGGGCAAGATGAACTGAGGGCAGAATGAAAACACTGAGCAGCCAGGCCCAATAACTCAGTGATTCAGAACTGGCTAGAAGACATATTTAATTGGGAAAAGGTATGTAAGGGATGCCCTGCTTCAGAAGAGAGGACACAGTAAGAAGACTGGTGAGGAGCAGGGTGACCAGGAAAAAATATACATATACATACATATACTGAGGCAGTAAGGAGAAGAGCTGAGATTCAAACCCAGAACTCTTGACATCTTGTGCCAGGCTGCCTTTCTTACATTTCCTCAGATTTTCACCATCTCACTTATAGTATTTCTGTCTCAGCTGTGTTCATTATAACTCTAGAATTCGGGGGCATTCGCTTCTGCAAAAACAACAACAACAACAGTCTAATTGAGAGCTAGTATTCATATCAAAGATTAGATACAACTCCAAGGACTCCTGGAAGCCTCTCTCTTTGCCAGGCAGAGCCTAGAGATCTTCTGCCTGAAGTCTTTTCTTACAGTTTTGGAATAAAACAAAATTTACATGGATGGAGTATGAAATGACATAGCCCTTTTCTGACACTGTTTCACACCAGGAAGCTTGAAAGGATTCAGCATCTAATGAAAACTTGTGGAATTGAATGAGATGTTTCCTATTCAGCTTCATATCCTCTTCTTCCCACATATTCTATGTGCACATCTAGGACTTTGAACTGGGATTAAATTCTCTTTGACACTTCTACAGGAATTTCTAATACCACATCGTTTCCTCAATCAGTATCAGCAGCCTTTCTCTAAATCTGTGTGACTGTGTTTGATTGCTTCTTTCCATAAACTATGGGAAGTGACCTAAATCCTATCACTCAATTAATCAAAAACATTTATTTGTTAAGTCCTTATTAAAGTCTAGACACTGCCCTCATACTGGGAGTACAAAGAAAAAATGAAATAATCTCTACCCTCAAGGGGCTTACATTCTACATCGATATTCAAATTGTAACTGGTAAGTTTGGATATACAATGATTAACCGTTCTCACAAAAACATAATGTTAGACAAAACAATAATACAGGAGACAGTTAAATGGAAACAATATTATAAATGTTTAGGGGGTTACAGCAGAGTCTTGTGAAATCATGGTGAGGTTTGACTATAATATATTGATGATATTTATAGTTCTTGAAGGGACCTTAAGAACCATAAGACTTTGAAGGACCTTAGGAGTTATCAAATCCAATCTTTTCATTTTACAGATGAGGACACTGAGACCCAAAGAGTAGCTTTATAGGTAGTAAGAGGCAAAAGTTTTGATCTAAACTCAAGCCCCTTCATTCAAAATGACATTTTCTCCCTTCTATGCTTAGAAACATATCAATTTGTGAAAGGTGTACTCAATCCTAGAGCCACAGTTTTTCTGACTTATCTTCTCTCCTGAGAAGCCTTCTCTGCTCCCACACCTACTTCACAAGTTGTCTTTCCTTCTTCTGTGGTCCTCAACACTTTAGACTTTCCCTATAACTTTCTGCCTACTAGTATAGTTATCTTTAGATTTTTTTTTCTCTTTTCTGATAGGTTTTTATCTCCCAAGGAAGAAATTGACTTTCATTCCCTTTTTTAATCACAGTCCTCAGATAATTAAATAATCAAGTAAATTGGGCTCTAGTTACAAATCTTTATTGGTTTGCTGTGTAACCTTAATGAGATCACTTAACTTCACTAGACTTCATTGATATATCCTCCATCCTCTTTTTTCACCTTTAGCTTCCTTCAAGATACAACTCAATCACCATATCCTACCAAAAGCCTGATGGATCCTTTCCCATCAAGATGCTTATTCCCTCCCCCTAAAAAAAAGGAATTACTTTTTATTGTCCTTGTATATATGTGGTTTTTTTCCTTATCTATGTTCAAATAGTTTCACTCTCAATAGAATGTGTCTTGAAAGAAAAGACTGTTGTTCTGCTTATCATTGTAGCTTTTTTAATTAATCTATGAAAGGAAGAAGTGAACTCGATTGTAGGAATTCTTTAAAATGCTTGGGAAATGAATGAATCGTTTAAGCTCTTTTCTAGCATCAATAGAAAATTCTAATTGTGTAGTTCTCAAATAGGCTTAAAATTTGGATCAGCCTTGTGACTTCTCCCAGTATCCCTAGAAGACCTTAGGAGTTTCTTGGGGATAGTATGGTGAAATAAGGTGTTTAGGGCTTTAACCTCAATTCTCACTTTCTAATAGTCCAACAGGGAATCTGCTTCTGTTTGCTCTGAGACACAAGGCACCTGTTTGGTTACTCTGGTTGCCTTCCTCAGCCTACTCTTTTTTGTCCCTGAGGGGTCATCACCATTAGGCTAGTAGCAGCTGCAGCAGCCTTCTCATCTCTTGGTACAGATGAGTAAGCACTTAGAATGAGCAGAGAGGCCCAGAATCCTCCCTATGTGTGGCCAAGCTAGCTTACCGGCTCCTCCCTCCAGTCATTGACTCTTTGGAGATGCTCACCTCCCCAGGCACAACTGTAAGAGTGACGATTGACAACAAGTTCCCAGCAGCCGACTTACCACCCTGGGGACTCATAGGGCAGGTTTACATCAGAAGCAGGGAACTCATTCAAGAAATCTTGCAGCACAGGAGGCTTTCCCAAATATTGCCTACCAAAAATTACTCAACACTTTTAGATGATTCTTTGAGCCAAGGATATTTATGAAACTTTATTACTCCAGATAGAGACAGTTGGATTTATTGGGAGTTTTTTTTTGGGGGGGGGTGAGGGAGGCAAGCCAAAGAGTGAAGAAGAAAACTACTAAATTAAAGTGAATTTTTCTCTTCAACTTGCCCATTTCTCTTCCTTTTAAAAATTTGTGTATGGAATCACCCTGGCTTTGTGTATGGAATCAATATATGGTATTTGGAAGTTTTTTCAAGTAGAAATAATGTTTTGTCCTTTGTTCATGGCAAAAACATTAAAGGTCTGCCAATAGTTAGATGGGAATTTTAAGATTTCAAGCCCCTATTTGTATTTGTTCCATTCAATTCAATTCAAAAAGTATTTATTATTGATCAGCAAACTATCCATACTTCCTGGATCCATCTTACTTGTGACTAACAACTAACCTAAGTTTGTGAGACAGCTGGCTAGGGTTGAAGTGCAGTCTGTAGCAATAGAATGGAACAGCTACCTGGTGCTAAAGTCATAATACAGGAAACTTGGGCTAAAAGAGAACTAGGAAAAATTATGAGCTAGATCATGATTTCATGGCTGTAGAGCTAATGTGCTTGGAGACTGTCTAATCCAACTTCCCTCGATATACATATAAAGAAAAATGAAGCTCACAAAAATCAGGATTTTTTTTTCCCCCAAGGTCACACACCTAGGAAGTATTAGAAGCAGGATGAAAATAACTGGTTGCAACAATTTCTATTTAGGGTTCAGGAATCCTCAAAGACTCAGTTTTCAAATGATTCAGTATCATTAGGACCTTCACTGGCCACCAAGGGATCAGACCATGACTTTGTCCTAAGAAGCCCAACACTCACAAATCTGGCTGACTCAGCCAGATATCAGGGTGTTGGAGAGGTTTTCAAAACATTTGCACAATATGAACAGGGTTATATACAAAACTTGCACTGTAACTGAACAGCTTAAAAGTAATCCCTCCTTAAGAAGAAAAAAGAACCCAGTCAGTGACAGACCTGCAAATGGGCATTCTAGAGGCCAGTGTAAGAACATGAAGAATATCATTACCTCCAGTAAACATATGCACTGATTAAGTTCTTACTGTGGTAGCTCACTGTATGAGTTACTAAAGACAAAAACATTTAAAATACAATTCCATAAGAAGTGTTTAATCCACTGGGGAAGGAAGAACTGGATCAGAATTACAGACTCACAAATTTAAACCTTCAGGAAGACCTCAAAACATTTTACAGATAGGAAGCAGGGAAAGATCACAAAAGTATAACTAACAGAGCTTCTATTTAAATCCAACTTACAGACCCTACCAAAAAAAAACCCTACTGTATATACATGCATATTATTATATAGATACCTACACACACATATAGACACACATGTTCAGATAGGTAATTAGAGAGACAGATAAATAGGTAAGATAAGATAAATGACAATCCATGGTATTATAGGGCAAGTGCTCAGTGAGTATCCCAATAGATAGGTATTAGAGGAAATAAGAGGATTATTATGTGCTTGTTAGAGAAGATTTCAAGGAAGATAAAGATAAAGTAGAATGTGAAATCTATCTTGAAGACCAGATAAGACTTAGATAAACAGGAAAAAGAGAGAGGACAATCCAAGCAGGCACTATGGGATGAGCAAAGCATTGGAGATGGTTAAATTCCTATTCCTCTTCCTAAAGTGATGAAATTTGGACAGAAGGGAATCATAGAAAATAAAGCTAGAAAGGAAGATTGGAGCTAGACTGTAGAAAGCCCTAAATGCCAAACTAATAGTTATAGACTTTATTCTATAATAAGGAGATATTGAACATTTTTATTTAGCAAGAGAGGGACATAATCAGAACTAGTTATCTCCTTAGAATGATTTACTAGAAACATTTACCAGTATACCTCTTCTGTCTAGTATTTCCTAAATAGAAGTCTGACTTCCAAATTAAAGAGGGAATTAAAGGAAGCATTTTATAAAATGTGATTTTATGGATGACACTGAATTATGTAGTATCACCAAAAACCAAAATAAACAGTTCATTCATTTAAAAAAAAAAAAAAGAATGATTTACTAGGCTGTGGGTCCTACAATGGATAGAAGGCAAAGAGTATCAAGTAGAAAAAATCCAAAGATCAGGTAGGAAAGGTCTAATAAAAGAGTCCAATAAAAAGACTACTAAACTTGGAGAACCAGGTTTTGAATCTGAATTACCTGGGTAACCTTCAAAAAGTCCTTTTATCTCTCTGGGACTTGGTTTCCTCAACTACAAAAAGAGACAGTTTGACTTCATGACCTCTAAGGAACCTTTTAGTTTAGAATCTAAAATTATGCATGATCTGATAAATAATTTCTATTTAAAGTATAAAATCATAAATGAGTTTAAACTAAATAGAGACAGCGTAAGTTAGAAACTGTGAACACACAGAAATTGGGAATTAAAGAAGTAACAAAGGAATTTTCCTTCTATCATCTAACTTTGGACAGAAATGTCCACATTGGGGATGAGTTATCAGATATGATATTTATCCTTTGACTCATTTCATCTGATCCTTGTCTTGTGATGTCAAATAAAGTTTACAGCCCTTTTTGGTCATGTTATGTTAATGACAAAACTGTATACTTGTTCATATACACACTTAAAGCTGGTAAGGATTCAAAAAGGCTGCTTTGCTCCTAAATGAATCAAACTTTTTTGGGTTTTGCCCACTAATCTTCTTCAAGCTTTTGCTGCTAACCATTCCTTAGCCTCAATTAACATGGCATAGATCACTGAGCTCCCCCTGGGGAAGATTAGGAAGACACAACTGCTATTCTCTGTCTCTATGTCTCTCCTCTCTCTCTCTCTCTCTTGATCTATCTTATTTTTATCTATCTGTCTATATCTGTCTGTCTATTTTTCTTCTCTCTCTCCCTTTTCCCCTATACCCCTTTCTCTTTCTCTTTCTATCTCAATTTCTGCTTCTTTCTCTGTGTCTCTGTCTTTCTCTCCATTTCATTATATATCTCTTTCTCCACCTCTCTACTTGTCTCAGTCTCGTGTCTATCACTGTCTGTTTCTTCACCCACACCTCCTTCCTTCCCTCCTTCTCCCTATCCACATTGTGATTTGTTCAGAGATCTAACTGGTTCCTCTGACAAATCCATCTGCTTCCCCTTGCTGTTGCAATAAACTGTGTGTTTTCTCACTGAAGTTTGGTTGAATTTTTAAAAATCAAAATAAACTTGTTTGTTATACGAATGGGTGTAGTCTTTTAGGTGTGGGTTCCTGTTTTCTCTTGATTTTTATCTCTTGCATTGCTGCCTTGTCATATATTATATTCACATAAGTCACAGTCACAGTCTTTCTTTTACTATGAGATAGAAAATATTTATTATTTTTCCTATTGCTTTTCTCTCTCAAGAGATCTGCACTTCACTTCCCAGAAAGAACGTTAAATAAAACTGTAATGTTTACTTTAATGGCCACTCTTGATTAAATAAATGCAGAAGTATAGAGAAGAAAAAAGAGAAAAGGGAGGGATAATATGATAAAGGAAGGAAGGAAATAAAAGAAAGGAAGGAAGGAAGAAAAAAGAAAGAAGGAAAGAAAAATCCCATTGTATAATTGATATATAATTTAAAAATAATTCATCATATTTTAAAATGCCATTCTACTGAAATACAAATTGTCTAGGCCAAAACTTAAATAAGCATTTCTTGAGTTTTGATGATAGTGGAACCAATCAATCAGAAAGTATTTATTCAGTGCCCATCATTATAATACTGTGGCTATAAGGTGTCTGGCCTAGTGAGTAGACCAAATAGGTAGAAGGGACTTTAGAGTCCATGGAGTTCAATTACCTTATGTTGCTGGTGAAAAAATTGAGTCTCAGAGAGGCTAAGTGACATCTAACATCACATAGGGAAAGAGAGAGAGAGATAGAGAGAGACAGAGACAGAGAGAAACAGACAGAAAAACAGAGATGGGGGGGCAGGGGGGAGGGAGAGACAGACAGAGAGAGAGAGAGAGAGAGAGAGAGAAGAGAGAGAGAGAGAGAGAGAGAGAGAGAAGGAGGAAGGAAGGGATTTTTCTATAAGATAGCTCCTCTCTACCTTCCTGCCCAAACCACCATATAAGTATAAAGATCACATAAGCATTTGTCTCATCAAAACTGTCTCATTTGTGAAAACCCATCTGCTCCAGCTAAATGAAAAGGGAAAGCATAAAGAAAACCAAGAAGGAAGGTTTGGGGGAGGGAGTGCTTAGGGAAAGAGAATGGTGCAGTGAAAAATATTGTTTCAATGCCTCATGAAATAGAAAAAAGTTTTAGAGATTAGATTTTTAAACCAGCTACAGGCCTTGAAAAAGCCAGAAATAGGATCTTCCAACATCTGGAAAAACTCAAAATAAATGACCCAAAGAAGAAATCCTTGTAGATAAAGAAAAGCACTTTTTTTCTTTGGTATACTATGAGGCTAATCTTGTGATTTGTAGTTTAGTAGTAATGTCAAAAAAAAGACAAAGAGGTCAGACTTTTAATTAATGAACAACAAACAGATTTTGAAAGGCCTTTCAGATATTCCTTTCAAATAGTTCATTTTCAGAACTCATTCATCTCAATGAATGGCATAAATGAAACTATTTTATTAAAAATATTTAGGGAATAAAGTGTCAAAATTTCAAAGTTCTCTTTGGTGTATACATAGACACACACACACACACACACACACAATAATCCAGACTTGAATTTTATACAACAGATTTCTTCTAGAGTGTAGATAGTGCCCTATCCTCTCCACTGTCGGTCATATTTTCTAAGTGGCACTCCAAGAGATTGGAAATAGCTTATTCAATTATGAGAAATTTAAATCCATTAAGAAAAAATGTGACATTCACTAGCAGTCCAGCACACTTAACACGTTTCTCTAAGAATTTTTCTATAACTAATTTCCCTTCAGTGTTCCTTACCATAAAGTTTCAACTTTCCATTTTATGAAGCTCTAGTACTCCCTGACTCATCTATCCCTTTCTTTCTACCTAGGTGCCCATTAAGCACAATTATTTCTCCCTCCTGTTGATCTAGACCCACTGTATAATTGACATGTAATTTAAAATAATTCATCAGATTAAAATGCCATTCTAGTGCTATATACACTGTCTAGGCCAAGACTAAAAAAATAGCATTTCTTAGGTTTTGATGATGTTGGAACCAATCAATCAGAAAGTATTTACTGAGTGTCCATTATTATGATACTAGAATTTTACAGCATCTAGCCAATTGGGTAAATCATACAGCTAGAAGGAACTTTAGAATTCACACAGATATTGAGTGGCAAATTTGGGATTTGAACTTGGGTCCTCTGACTCCAAATTCAGAGCTCTTTCTACAAAAGAAGAATTTATAGGACAGTTAGTCACAAAAGATGAAAAGGTAAAGATGAGTTGTGACCTGGTTCCTTTGGATGGGGTAACTCACATTGAAATTACAGATTCACCAAACTATTGAAGCACTAGTCATCATTAGTTGCCTAATATTTTAACGTCTCCCTCCTCTCAGAAATAACTTGATTAGTTTCGATAAAGATTCCTTATAACTCTCAAGTTGTAATATTGTAAATGGCACCAAATAATGCAATCTAAAGCAGTCAAATCACCTAGAAAAATCAAGGAAATTTTAATTAATTTTAATAACACAAGCAGGAAGTCGGACCTCTGAAACTGTAATTCAGTGAAAAAGTAAAGACCATTTTTCTGGCCTTGCTTCCATATGTTTCCAATACACATGACAGAATATCGATTTTGTTAAGAAACAGTGTGTAGAGAAAGTCACTTACCTATATAAATGTAACATGTGAATATACTGATTCTCCAAGATTTCATAATTAGAAATGATGTTTGATTCACTAATAGCATGACCATTTTTATACCAAGTTACTTCTGGCTTTGGTTGACCTGGGAACATAAAAATGAGAACATTAGTTTTCTTTAAATAGATGTATTAGAAAAATTTAAAAATCTGCTGAGCTGTAATCAAACTTAATGAGAACACCGTGGATAGTACAATAAAGCAGTAAGACTGAAAAGATTGATACTGTCAACATACATTAAGTTCCAATAAAAGATTAAGTGCATGACTGAGAAAAGAACTAAACTGGTTTAACAAAGATAATTTTCTTTTAAATGACTCAAGAATTAAGGAATCTGGGCTGCTTGGCTGATGCTTAATGTAACTGTCAAAAATTCACCACTATAATTCCAATAGACTTGGGATGGAAGATGCCATTCATATCCAGAATGAGAACTGTAGAGACTGAATGTGTATAGAAACAGCATAGTATTTTCATTTTTTCTTTATTTGTTTGCTTTTTCTCTCTCGTAGCGGCTTTCCCTCTCTTGGTCTGATTGTTCTTGCACAACATAATAAATACATAAATATCTCTAAAAAGGATTGCATACTTTTAAGCTATATTGGATTGCTTACTGTCTTGAGGAGGGAGCAGATAAAGGGATCTTTATATGTATTTGGAAAAAAATACTATTGAGGAAGAAAAAAGTGTCACTATCCCTTTTCTATGCTTTTTTCCCCTCTAGTGGGTTCATTAGTTCATAATACAGCATTACGCAATGTTGACTGGGTGGATATGGAGAAACTGGAAGTTCCAGCCTGTGGGTACTTTCCTATTTTTATAAAGCCTTTAGGTTGGGCTATTATTTAGGGTTTAAACTATGTAAAGTCCCAGGGGTTCTTTCCTCTTCTTCTTTTTTTAAAATAGCTTCTATCTCAGAGAAAAATCCTTAAAGGTGTTGCAACAGGGGGAAAATGTATCAGGACTTTGAAATGTCTGGTCATCTTAAATTCATTTCCAGGATGGGCTCCTAATCCTCTCATATCATGTATCTAGGAATTTTTGGCTGACAGTCCCAGCTATCATTAAAGGTAGTGATTCTTATCCTTCTAAGGATATTTAAAGAAGGAAAAAATGAAAGGAAGGTGAAGGAGACCACAAGATAAAGGCAATAGAGACATGTACAGAGAAAAGATTGCAGAGCTTGAAAAAATCTACAAAGGTCACTCTGTGTCTCATTCATTTTTCGTCTTCCTGGCCTCAGCTCCAATGACTGCTCCCCCTGAGCATGCTGTGAATGTTCTTCCTGGCAAATGAGATAAATTCCTCATCAATGGCTTGTCCCTTCAGGTAGGATCCTGAGTAAGCAATCTGCTGAGTAAGAGGCAGACAAGCTGGCAGGCCAGCACATGCCTTTCCCCTGGGCTCTTGCTAAGGGTATGACTTCCATGGGCGCCTCAACCAAGCAACTAATTAAACAAGAATTGCTTCTTTATGATTGTTTCTATCCATGAGCCCAACTTGGACCTTAGAGTCATATGACCCTTCTTTACCCTTTTGCCTTACAGTTCCCTTTCAATCACTTTTTATTATTCTCATTTTTCTTGTGATTCATTTCTTTTTCTTTTCAATGTGGTCCATATAGAGCAAGCTTTTTATGGCAAAGCTCATTTTATTAGGTCTGTACAGGATGATATTAAGTTCAAAAGCATAAGATGAATTTAGACTATATACAGGAAACATTTATTTGCCTGCATACCAGAACCATAACTAGTATAGGGCAAATTGCTTCAGGGAGCAGACGTGGGTTGAGGAGCGGAAATAGTAAAAATATGATTTAAATGAGATGTCCTTATGTTGTTGACAGGAACTCACTGAGATATAAGCACACTCAACTCTTCCTTAGGCTTAGACAGGTTGCACCCACTTATAGAGTACATACTGAAAACCATCATCTTAGACTCTGATAGTCATCAAGTGACTTAATAATTCCAGAATTCCTTAGATGGAAGAGAGTAGAAGTAATGGAGAAATCTAGTCTGTAGGGTTCTATAACACTGAAGCTCTCTGAGTAGCATTATGAAATCTATTTTGGGTACCGAGAATGGCTAAGAAATAGCTAGGTTTTTACCTCCATCTCTGTCTGTTCTACTATAGATGCACAATTTAAGCCAGAATATATCTCAGAACATGTAATCACCTAAGCAAAGTCAGTCCTCCACCTTTCAAAAACAAGCCTATAGCATAACTTTTCCTGAGAAAATAGAGGCTACTATAGATGTCCTATTTTTTTTCTCCTTTCCAGTTAAATATATAAAACCTAGATTAAGGGATGAACATCAAAAAGAGTTTGAGTAGTGAACTTAGAGACAAAAGATCTAATCCAGATATCCAATTTACTGTGTGATTTATATGATTTGTCTGAATCTAAATTTATTCAACTCTAAAATTAAAAACAATACTTTTTCCCCCCTTACACATAGTCCAAAACTATTTCCACTTGGAAGTCTGACATTATGTTACATAGATATGGTCATTTGAACCCCGGATTCAAATACTTTAAAAAGCAAAAAAAGGAAAGAAAACAAAGAGATAAGAGGGAGATGGAAAGTAGGAAGAGAGGGAAATGAATCAGAGAAAAATGAGAATCATAACAAATTGAAAGGGAAACATAAATAGGCCATAATTAAGATTAGCTCCACCCCTGAGTTGAAGTAATCATGTGATTTTTCAATGGAATAACTGACTCACAGAATTGTTAAAAAGATAGAGTATATCATTTATAGAAAGCAGTCTAGAAATCAGGTTCTTAACCTGGGTGTCAGTGAATTTTTTTTAAAACATTCTAATAACCATTATTTCAGCACAATTTTATAAAGCTATGCATTTTATTTTTATAAGCATTTAAAAACAATTTTGTGAAATGTCCATAAGCTTCACCAAACTGTCAAAAGGATCTGTGGCAAAGAAAAAGTAAAAAAAATCTTGGACACCCAAAGAGATACTAAAGAAGGGAAAGGGACCTGTATGTGCCAAAATGTTTGTGGCAGCCCTGTTTGTAGTGGCTAGAAGCTGGAAAATGAATGGATGCCCATCAATTGGAGAATGGTTAAGTAAATTGTGGTATATGAATGTTATGGAATATTATTGTTCTGTAAGAAATGACCAGCAGCATAAATACAGAGAGACTTGGAGAGACCTACATGAACTGATGCTAAGTGAAATGAGCAAGACCAGGAGATCATTATATACCTCAACAACAATACTGTTTGAGGATGTATTCTGATGAAGTGGATCTCTTCGATAAAGAGAGCTAATTCAGTTTCAATTGATCAAGGATGGACAGAAGCAGCTATATTCAAAGAAAGAACACTGGGAAATTAATATAAACTGCTTGCATTTCTGTTTTTCTTCTCGGGTTATTTATACCTTCTGAATTCAATTCTCCCTGAATTCAACAAGAGAACTGTTCTGTTCAGCACACATATATTGTATCTAGGATATACTGTAACCTATTTAACATATAAAGGACTGGGGGAGGGGGTAGAGGAAGGGAGGAGAAAAATCAGAACAGAAGTGAGTGCAAGGGATAATGCTGTAAAAAATTACCCTGGCATGGGTTCTGTCAATAAAAAGTTAAAAAAAAAAATCTTGGATAGGAAATCAGGAAACCTAGATTCTCATGGCAGCTCAATCATTAACTAGCCCAGTGAACTTGACAATAGCATTGAGCTTCTTGGTATTTCAATTTCCCTGTATGTAAACTAAGAGGATTATATTTGATCATCTTTTAGAGTCCCCTTCAGTCTATAATACTATTTAAAAGTCAAATAAATGTTATTACTTTCTATTTACATCCAAGAAGGTAAATAGAGGGCATCTTCTTGTCCATTAAAGGTGATAGAATGGTTAAGTAATTTGTACCAATTTTAGTTTATTTTATTAGAAAATGAACATAGTGACAACGGGTGTCAAGTATTCTTCCATTTGCTAATCAGCCAGACCTTTTGTTTCTTCTCTATTCACAGATTACTGAACTTTTATCCATTTATTTATTCACTCATTTTTGTTTTTTTCAAAGAGGACAGACAGGGAGGAGTACATTAATTCAAAAAGTCATGCTATTTGGTGGCTGCTCTAGTAGGAAAAAACAGAATAGAAAATGAGGAAAGAGATGCAAGATATTACCGAACAGTGTTCTGGATTCATTGTGGATTTAGGTATCTATACTAACTGCCACAGATCATAAAGAATGGATCTATGGGGGTTATAACATGAAAAGGCATCAAAATTCAAATTAAATGCACTGCTATTGGTCCAGGACCTTCAAAGTAGAGTATCCACATGGTTTATTCGTGAACAATCAGGAAACTACAAAAGTGGAAGCTTACCCAAGCTACCAGGTGAATGTGGCTCTTAGGCAGTTTTACCTAAGAAAGGAAATGAGCATTTAAGGGCCAGCGCTCTGATAAGTATTGTGCTAAACATTTTTTTTTTTTTACAAATACCATTTCCTTTGATCCTTACCACAACCCTGCCAGATGTGTGTTATTATTAAGGAAACTAAGGCAAACAGAGGTTAAATGACTTACCTAGGTTCTCATATACACACTTAGGAAGGAGAGTAAGTAAAGGTTTTTCCTATGTTTGGGGAGATATTCTATTACATCAAAAATATTGCATCAGTAAAAAGTTGTTCTTCATAAGAAACAGCATCAATAAATATGCTGAATTGAAACATGAACAAAACATAAATGAAAAAGAACAAAAGGCCTTTTCTATAATTAGATTTCACATGCTGATTAGCTAGTGTTGGTTACCAGATATTGTGCATTGAAGAACAAGATCTGATTTCTCAGGAATCTTTTGAGAAGGCAAAGTTGATAGGAAACGCAGGACACTCCTCGGGGCCAACTCAGAGTCTGTCATCCTCTCATGCCGAGTAAATCTGGGAGAATAAAGTCTTTGTTAATGGTTCTTCATACTGAGCTCTGCAGAATGTTTAAATTTCAGTGAACTAAAGAGGTACAGATCTATCATCAGTTATTTAGGAGAATTATTTCCATTGGGTAATGGACATTCATAGGGAGAGATAAGCTTTCCTAAAGTTAAAGTCAGCCAATCAATTGGCATTTCTAAAATACTTATTATGACAGATATTATGCTACACACTAACACAGGTATATTTCCTATGGTTCAAATTCAGCCCTCTACCTGTTTTTGTACAGACATCCAGCTAAAAATGATTTTTCCTATCCTTGGCCTAGCAAAATCTATGAGCACTCATAACTAAGATGGAGAAGAAAAAATTGGGGCAAACAAGATAAATGAATTCATCTGAGACCAGAAGTCTGTTCTATACCCAAACACCTCTGCTTCCTCCTCCAACAATTGCTTTTATGATAATTTTCTTTATGCATGAATTGGATCACAGAACTACTTTGCTTAAAATTTTTGATGGTTCCCTCTTGTCTACTAAATAAAATAAAACTCTTTCTCCTAATATTCAAGGCTATCCAAAGGTTCCAAACTATCTATACTAGTCCCCAATTTGGACTATTCCTGTTCCCTATTCTTATCATAACATGTGTTTTCTTTTTCAGGGCCTGTGATCATTTAAATCAAATGAGATAATATTTCTAAAGAGCTTAGCACAGTGTCAGGCACTTAGTAGGTGTTAGATAAATGTTAACTATTATAAGTAGTTAGATGGATCAATGGAGAGAGTGTCAGGATTCAGGAAGACTCATCTGGCTTCATATCTGGCCTCAGATACTTACTAACTGTGTGGTCCTGGGCAAGTCACTTAACCTTGTTTGCCTCGGTTCATCTCATCTATAAATTGAGCTGAAAAAGAAATGGCCAACCCCTCTAAAATCTTTGCCAAAAAATCTCCAAATAGTGTCATAAAGAATGGGATATGACTGAAAAATGACCAAACACCAACAATAGTTGTGGTATTATTATTATTTTCAGGAGTTATTATTATATCAGGAGCAGTATATGGTGTCCAAGTATAGAATAAAATGACTATCTTTGCCTGTAGAGGTACATCATTTTCTTTTAAATTCCAACTCAGGTTCTCTCTCCTCCATAAACCACCCCCCTTTCCCAAAAATGACCCATCTGTCCTCTAAGTTCTTGCAGCTTTGGATCTTTCCTATGTGCTTATGACAGTCTCTCTTGTATCAGTCACTCTGTATACACACTTTATTTCTGGCCTCACTGCTCCCCTTTGCTTCCACTTTTTACATATTAGTAGATCCTTAGGGAGCAAGGGTCTGCTGACTTGAAGCAGGGCTAGAAGCCCCAGATATGGAGCTAGAAGACCTAGATTTGAATCCCTGCTTTAGAACTTCCTATTTGTGGGATCTTGTACAAGTCATGAAGTTCTTTGAACTTCACTTTCCTTGCTTGCAAAATGTTGCTGTTCAGACTTTTCCAATGTGATGTCTGGGTTAGCACCCTGGATGCCTTAGAATCAGCCCGAGTAAGGATAAGCAAATGTCCTTGGTCTTTATTTTTGGTCTTTAGGGGGAGAAGTGAAGGGGATGGACACAAGCTCTCCACAATCTCCTTTCTCCTTGTCCACCGTCCAAGTGACTCTGGCTAGTCTTACTCCACCCCCTAATCCTTCCCACAATTCTCTGTATACACCAAAAGATCTAATCACAGAATAGTGGGAAGGGCCATTTTCCAAGCATATACTAATAGAGTATTGGCCAATAGGTAATTAGCCTTAAGTGTTTGGTTGTCTGATTTCAGTGCTCCTATTCAGAGTTTCAGCCTTTTACAATCCAGCTCTTTCTTCATGATCCCATTTGGGGTTTTCTTGGCAGAGATACTGGCTTGGTTTGCCATTTCCTTCTTCAGCTCATTTTACAGATGAGGAAACTGAGGCAAGCAAGGTTAAGTGATTTGGCCAAGATCACACAGTTATCAAGTGTCTTCCTGACTCCAGGTTCAGTACTCTATCTACTGTGCCATTTTGTGTCAATTCTCTGAATTTTGTTTTCCTCATCTGTAAATGGGTATAACAATATTTGTAACACAAAGCTTAGACTGTTGTTATGAGAATTAAATGTGATAATATATATAAAGTCCTATATAAATTATAATTTATGTATGTAAATTTGAATTATTATTATCTTTATTTCACGGTAATCTAGAACAGCATCTTGTTCCTAGTAATGTTTTTGTTGCATTGAAATTAATTTATCAGTTGTTTCAGTCATTTTCTCTTTTCATGCATCTCCCATATTTGATTATCCTAGGTAAAATATATATATATATATATATTCTTTGAATTTTCACCTCATCTAGATATTCTTCTACATCCTTCCTCCTATGTATTCCATATCTGGAGTAACTGTGTTGGTATCTGAGTCACTGATAAACTGGAAAACATTTAGAGGATAGCCAGGATAGAGAAGGGCTTCATAATCATGCTACAAAAGAAACATAGGGAGGAAATGGGGATGTTTTGGAGAACCAGAGACATCAGAAGAACATGATGAATGAATAAATGGATGAATGAATGTCATTTATTAAATACTTACTATGTGCCAGGTACTGTGCTAAGTTCTAAGAATACATATACAGGCAGATGGCTATTTTCAAATAATTGAAGGACTATCCTGTGACAGAAGGATTGGATTTGTTCTGCTTGGCTCCACGGGGTCTAATTAGGAACAGCCAACCATTAGCAGATAATACTTTGAAGATGATTATCTCATATAACATATCTTTCTTTTGGGAACAGGATAGGTTATATAACCTGTGAAGTATCATTTAACCATGATTTTGTGAGGATGAGTATACAAATTATTAGAACAATTTTGGCACCTAAAGTGAGCTTCTAAGGGAGATAAAGCTTCTGAGGGTTTGAGATGAGGAAGGACTGGGGAGTGGATTGTCTAATAAATGCCAGGAAGTAGGAGACAAGTATTTCAAGTTGAAGGATCCTATTTGGCTAGAATGTTGAAATAAGGTGTGTGTGTGTGTGTGTGTGTGTGTGTGTGTGTGTGTGTGTGTATGAATTTAATAATTCATCTGAAACAAAAAATGTAGTCTTCAATAACCACCAATAAAGCAAAGTATATTTTACCTTTCAACAATATATACAATTTTGTCAGTAATAAGCCAATTCCTTTGAAAATGATTGTAGAAAAGTTAGCTATGAAATCCAAGTCATCACATTTAAAAAGAATTTGCACCTTTCAGTCAGTAATCTTTCTTTCATTTGAGTTATTATAATTTTGATTTTTTAAACATATGGCTAATTTTAATGGTATTCCTATCAATGCATAAAGAATTTCCTCAGTTATTTTATAATACTCACCTTGCCCTTGTTATTATATAGAGAGATCTCATCTCTGCCTTTCCCCAAGATCAAGGTAAGAGAATGAGAACAAAGGTATCAGGACCATATCGCCTTCAGTCACTTGTGTCTCTTCTCTAAGTTACTCATGTGCTGTAATACTGAGAAAAGCACTTCATCTGACCCCTCTCACCATCTCAGCACATATTGCAACTACAGGGCACTGACTGTACCCAGGGGAAAAGGATGATAGCTAATGAGAGTTATTTGAAGCTTTCTTTGAGGCTAAAAACCATTGCAGATAAATGCAAAGAGGTTTATTAACTGTAGCTATTTTAATCTGAATTTAATTCTGCCAGAGAGTAAATCCAACATGTACAGTCAACCTGAAGTACTGGATGAATGGAAAGGAACAGTGGTGGGGTATTAGCTAATCTCAGATGGTAAATCCACCTAAATGGGTTTCCTGCCCTGTGGCCATGTGCCAACTGGAAACTGTAGCTGTTGTCAGCAAAGAAAAGTGCTCATGGGAAGAAAACCATGTGTCACCCCTAGGTGACAGGGAACAGATCCCAGATAACACAGAGAAAAAGAACAGATACTTAGGAGCTGATTGCTAAAGTTGTTAATGTAGAGATAATTTCTCACCATTGCTAGGCTGGGTTCTGCTTATGCAGAATAATCCTAAAGTTTGACTTTATTCAATTATCTGAACAGCAGCATGATGTAATTGATCTATTGCTGGACTTAGAGTCAAGAAGACCTGAGTTCAAATAAAACCTCACATATAATTTTGAGGTCTTGGATAGATTATTTAACCTCTCTAGATTTGGTTTTTTATCATTTGTGAAATGAGTTTGGATTCAAAGGAATTCTAAGAAAACTTTGAGTTCCAAATCTCTAAGCTGATAAATATATACCCTTTCCAATGAGAATCGGGGAAAGGAAACACTCAAGTATGTAGTGAAATAGAGGGTTAGGCTGTTATGAAGGAATATATTAGGAGCAGAGGAAGAGTAAATCTAGGGGAATTAAAAATCATAGAATGAGAAGGCTGGAAGGCCTCTTTCCTGGAACAACCTCCATTTAATAGATGAGAAAACTGAGCTCTAAAGACATAGTCATTTGCCCAGCATAAAACTATTAAAGAAATAGTAAGTATTTAGACTTAGGTATCCTGACTCCCTGTCCAAGACATAGAAAGAATGGTCACTGATTGTCCTGGCTGTCCTGCTCCTTTTCCTTTTAAGGATTAGGATAAGGAAGACAAGCAAGATTGTGCTACTATAAATGTATAAGGTACAACAAAAATAACAAAGCAGATTTTCACATACCTCTCTTAATCTCAGTTTCCTAATCTCTAAAAAGAGGATAATAATAGCACTTCACAAAGTTGTTGAAAGGATCAAATGAGATAATATGTGTAAAATGCTTTACAAATCCTAAAATTATATAATTGTTAGCTATTATCATGATTTTAAAGTGTTTTTAATGGTCATAGGTTGCTGACTCTTATAACCAAATTTAATTTTCAGGTTCCCTCAATCCTCTTCTCTTCTTATGACCTTTCTGGTGACATTTTTTTCCCAACTGCTTGTTCAATCACCTTTGCTAAAATATACTAAAATATACTAAATATATGCTAAAATATTTCTCCTTGGAAAAATGTTCCTCTAGTGCCTAGAGGGATAGAAGTGACCTTGAATTTCCAAAATCAATGTCAGGAGTACACAAGGACTGGTAATTTCTACATAGTAATAAAGCTTCAATTATGGTCTTATAATGAATTTTGCTCCTCAAAAATCAACCTAAGTATCAAAAAAATTATAATTAGAAGGTAATGAATTCTTTGGCTTTGGGTGATCCACAGAATAGCTGAAAATATAAAATTATCCCAAACCAAACAACCTCCTTCCTCTTCCATAAGAGGCAGGTGGAATATGGGTGAAGAAGCTTAAGGATTCTAAGAACTTCAGAACTGAGGTGGCAAGAGTGCCAAATCTGGAGTCGGGAAGACCTGAGTTCCCAGGGTCACATTTACCAGCTGTGGGACTTAATGTCTGTTTTAGTTTTCTTATCTGTAAAATGGGCATTAAAAATAGCACCTACCTCCCAGGGGTATTGTGAGGCTAAAATAAGAAATTTGCAAAGTGCTTAGCAATTCTTAATAGGCTAGATAAATCCTAGTGATTTATCTAGTAGGATTTATCTAGTGATTACAGTTGTTAACAGTGAACATTAAATATGAGAACTTTGTCTAAGGTCCAGTGAATTTTTAGAGGAGATGGACCACTTCTTTAAAAGTAACAAGAGGTCACATTCCAGCAGAGGGTTACAGAGGGACAAATCTCTGTAAAGGACTGATCCCAACTCTTGGACAAGAAGGACAAAGGGTGAAATCATGTGGAGAGTAAACACCAGTGGAAAATTATTTTCTTTCATGAGACCACAAGAACCAATGAAGTCCTAAGTATGTTTGCTTTAATAGAGCCTAAAAGGCAGTCTTCTCAATAGAAAATTTGTAATTAAGAGGGACCAAACCCCTAACTTTAAGGACTTTGGAGAACTTGAGACAAAGTTGGAGAAAGAGAGGATCTGAAGTAGAATACAGCCTTATACATGTCTATTCTGCAGTCATTTGGTCTTTATATCATCTAGGTTCCAAATATGGCCATCTCCCCTCCATCTCATAGAATCTCTTGATTTCTTCAAAATCTTCTTGTGTCATCTTCTATATAAAATCTTTTTTGATCTTTCCAGCTGCTTGCTAAGTATCCTTATATTCACTTGGAATATATTTATTTATGTCTGTTCCCTCACCCAATAGAATGTAAACTTCTTAAGGGCAGAACTGTTTCATTTTTGTCCTTGCATCCCCAGTGTTTGACTTATAATAGGTGAATCATAAATGCTTGTTGGTTGTTGTTCCCCTGACAGTTCCCATAAGCAGTAAATAAATAGGCTGGCCTAAAGAAATGGATGTGGAGAGGACACTGACTCCTTTCCTTATTTTAACCACCATTTTCTAACCAGCTGAGAGAGACTAGACTAATCCAAGGGACTCCAGTATCTGGCTTATTGTTGTTATTGCTCATCCTTCATTTTCAAAGAGGACCAATGGCATCATGGGATGAAGTTTTAACTTGTTGCTAAATTGGATTTAAGTTAAGTGTAGTTACACAAAGACATCTCTTTCTTCCAGAGCCATCAAAGTCCTGTGACAAGACAAAAATCAGAATAACTGACAATGGCTCAGGATGCAGTAGATGACCTTGGTAACTTCAATATCTGACAAACGCCAAAGCACTCCACAGCACCTGATGTAGCCACCTTCATGGAATGAATTGTTCTCATCTGCCCATCCCACTTGGTACATAGTAAGCAATTGATAAATACTTGTTGATTTAAGTTATTCAGGATGCTCATGTTAGGTGGGTATCTGTGAAGATATTCTTTCCTCTAGTGAATATTGGCTTTGGCTTTTAAAGCACGGGATGTATAAGAAAATTGATGGTCATCCTACAAAAATATTGGTAAAATTCTATCAGGACTTCCAGGGCTAAAGTAATATGGGTCTTTCTACCCTATCAAAATTTAAAACATCCTTCAAAGTTTCCTCCTACCTGTTCTGTGCTTCCAGACAAGTCCATATTTTAGAGATTGTTAGAGTCATATAAGGAAAAGGCGAAAGCTCTCTCTTTCCTCTTCCTCTTCCCAACTTCATGAATTGCTGTAGGATACTGGGGGACTGGAGATCATATGCTTGAGTTACTGTTGCTTTGAGAAGGGAGGAGACGCCAGATATCTAAAGGTCTGCAGCCAGACCATATTTTTACACGGCTCCTTCATTTCCTTCATAGGATTACCTCAGTTTCTATTGGAGAACTGGATGACAAAGAATTATGATTGTTCTGGTAGAAGTGAGTAGAAAAACCTCTGTTTTGGTCTCCATTGTGGGGCTGAATAAAAAAGAGTGCTTTGTGTGAGTGCAGACATTTTGAGTTCTCGGAAATCAGTACGGCTTTGGGTATTTCAGTAGTTTTTGTGCTAGATATTTTAAGTAGGTCTAACCAGGGGTCCTCAAACTTTTTAAATAAGAGGCCAGTTCACTGTCCCTTAGACTGTTGGAGGGCTGGACTATAGTAAAAACAAAAACTTTGCTTTGTGGGCCTTTAAATAAAGAAACTTCGTAGCCCTGAGTAAGGGGGATAAATGTCCTCAATTGCTGCATCTGGCCGCAGTCATAGTTTAAGGACCCCTAAACCATCCTCTGTAATCAATATTAAATGACATCAGATTGAGGGATGATGGTGAAAGATATTTCCTTCCTTGTAATGGAGATCAAGGAGGCTAGAATATTCTGTCAGAAAAATTCCCCTTTTGATAACTCTATGTGGCTAGTGAGGATGGATGGGTATTACCTGGTAATCAATAACTAGATGACAGGGGCAGTTGAACATTTCGGTCATCCTGCTTATTGCTGTTCCCATTGGCATGGGACTAGAGTATGCAAATCCCAGGTGAGTGGCATGAGGATATTGTTCTTATCAATGATGGCTTTTTCTCCATCCATGTGGCTGAGATCAGTTTGTCTCTACTTGGAAAGGAGTTGAGAGCATACTCTCAGCATTATTCTTTTCTTTATTTGAACTCCCTTTTATATTGCCAGTTTCTTTCAGGATAGAAACCTGAAAGAGATCCTACTTCCTGAGGTCATTGATGTTGATCATTATATTGATGATATAATTCTGATTGGATCAAATGAAGCCCCAGTTCTAATAATGGTTCACATGAGACACAAATGTAGGAGAGAAACACAAAGAAAAATTCAGGATCTAGGCCATTTAGTTAACATTTTAGGGATACATTGCCTAGATGATCTTAATATAGTCATAAATGAATTAATGATATTTGCTGTCTTATAAAACAAAAAAAAGAAACTCAAAGTTTTACTGAACTCTTTGGATCTTCCCAAATACTCCCAGATATTCCACATCTGTATTTTTAAATTGCTCCTATTTATTAAAATTCTTTTTTTTTGAGCAGAGACTAGAACAGGATTTGGGGGATTTAAGGGGGCTCATCATCAATTTTTCCCTTGGGGCCTTTATGATCCTTTTGGGATCTAAGTTTCTAGAGTATGCATGGGGACTAAGATGAATGTCCACATTAAGTGACCTCTTGGGCTTTTATAGCCATTAACTCCCGAGTGGTCAACTATTATATTACATTTAAGAAACAATTGTTTTCATGTTATTGGGCCCTGATTACTACTGAATAGATGATGCATATTATTACCTTTAGTTCAAAAATGCCATCATGAATTGGGAAATATTAGATAGTTCCTTTAACAAAATGAGTAGACCACCAAAAGCTTTCATTGTTAGATGAAAATGGCTCATCCAAGATCATAATCACTCAGGTATGATGACCAATTTGTAATATTGTCCCAGGCTGAGACACTCCATTCTAGCCCTAATACCTTGTCTTGTTATCTAAACCAATGGGTCCCTATCTATGAGGACCTAGTTCTTGAAGAAGGTTGTTTTACCTGGTTTCCTGATGATTGTGCCTTTTATGAGAAAGGCATATGCATCTAGATTTCAGCATTTATAAACACAGTACTGGAAATACCCTAAGACAGGGGGTTCTAATCTTTTTGGTAGTGTAATGAAACATATGGTCTTAGAACAATGTTTGTCAATCCATAAAATGAAATACATAAGATTACAATACAAATCACATAGTAAGACTGTAATCAAAATATCTTTTAAAACAAATTCATAGATTTGCCATTAAGAACATCTAACTTAAGGGATGGGGTCCTGTTGTATGGTTAGCCTGTGAGAGAGCTTTGAGGGAAGAAGGTAAATAATTTTTTTTACTTAATTTTGGTGGCTATAGGTTTAGATATGTAGCTTGTAATCAGGGGAGAATAGTTGTTTGTGGGGTAGATTTGTGCTTATTAGAGATATCATACTCCAATTGCCAAAATGAATTATCAGACTGATACCCTCATAAGAAAGTAGAGATTGGGGATTGGATTCTTCATCACAGATGGGGGTGATGATGCTGTGTTGGAGTCATCATAGAACAATATAATAATCACTATTATCATTATTGCTAGCATTTACTTTAAGGTTTGAAAAGCACTTTAAAAATATAATCTCATTTTGGTGCTCACAGAAGTCCTAGGAGTTAGGTGCTATTATTATTATCATCTCCATTTTACAGATGAGGAAATTGAGGCAAATAGGATTAAGTGATTTCCCTAGCCTCAAATGTAGTCAGATCCAGCATTCTATACATTATATCACCTAATTGCCTCAAAGAACCATAAATTCCCCTTAACTAAGTAGAATGATGTAGCCACTCCTGCCCAATGATACTTTTCATGCCAGAGTGTCTACCTTTTAAGGATCAATATGGTATGATTCCACATGTTCCTCGATCTGCCTCTGATTATCAAATTAATTATACTGATCCTCTTCCTGCATCTATGGACAAGATATTTGGCCTTGTAATCTATGTTTATTCAGGATATGGGTTTGTAATGCTAATTAAGTCTACAACCATTACAGTTAATATCAAAGTTCTTAGAAACATATCCTTCCTTCCTATGCTGCCACTTGTACTATTATCTCTGATTGGTATATATATTACTGCAAAGAAGGTCCAAGATTGGGCCTGTATCAGCATATTTGGATATTCTATCTTCAGTACCATTCCTAGACAGTTGGTATCATAAAAAGGGGGGAATGTACTTTAAAAATAACAGGTTCAGCCACACACTCATAATTATCAGAATTGATTATCTAATTTCCCAGAGGCTTGCTTGACAAATTCCCCAAGAAGAGAGAGGTCTTTCTTCTTCAGCAGTTTTTTGGGATCATCCTTCAAGATAACTTGCCTTATCAAGATGGATAACCTTTTAATATACTTCCAGTTGACCCTATACAGCCTATTTTTATTCTATCTTCTGTGTGGGGTTACTCAAGCTTGAGGCTTGAAGATTAGGGATCAAGAATAAAATTCAATAACATATCATTAGAAGCCATCTTCCAGATTAATCAATCCATGAATCCACACTTGAATGATAATATTCAATTACAAAGCAATCTACAGAACTACATGCATGTAGCCCACTTTTCTCCACCTTGTTCAAAAGAATATTAAGGCCATGACCTAGGCATAAAGAACGAGATTATAAATAAATTAGAGGAACATAGGATAGTTTATCTCTCAGACTTGTGGAAGAGAAAGAAATTTGTGACCAAAGATGAACTAGAGACCATTACCAATCACAAAATAGAAAATTTTGATTATATCAAATTAAAAAGCCTTTGTACAAACAGAACGAATGCAAACAAGATTAGTAGGGAAGTAACAAACTGGGAAAACATCTTTACAATTAAAGGTTCTGATAAAGGCCTCATTTCCAAAATATATAGAGAACTGACTCAAATTTATAGAAAATCAAGCCATTCTCCAATTGATAAATGGTCAAAGGATATGATCAGACAATTTTCAGATGAAGAAATTGAAACTATTACCACTCACATGAAAGAGTGTTCCAAATCACTATTGATCAGAGAAATGCAAATTAAGACAACTCTGAGATATCACTACACACCTGTCAGATTGGCTAAGATGACAGGAAAAAATAATGATGAATGTTGGAGGGGATGCGGGAAAACGGGGACACTGATGCATTGTTGGTGGAGTTGTGAACGAATCCAGCCATTCTGGAGAGCGATCTGGAATTATGCCCAAAAAGTTATCAAACTGTGCATACCCTTTGATCCAGCAGTGTTTCTATTGGGCTTATATCCCAAAGAAATACTAAAGAAGGGAAAGGGACCTGTATGTGCTAAAATGTTTGTGGCAGCCCTGTTTGTAGTGGCTAGAAACTGGAAATTGAATGGATGCCCATCAATTGGAGAATGGCTGGGTAAATTGTGGTATATGAATGTTATGGAATATTATTGCTCTGTAAGGAATGACCAGCAGGATGAATACAGAGAGGCTTGGAGAGACCTACATGGACTGATGCTAAGTGAGATGAGCAGAACCAGGAGATCATTATACACTTCGACAACGATATTGTATGAGGATGTATTCTGATGGAAGTGGATTTCTCTGACAAAGAGACTTAACTGAGTTTCATTGGAGAAATGATGGACAGAAACAGCTACACCAAAGAAGGAATACTGGGAAATGAATGTGAACTATTTGCATTTTTGATTTTCTTCCCGAGTTATTTTTACCAATATGTATTGTATCTAGGATATACTGCAACATATTTAACATATATAGGACTGCTTGCCATCTTGGGGGGGGGGGGAGGAGGGAGGGAGGGGAAAAAACGAAACATAAGTGATTGCAAGGGATAATGTCGTGTAAAAATTATCCTGGCATGGATTCTGTCAATACAAAGTTATTATTAAATAAAAAAAAAAAGAATATTAAGGAAGGTAGCACTAAATACCTAGCTGAAACCAATGTGTGCTCTACCTGCAACCTTCTCTTGATCTGCTGGATCAATAAAAGAAGTTAAATTTTTAGATTTTTTTTATTATTTAGATGGAGATGTAAACTCTGTATTTTTCAAGTGTGTATATAATATTCTTATTATATAAGAATTATATAAACCTAAGGAACATCTGGCTTCATTTACAAAATCTAGCTCCTACTTAACTTTCTAGTCTTTAAAAAAAATGCTGTTTTTTCATGAACTTTATCTTCCCATCAAATTAAACTACTAATTGTTCACATACTCAACAAAAAGAGTAGTAATAATAATAGCTAACATTCACATAGCACTTTAAGGTTTTCAAAACTTTTTAGATATATTTTCTTATCTGATTCTCTCCAGAACTCTGTAAGATACATACTATCACAAATGAGAAAACTGAGGGTAAACCAAGTTAAATGATTTACCCAAAGTTACAAACTAGGTGTCTGAGACAGGATTTGAATTCACGTCATCCTGATTCTAAATCTAGGGCTTTATCCATCACAGTACCTAGCAATCTATTTCCCATCTCTGGGAAGCTATTCAAATTTTCCCTTATACCTCAAATGCATTCCTTCTGCATCTCAGAATCTGTATTCCCTCAAGAATCACAGAGCTCAAGTGTTCACCTCTTAAGAATGTAAATTCCCTGAAGGCTAGGATGTTCCTTTGCATCTTTGTGTCCCATCAACTAACGTAAGTAATAAGTAATGGAGCCAGGACTCAAACACAAGTCCTTTGGCACTAAATCTAGTATTCTTTGCATAGTACAATACTTCTAGGATCCAATTGTTCATAATTTTTTTTCTTTTTTCCACTATTTTTCAGTATATAAACAGTGGGACATTTGTTATTGTTGTTTTGCATTGTTTGATTTTACTCATATTTGTGAGTTCTTTAAAAGGAAATCCAAATTCATTTAAAGTGACCATGTGTTTTTATACCACTGTCTCCTCATCTAGCTCAGCCTTCATTTCCCTACTCATCATAATTTTTGTTCTCTCTTTTCCAGTTTGAAGACTGAAGAAGATGGTTACCAAGTAGAAGCTGGTAACTTTGCTTTCTCTTTGTCATATGTTAACTTTAAATAATCAATTCAAGCAGTATAGACTCACTGCTCATTCTTTTTCTTCTTCCAAATAAAGCAAAAATAATTCTTTTGTCATTCATTTAATATTTTACAATCTTCTGTGCATTTTTGGTTTTAAATGTCCTGATACTATTGTTCAGATTCATTTCACTTCTTTAATCATTCTTGATTACATGTTTTTCTTTCCATAATTTGTATGCATTCTTTCAAAATCTGAGATCTGAGCATCAATCACACTAATATCTTAGATACATCTCCCTTTTCATCCCTCTCAGGACCGTTTGTCATTATGGAACATGCTGTTTGAATCCTCCTTATAGAAGACTTTCCTCACTAGTGAGCTTAACAATTATTTAGAAATTTCTCATATTCTTCCCAGAATCTTTCTGTCTGTTGGAGGGACTTGTCCCTGAAGATAATGTGGAAGTGGGAAGACCAAGACCTATCTTCTTTCAGATTCTCATCAACACAAGAAGGAACATCCAGTACTCAATTCACCAGCGAGAAAAGTAACACAAAGGGTTTTTGCGTCACAGATTACAATTATATTATCAAATTTTCATTTTCTAGAATCTCTTCATCCTTTTTAACTGCCTTTCTTTTCAGAGACTCTGGTTAGGGAACCATTTCTATAGTTTCTCTTACCTTTTTTATACATATTTTCCTAATGTCTAGATATATATGTCTGATTATATCCAGCATTCTTTTATTTTGCTATTACAAAACTCTAAGGTAAGATGGTTTCTTTGTCCTCAAGTACTTGTCACCTTCCACTTCACCAATCCCCCCTTTTTTTGTTAGAATTGAGTTCACAGTGGCAATTTCTCAGTTTCTTTACTCTCTAAGGCATGATGTCATCAGCAAAATGTCTAATATATTTATCAGCTTTATAAAAATGAGAATTCCAGTGTATAATTGATTATCACTTCTAAAATAATAGAATTTTAAAGATGAGATAGTCCTTAAGATAATTCAGTCCTATCACTTATTTCTGGGTCAATTTTATATATATACGTATATATGTGTGTGTATATATATATTATCCAGATTTTGGCAGTCTATAGAATGGTTCCAGTTACATAATTTTTATTTCTCTCTCCTTTTTATTCTCATCCAAATGCCATCTTTAGGTTGATAAATTTAATTAGCTTTTCTTTCTTTTCTTTTTTAGAGAGAAGGGAATATCATTCAGATTTAGCCTATTTTGTTTGTATAGGAAAGGTTAAACCAGTGCTTTAATGTCCATAGGAAAATTTTTAATTCTATTTTTTTACTTTATGATGTACATATATATTCAGTACAGATTTGAGATAATATTTTGGTCTTGCGATTCTATAACATACTTATCTCTCATCTAAGTTTACCTATATTTTTAAATTTTTGAATATAAAAAGCCTATCATTTATTTCTTTCAATAACTTTGTTGTTTCTTAGGCATAGCACTTAAATGTAATGTTTTAATTATACTCTCATATATTATTGAAAATTATTTAATTTTTCTGACAACTAAAATAAAGCAGATTTTATATTCTAATTACTTGTTTACTTTGTTCATTATTTCACACACTTGCAGAATTTTTATTGAAAAAATATTTTTAAAATTTTATGTTTACAAAAAAGTAAGTGAAATACCAAATACTCATATTGGAAAATTAGAATATTTATCATAAAGTTTTTGTGCATGTGCATGTATGTAGCATACACATATATCCATATGCATATGTATGAGACATTTTTTTAAAAATGAAATTCAACTAAGGAACAATGTCTAAAAACTATAAAATAAGAATCTTGGTCTTCCCACCTCAAGAAAAAAAATTGCTATATTAAATAGAACACATTTCACAAGTCAAATAATACCATTTTAAAAATTTTACTTGGAAAGCTATGACTAATTTTTTAAGTAACTCAAACAGGAAGGACCATTTGATGCCTAAAATTCATTTAATTTGTACTCATGCATCTTGTTTGCAAATGTCTAAATCTCAATGTAGTGAAAAAAATGCTTTTTAACCTCTGTATAGATTATATTGGTCCAGTATAGTGCCTTTATTTTGAATTGCAGTTCCTAAGCTTTTCAGCAAAAATGTTTCCAGAAAAATGTTTTCATGTTATCCTTACCTTGTTTCAATGTACTTTCATGAAATGCATTATACATCCCTTCAAAGGAGAAAGACTATATTGCCATCCAAGGAATTCATTCTTTAATCTTCAAAGATGAAGTATACCTTTAGTAAGGGAAAAGGTAATGGATAGTAATTATAGCAGCAGCTCAGCAATGTTGTTCTTGCTTTTATCTATTTTTAAACGATTGCCAGATGCCTGTAACTGACACCCTTAAACAGGACAGTTTTAAAGTTTAGATGGATTCATAAACAAACAAGATTATGGTACTGCCATTTTACCAACCTTTTTCACTTGGTACTATTTTGTCACAAATGCAGAATCTCTGTACTGACACTCTGCAAGCTTGAATTTCCCTGTTTTCATCATCTGAAAGCCTTCTGGCAATTCTCACTACCTGCAGTTGGCATTATATGGCTATGCAAAAAGTGGGAATTGCCAGATAACTCCAAGAAAAGAAAGCATCTTGGTTTAAATAACACAGATAAATTCAGGGCAAAGATTGTGGAGTCTAAATTGGCTGGAAAATGCCTCTACGATTGGCATAGTTTTTATAAACAGATCTATTTCTTCACACATTGTTTCTTTCTAGTTTTCATTGCTGGTTCAGTTATAGAAAAATTACAGAAAATAATTAAGACTAAGCAAGAAATTCCTCTTCAAATTGGATCAGAGTTATATTAAACTAAGAAAATATCACTGACTAAAACTGCATAGGAAAATCCACAAACTAGTCCTTACTTGTTTCTCCATTTGGTTCTATTTTATGGCATTTCATCCCTCTAGAAAATGTGAGCAGCTCTCTATCTAACGCATAAGCCATTTCAGGTGTAAAGGCCAAAGCGTGCAGACTTACTTTTCACAACGTATTGTCCAGGAGTCTCTGGAGGAGGGCTGATGCTGGGAGGGGCTCGCATGGACTAAAGTTCCAGGCCTGGGGTTTGGAACACAAGATTTAGGGTCCTTTTGCAGGGTCTGGCCAATGAGAAGCTATGTTTATTTTAGGGAACAAGCCTCTCTTCCTAGAAGGTCTTTGGGAAAGTTCGAAAGGAGGAGCATTTTTGTCTGCCCTTGAATGGGCTAGGTCATCGAGCAAAGTGGAGTGTATTTTAGCATCACTGTGATGAAATTTGAGGGTTGTTTCTGTAGTAGGTGTGATTGACGCTGGTGGGGCCCTGGCAGAGGGCTAAGTGTGAAATGCTGCCCCGGAGAACTGATGAAGCGCAGGGACAAGCTCTCACCAGGGGCTGGAAGGCTGAGCAGCACACTGCGAATTTGGGGCTCAGCTATACTAACCTTAGAAGAATAAAACATTTCATTGTGAAAGGCGCTTAAGCTAAAACAAAACAACTGTTTCTAGGATAGTGAATTTTACTGATTAAAAGTGCATATAATAAATACAATTGAATAAGTGGAGTTCTACTCATCCTATGAAGTCCTTTACAGAAAACAAAAGGCAGAATGGGGTCAAACTCCAGCACTCCCTGCCCCCAACTTCTTTTTTATACTTACTATTCCTGACCAGCAAAAAGAAAGGGGAATGAATCCACAAGAAAGAGCTGAAGGCCAGACACAGTAACAGCTTTCCTCGATGTAACAAGCCATCCCAAAACTCTTTGTGTAATTTTAAGCTTTGGACTTAAGTAGGACTTTTGGGGCACCCTGTATGTTGTTTCAAAGTGTCCTTATAACAACTCTGTGGAAAAGCAGTGCTAGAATTAGCTTCTTAAAAACATATGCAAATATTGAGGTTCAGAGAAATTAAGAGCTTGTCCACAGGTACACCTGTCACCTGCTTCAAGAGATTTTTCCTGATTCCCTTGATATTATGCCTTTCTACACCATTCAAATCACTATCTATTTATCTGTAAAAATGTTGAACTCCCCCACCCTATCCCCAGCAGAATGTAAACCTCTTGTTTTTGTGTTTGTATCTTCCAGAGCCAGCCATAGCCTGGCACAAAGTATTTGCTTTAATAATTTTTTTTGAGATTTGAGGAAAGGACTTTTTTTTGCATCTATGATATGCTTATTGATTCATGGGTAATAAATGACAAGTTAGACTCTGATCAAGACCTGATTCAAAATCCAAGGCTCTTGCCACTGTTGATGCAAGCATTATTTAGTGTTCCTATTAATTTAAACTATTAAGAAATTAAACTGCAAAAATATAACTATTTTAAAAGAATTGGATCTTCTTTGAGTCCATAAAGGGGCCATTGACTTGAAACAACTTAGAACTGCTATCATAAAATTTAATGTATCATATCTGGATACTGACAACATAGAAAAAAAAGGATCTAATTGGAGTCTGGCAGCTAAAATTAGCAACACAGAAAAATGAGTAGGGCAGAGCTTACGACCTTGAAAGGAATATACTGTAAATGTCCATTCTCTAGTAAACAGCATAATGTTTTCCAAATGCAAAAAGGATCATGTACCAAAAAGAAGAGTAAAGAGTGTTAGTGTGTAGACACACATATATTTATATAGGAACACATATCTATATATGTGTGTGTACACATACCTGTGCATGGTATGCATATATATGTCTGTACACACATACACACATATATGTGTCTGTGTGTGTGTGTGTGTGTGTGAAATACATCACAGGAAGGTACTAGAAAGGACCTTTGGAGCTAGCAGTCTAACCCCTTCATTTGACAAATAAGTTAAAACTGGCTTAGAGAGTAGGATGATTTGGCCAGGGAGACATATAGCTGGTTTCTGAGATAACATTTGAACCCAAGTGTTCCTGATTCATGTCTGTCACTATTTACTACTCACAAGTATGCCATTTCCTTGGTGAAAAATTTATACTCCTCTATCTGACCTATTATTCCATCTCTTCCTTTACCTCATCCCTTCTAAATCTATTCTCAGTCCTTCAATCTCTCATTAATATAAACCCTACTGTGATCTAGCTTTCTATAGAAAGATCCTAAAACTAATTCAACTTTGGGTTGTCTTCTACTTCTGAAAACCTTTCCACCTTATCCTATTGCCATTCATTCCTTACTAAACTCATCCCTACTTTACTCTTCACTGTCTCCTCTTGTCCTACTCACAATTATTGGACAGAGCTGGCAGGAAATCAAACAATGATGATGATTAAGTTCATTACAAATACATGTTTTCTTATCTCATTTGAGCCCTTGTTGTAAGAAGGCATTTTTTCCCTCCTAACCCTATCTCACTGCCCACAAAAGTTATTTTAGATTTTCCCTTCGTTTTAGACTTCCCTCTTTCCCTTTCACCTGAGCTTGAGTTCTGCATCCCAAGTTCCTGATGGATATTTCAAACTAAATCTTCTAGGCACATTTCAAACACAAGCATGTCCAAATCAGAACTTATCTTTCCCCTCAAATTAACATCTCTAACAAACTGTGCTGTTTGTTGAAGGCACAACCATTCTTATAATCTTCCAGGTTGTATCACCTCTGCACTGGCTACACATTTTAACATCTTAACTCCTTAGTAAGCAATTTAACTCTACACTGTCCTCTTCCCTTGAGCCCCTTGATCTCCTTTTCCCTGCCAAGCCCTAGCTTTGAATTAATCCTATGATACACTGGAAGGAGAAAATAAACGTTTGGATTTTATCAGCTGGCTTCATTTGAAGTGATTATTATTCTGAACTAAACTGAAACTAAGGCTGCCTCCAGAAAACCTCCCCGAGAAACCTGCTCCCAGAGAACTATCATATATTATAAAAAAGAAAAAGAACACCACATTTTAGCACCCAACGTGGGGCTGATAGGACTCTGATCTCAGTGGAAAAGCCTCTGATCCTGATCCAGTGGAAAAGTCTTCTCAACCCAGAAATTAGGGTGAATACAACAAAGAAATTTTGTTAAAAGAGTTAAAGTAGAATTTCATCTAAGATGGGACAGATATTTAGAAAACAGCTGTCTGTTTCTGTTCAAGGAAAATGTTTAGAGAGCATTGTCAAGGTTATGAAAAGCCAAGGTTTGATTATAATTTTGCAGCAGATCACTGAACTTTTAGCAACTGTAAAGCACATATATCCTTGTTTCTCTATGGAAAAAGAATTGAATCTAGAGGAGTGGAAATTAGTAGGAGAGGATCTTTGTCAATTCTACAATAAAAATGGACCTGATTCAATTTCCAAAGACACACTTAATATATATAATTTAATACAACTGTCTTTAGGAAATTATATAAATGTTAGAATAAGGAAAAAGAAGAAGGAGCAGGAAAAGGAGGTGCCAACTAAACTAGCTGAAAAGGATGAAGAATCAGATTCACAGTAGGAGAAATTAGATCATTCCTCATCTCATGACCCTCCCCCCTCAATTAATCCTTCACAGGTGGAGGGAGAAGAGGAGGGGGAGAGGCAGTAATGCAATCAGAACCACGTATTAAGGAACTTGTGACAAGATTAGAAAAGGCATTAATTAAGGCAAAAAATGAAGGAGAAGATATGTCTGATTTTATAAATGCATATATTGTGATTGAAGAGCTTGACTCTTCAGGTCAAAAAGGGAGAAGATGCTCTCCTTTTAATTTGGAAAAAATTAAGGATTTGAAAAAGGGTTGCACTCTTGATGGGGCTACATCATCTTATGTTAAGATGTTACTAGATAATTTGTCTTATGAAATCTTAACCCCGAATGATTGGAAATCCATAGCTAGAACATGTTTAGAACCAGAACAAAATTTGTTGTGGCTTTCGGAGTTTCATGAATTATGTAGGATTCAAGTCCAATGCAATAGGCAAACAGGAGCTATGGTACAAATTGCTTTTGACCAACTAGCTGATGAAGGTCAGTATGGAGAGAATTCAGAACCAATTTATTATCCCATACCAGTGTATGAGCAAATTTCTAAAGCTGCAATAAGAGCTTGGATTTCCCTCCCAGGACAAAAAGATCGAGGGGAAGCCTTCACAAAAATAGAGCAAGGTCCCAATGAACCTTTTGCAGATTTTGTGGGACGTTTGCAAACAGCTGTAATAAGAACCATTGGAGATAATGCAGCAACAGAAATAATGACGACATCTGGCTAAGGAAAATGCCAATGAATTTGCAAAAGAATTATATAGGGACTAGACAAAGATGCTCCTTTAGAGGAGATAATAAGGTGCTGTGCCACAGTGGGCACAAATGCTTATTATACTCAGACTATGATGAACATGGAAAGACAGGGTCCCTCTTGGCAAGGGACTTTTAGAGAAACTCATCGATGTTTTCAGTGTGGAAAAGTTGGACATCTTAGAGCTCAGTGTAGATATAGATAGATATAGATAGAGTGAGAGGACAGGGTGAAAGAATACCCAAAACCCCATGTCCAAAATGCAACTAAGGCTTTCATTGGGCCTCCGAATGTAAATTGACACAGGGAAATGAGAGGCAGGGCCTAGTCCCAAGATATCACACAAAAGACAGGTGGGGCATGATGGCAGCTGAGGTTACACCCAGAGAGTCTTCAGAAGGTCAGGATGTGATCAATCAGCCTAAAATTAATCACATGGCAGGAAGAGATTACAGTTGGGGAGAATACAGATTTTTTAACCCAACAGCGCAGTGTCCAGTGCAAACAGCTCCAATGTAATTACCAGATGATAAGGAGAAATCCCCAAAGTGGTAAATAGAAGAGAATTAGATAGGTTAACTGCTTGGGGAAGAGGGTTTGCTTGTATTTCTACAGATGAAGAAGGAATCAGATGAGTGCCAACGAGCCATATTCGCCTTGTCCATCAGAGAGAAACAAAAAAAAAAAAAAAAAAGAGAGAGAGAGAGAGAAAAACAAAGGAGATTTAAGAAACATCTGACACTGAAAGAGCATGGCTGACAATGAGACTGCTAAAAGAATTTTAAAATCTTCAGGAATCATTGGATTCCCTAACACAAGATGAGACTGTTTCAGTTCTTCAAAACCATCAGGAATCATTGGATTCTTTGAGATGAAAATGTTTTGATGAGACTATTGCAGTACTTCAAAAGCTTGCAGGAATTATTGGATTCCTGGCATATGAATTAATGGACAATGGATTCCTTTTGGACTATTTCTAGGACTTATGGACATGTGTAAATTCTCATGTTGATTCATGTTATTTGTTACATTACTACTAGCCTGTGTTATATTGCTATATGCTTATGTCATTATGTGTAATACCTCCCATATTGATGGACTTATGTATACTTGTTTCAAATGAGGTGTTCTCTTCTTTTGTTAATATGTGATCATTCTCTCTGGGAGCAGGTTTCTTGGGGAGGTTCTCTGGAGGCAGCTTTAGTTTCAATTCAGAGTAATAATCACTTCAAATGCAGCCAGCTGATAAAATCCAAACATTTATTTTCTCCTTCCAAGTCTTATCTCTTTCCTTGGGCCCGGTTAGTTTTCTTAGAGGCCTCTCTCCCTCCTTCATTCCAAGAGCTCTTGCAGTTTGTCTTTTAGCTCTTCCAGCTTTTGCCTCCAACTGGTGGCTTCTCAATCTCCAACTGACGCTCCCCTCTCAATCTTTTCAACTGACTGACTGACTGAAGCTCTAAGAGCTTCTTATATATGATCTCTTAAAGGTGTGAACCCAAATGTTGATTCCTCCTCTGAGAGAGTGGGATTGTGAGTTTCTGACTTGTGAATCTCCCAAAAGTGTGAACTCCAATGAGTACTTAAATACATTAGTGAGCTAGAGGATTTGCTAAGTACCATGCTAAATTAGATAAGTGGCTTAACACTTTGTAAGGATTCTAACAATATGCTACCTTTATTTCTATTCATATAGTATTGAATAAAACTAGAGAAAATCATGAAACTATGTGAACTGGGTTCACTACAAATTTATTTGTCTATCTTTATACATCTCCCTAATCAGTTCACTATTTCACTCAATAGAGGAGCTTTTCCAAAATTTTCATCCCTGTTCAAATTTCCCTGTGCTCTTCTCCTTCACTATATCATCTGTAAACCTCATATTTAACTGAAAGCCTCATATTTAAATGAAGCCATTCACCCAGAGCTACGTCTTTTCACTACCTTTTCATCTTACATTCCTGAAATATCTTCTGCCACTATCTCCTCTTTCATCCTTGTCTCACATAAAGAGATGACTCTTCTTGACAAGGCAAATATCTCTACATGCGCAAGAGATCCAATTCTATCCCATCTTCTACAGAAAATTGCCCACTCTATCATTTTTATTCTCTTACTTTTTAATTAGTTCTTTTCTATTGACTATTTTCCTTATGTCTACAAACATGTCTATCCTCAAAAAAAAAAAAAAAAAAAAAAAAAAAACCTCTCATTTAATCCATCTATCCCCTCTATTTATCCTCCCTTTTGTGACTAAATTCCTTTAGAATTGGTGCCTCCACTGATTTTTTTCATTATTCTCTGTTGCTATTTTTTTTAAAGACAATTGGAATTAAGTGACTTGATTAATGTCCCACAGCTTGTATGTATCTGAAGTGACATTTGAACTCAGGTCCTCTTGACTCCAGTGTCAGTACTGTATCCAATATACACCTAGCTATCCCTATTTGCTTCTTAACTCTATGCAATCTCACTTCTCACCTGAAAATTCAACTGAAATTGCCTTCTCCAAAGACACCAATGATTTCTTAATTGAAAAATCCAATAGCATTTTTTCAGTCCTCATCATTATTAATGCTTTGCAACCTTTGATGCTATCAGTTAACTCTTTGTTTTTTCCTCTGTCTCCTTTGCTGGATTTTCTCCAAGTTATTCCCAATAACTATGAGTGTCTGCTATGGCTCTGCTATGGTCCTTTTTTCCCCTCTACACCATTTCATTTGATGATCTTATTGATTATCTCCAATGATTCAATGATTATCTCATGCTGATGAATCTCAGACATACTTAGCCAATACTAACCTCCAACCTCTCATCTCCATCTGCCTAGTTGATATCTCAAACTGAACATTTCTTATCTTAAACTCAACATGTCCAAAAATGAACTCATTCCCCCCCTCCCCAACCTATTCCTGTTCCTGTCTTTCCTTTTACTTTAGAAGACAGAAGATGGGAGGCAGTGGTAACTTTTCAAAATGAGAATCAAACTGCCAGAAGCCTAGAGGTGATTAGGAGATAGTACTACTGTGTTTCCCCGATAATAAGACCTATCCCAAAAATAAGCCCTCCCTTTACTGTGTAAGGTTCCTCTAAAATAAGCCCTCCCCCGAAAATAAGCCCTATTGAGATTGGTATTGTAGTGAAGATGATCCCCTGTGCTACACGCTACATTATGGTACCCTCTGTATGCACCGTCCCACCCTTCCTCCGGGTGAAATGCACACCGTGCTCCGAACTGCATCCAATCAGAGCTGCAGCAGTGAGCGCGTCATCCTGTTCTTCCCCAGTGATTTGCTTGCTGGCGCCATTGAGAGCAGTGCCACGGAGGAGAGCGGAGGCAGGACAACATAAAAACCCGGTATGTAAGCGGGAGTGAGGGGGCATGATGGAGGATAAAAGAAGAACTCAGGGGGCATGGTGGAGGATAAAAGAAGAACTCAGGGGGCATGATGGAGGATAAAAGAAGAACTCAGGGGACATCATGGAGGATAGAAGGAGCACTCAGGGAGCATGATGGGGTTAAAACATTATTGAGGGGCATGATGGAGTGAAAAGAAGGACTGATGATCATAATTTTATTATTCTGTCTGCACGGGTCACCTGTGTTTTGGCAATTCGTTTGGATGGAAAGAAAGCCATACCTCTAATCATCGGTAAGGGCAAGAAAGATAAGATTGAACGTATATTGGGCATTTACATTCTTGAAACCGAAAAAGCCTGGTGTACACAAGCTGTTACAAGAAAGTGGGTTGATTTAATGCTGCCACTTGTTATGCGAGGTAACCAAAGAGGTCTGATAATCTGGGATTCAGCCAGCACTCACCGTGCTAAAGACATGAAGAACTTCCTTGCAGAGAGAAGAATAGATCAAGTAATGATTCCTGCAGGAATGACTGCCTATCTCCAGACCCTTGATATTGCAATAAACAAGCCATTCAAGGACCATTTGCGCATGGAATCAATGACTACATTGAAAATAGAATGGAAAGAAATCAGCGTGGAAACTTTGTGAAGTCCTGTCTGCAAGAAGTTGTGACTTGGGTGAAGAAGTCATGGGATAAAATTACTGATAGCTGTGTCTCCAAGGCACTACGAGCAGGTTACCTGGACAAGACAAGTTCATTTAAAGAGAGCTATATTGCTGGACATGACAGATTGGGTCCACTTCTTCTGAAGGAAATAGAGGCGCAAGACATCCAGGATGGAATTCAGGGTATGGACACTTATGACAATGTTGTTGAAGAAGATGACATGATCATTATTGAATAAAAGTACTTTTTTTGGTTCATATTTACCTGTTTATTAAAATTGCTGTCAATGTTCATTAAAATAAGCCCTCCCCTGAAAATAAGCCCTCTGGTGTTTTTTCTGTCCAAAAAATTAATAAGACAGTGTTTTATTATTGGGGAAACACAGTAGGAGGACCTTTGTTTTATGGGGTTCTTAAATGGAAAAGTTGCAACTTAATATAAAATTTCAATTTTGTGTAAAGTTAAGTCTCTTGCTTCTGAGCCCTCATTTCCAAGGAAATTAAATCTGTACAAAAGTGTTTGCAAACACATTTCAGCATCAGACATTTTTAATTGCTTCTCTGAAAGGCCTTTTGGATTTCCAATGTTCCAGATGACATTTTCTTGGCGTCACCAGTGCATGAGGCTGCTTAGTTCTTCAGCCACCCTCGCCTTATAAAGGAGAGGTATTTAATCAGTTCTTCTCTAATAAGCCTTAATGTTTAAGGCAAATTAATTTTGTTCCCATGTTGTTATTCACTATCATCCTTCATATTTGGGCTAATGCAATAGGGATTTCTTTGCTTATTTCATTCCTGTTGGCACCAAAGCTTCCCAAATATTCATGGAGAATGATATGCATGATGTAATGTTCTCCACAGGAGAGGACATATTTGGCTCAGGTTTTTGTACTCATCACATGTCAGATCAGAGTTGCTGCCAGCATCCCTAGGAAAGACCAAAACCTGAGCTGTTCACATTTACTGCAGGGAACTGTCAATGTTTTGCTACGTCTCAGTAGATACTGCTAAAATCAACACCCCTTCCTGCTTCCAATTCTCCTTCTACCCCTCTAAAGGTATCAAGGCCAGTCCTGAGGACAATTGGAATAATCCGTTGCTCATGTTTTTCGGCATTCTCTTGTGCTAATTGTTCATAGTATCTTGCTTGGTAATAAATAAAGTATCTAGTAGCATAGATTTCATATGCTTTATAGTATGAAGTATTAGCAAAATAACCATTTCTTCCTTACCCTACAGATGGTAGAAGAAAAATGTCAATTGAGTTTTATACTTGTGGCGATATTTTTACTTTCTAGATCCCAAAGCCCTTTATATTCTACTATGAGAATATAAGATAAGGAGATATTCTTTATATGAGAACCATAATCAAAGCCATCATGAACAATTTTGGCACCTAAGACAATTTTTCTAAAATATGCCTGGGGCAAGCAAAACAAAATATATAACATTAATTCTTATGAAAGGGAGAGATTCTAGGGCATATCTAGGACAGAAGTGAGCTGCTATCTGGGAGCTTTATATTTTAATTGATTATTCTTATTCTTGCCAACACTATACTATGTTCAGTTTTTTCAATTTGCACTGAAAGATTATAGGTTCTATCAGTGCTCTCTAAATTTTAACCCCCAATTAAAGTCTTCCTTTCCTTGTTAAGGAACAATGATCAGGAACTTGCCTTGAAGCAGAAAATTTTGTCCCATAGATTATGAATATATATATGGAAGCAGATACATATAATTTTGGCCCAATAACCCTCTTTCTAAGGAAAACAGAATTTTGAAGAAAATTTTTCTGTGGCTTAAGGCCACAGGATGTCCATCTACCTCTGAGCTATAGGTTATTTCCCTCCTTTCTGGAGACTCTCCTTAATCTCAGGCCCTAATCTCAACCAGAAATGATCTTTCTTTTCTCTGTGATTCTTCAGAACTTTGTCCCTTTCCTATAGTATCGACCACACTTGATGTTGCAGAAAATTATTTGTGTACATGCCTTCTCTCCTATTCTAACCTCCCACAGGGTACCATATATCACTAATTCTGATATTTCCTCAGATCACCTGAAATAGGGGCATACATGATGTAAAAATTTTAAATGAAACATTAACTAAAACAAAAAATAAAACAGCAAAGATATTACAGCAACTTATCAACAGGATAATACACTATAACCAAGTAGGATTTATAGTAGGAATGCAGGACTGGTTCAATATCAGGAAAACTATTACCATAATTGACCATAATAATAACAAAACCCACAGAAATCATATGATAATCTCAATAGATGCAGAAAGAGCTTTTGACTAAATATAGCACCCATTCCTGTTAAAAACACTAAAGAATATAGGGATAAAGGAAGCTTTCCTTAAAATAATAAGCACTATTTATCTAAAACTAACATTATTTATAATGGGGAGAAACTGAATGCATTCCCAATAAGATCAGGGTTTGTGATTATCATTATCACTACCATTATTCAACACCAAACTAGAAGTGTTGGCTTTAGCAATAAGAAAAGAAAAAGAAACTAAAGGAATTAGAATAGGCAATGCGGAAATAAAACTATCACTCTTTGCAAATGATATGATGAGAAAACCTAGAGAAACTTGGAGAAACCTAGAAAATTATCCAAAAATCTACTTGAAACAATTCACAGTTTTAGCAAAGTTGCAGGATATAAAATAAACCTACACAAATTATCAGCATTTCTATGTATTACTGACAAAGTCCATTAGTAAGAGATAGGAAGAGAAATTACATTTAAAATAACTACAGACAAAATAAAATACCTAGGTATCTATCTGCCAAAACAAATCCAAGAACTATATTGTTATGGGCCAGAACTTGAAACAAGGTCCTAAGTCACTGGAAATGATAGAAACAATGCTTATGTACTTGGTTCACACCTTTGGAGTTCACACCTTTGGGAGAGTTCACATATTGGAGTTCACACCTTTAAGAGAGGATATATAAGGAGGAGCTCCCGCAAGCCCACTAGGGACTTTGGGAGATTCACAAGTCAGGATTCAGTGAAGGAGATTTATAAGTCACAGAGAACCCATAATTCCACTCTCAGAGGAGGAGTCAATTCATTCCAACTCCAACCTTTCTGCTGACTGGAGGCTTTGGATTCAGAGAGAGGAGAGGCTGAAGCTGGCAGAGCAAAAGACTAGTGGCAAGAACTCTTGGAACCAAGGAGAGAGATAGGCCTCTAAGAAAATTAACCGGGCTGTTTTGGAAGAGACAATAAAAGACTGGACTTTAACAGCTGGCTGCATTTGAGATGATTATTTTACAGAACTGAAATGAAGGCTGCTCCCAGAAGCCCCCCAAGAAACCTGCTCCCAGATAACATTATATATTTTAGAGAAGAGAACATTACACTATATGAACACAATTACAAAACACTTCTCACACAAATAAAATCATACCTAAACAATTGGAAAAATATCAATTGCTCACGGGTAGGCTGAGCTAATATAATGAAAATGACAATTCTTCCTAAATTGGTCTACTTGTTCAGTGCCATACCAATCAAACTGCCAAAAATTATTTTATAGAACTAGAAAAAATAATAACAAAATTCATCTAGCAGAACAAAGAGTCAAGAATATGAAGGGAATTAATGAAAAAAAATACAAGGGATGGTGGCTTAGCAGTACCAAACCTAAAATTATATTATAAAGCAGCAGTCATCAAAACCATTTGGTACTAGCTAAGAAATAGAGTGGTAGATCAGTGAAACAGATTAGATACACATGACACACTAATCAAATCTAATATCTGATAAACTCCCATACTCCAGCTTTTGGAATAAGAATTCACTATTTGACAAAAATTGCTGGGAAAACTGGAAAATATGTCAGAAATTCAACATAGACCTACATCTCACACCCCATATCAAAATAAGTTACATTATGTGGGCATAAAGAATGATATAAACAAATTAGGAGAGCAAGGAATAATTTACCTATCAGATCTTTGGAGAAGGGAGAAATGTGTAACCAAAGAAGAATTAGAGTACTGTATGGAAAGGCAAAATGGATTATTTTGATTACATTAAATTAAAAAGGTTTGTACAAACAAAAACAATAAAAACAGGATAAAAAGGAAGTACAAGGCTGGGAAAAATCTTTTTAGCCAGTGTTTCTGATAAAGATCTCATTTCTTTCTTTTTATTAAAGCTTTTTATATTCAAGACATATACATGGATAATTTTTCAACAGTGACTCTTGCAAAACTTTGTGTTCTAAATTTTTCTGCCTCTTCCCCCTATTCCTTCCCCTAGATAGAAAGTATGTTAAACATATTAAAATGTTAAATCCAATATATGTATGCATATTTATACAATCATCATGTTGCACAAGAAAAATAAGATCAAAAAGGAAAAAATGAGAAAGAAAACAAAATGCAAGCAAACAACAACAAAAAGAGTGAAAATACTATCTTGTAATCTACACTCAGTTCCCATAGTTCCTCCTATAGGTGTAAATGGGTCTTTTCATCAGAAGAACATTGGAACACAAGAACTCAGCCATCTCATTGTTGAAAAGAGCTATGTCCATCAGAATTGATCTTCGTATAATCTTGTTGTTGCCATGTACAATGATCTCTTGGTTCTGCTCACTTCACTTAGCAAAAGATTTCATTTCTAAAATTTATAAAGAACTGTATCAAATTTGTAAGAATACAAGTCATTCCCCAATTTATAAATGATCAAAGGATATGAACAGACAATTTTCAGGTTATGAAATTAAAATTATCTCTAATCATATGAAAAAATGCTCTAAATCTCTATTGATTAGAAAAATGCAAATTAAAGCAACTCTGAGATACCACCTCATATATCTCAGATTGGCTAAGATGGCAGGAAAAGATAAAGAAAAAGGAAATGTTGGAGAGAATGTGGGAAAACTGGGACACTAATGCATTGTTGGTAGAGTTGTAAAATGATCCAACAATTCTGCAAAGCAATCTGGAACTATGCCCAAAGGCTACTTTTTGACCTAGCAGTGCCATTACTTGCTTTATATCCCAAGGAAATCATAAAGGAGAGAAAATGACCCACATGTGCAAAAATGTTTGCAGCAGCTCTTTTTGTGGAAGCAAAGTATTGAAAAATGAGTAAATGCCTATCACCTGGGGAATGGCTAAACAAGTTGTGGTATATGAAAGTAATGGAATATTATGGTTGTATAAAAATGATGAACAAGCTGATTTTTAAAAACCTGGAAAGATTTACACAAACTGATGCTGAGCAAAACAAGCAGAACCAGGAGTACATTGTACATGATAACAAAAAGAATGTGAGATAATTAGCTATGAAAGATTTGTTTCTTCTCAGTGGTTCAGTAATCCAAAGCAACCCCAATAGACATTGGACAGAAAATGCAATCTGCACCCAGAAAAAGAATTATGGAGACTGAATGTAAATCAACACATGTTATGTTAATTTCTTTTTTCTGTTTTTTTTTAATTTCTCCTATGTTTTTTCCCTTTTGCTCTGATTTCTCTCTCACAACATGATTCATAAAGCAATGTATATTAAAAATAATTTTTAATTGAATAAAAATTTTTAAAGTATCTATTATGTAAAAAAAAAGAGAGAGAGAAAAGAAATAAGGCCATACAATATAAAAAGCATTCAAAAACTGCTTGATAAATCAAACTGACTCCAATCAGTGGCATGGGAAATGTTGGGGGGAAATTATCTAATTTGTAATAGCTGTTTTCACAGACTATTTGGACAGATAAAGTTCTTGTAACTAATAAGTCCATTTTGAACTCACAATAGCAAAAATCCAAAATATTATAATTGTTAACTGTGGTTTTAGGCTTTCTAAACAATAATGAGAAGACTGAAATTTTAAGCCTATCAAAGTGAAAGTAGGGGACCTAGAAATACCAGATCTCAAATTATATTACAAAAGAGTGAATATCAAAACAATGTGACAATATATAAGAAATATAACATTTGATCAATGGAATAGATTATTATGTAACATACCAAAACAAATGACCACAATAGCCGAGTGTTTGATTATTCCAAAGATACCTGCTATTAGGGCAAGAACTCACTATTTGACAAAAACTGCTAGTAAAAGTGGAAAGTTTGGCAAAAACTAGTCATAGACCAGTATGTATTATTCTATATCAAGATAAGCTCAAAATAGGGAGATTATTTAAATACAAGAAGTCATATCATAAGCTATTTAAGGAAGCATGGAGGAAAAATAACCTGTCAGATTTATGGATAAAGGTAGTTAATGACAAACAAGAAGAAACAGAGGATCATGAGGATAAAATTGATAATTTTGATTTGTAATAAATTTAAAAGTTTTGTAGATACAAAACAATGCGGCCAAATTTAGAAGGAAAGGAAGAAATTTTGCAGGGAAATTTTTGCAGCAAAGTTCTCTAATAAAGGTCTTATTTCTCAAATAAAGGCAACTCAGCCAAATTTATAAAAATAAGAGTTATTCCCCTACTCTCAAATGGTCAAATCATATGAACAAGTAGTTTTCAGGAAAAAAATCAAAGCTATCAACAATCATATAAAAATGCTCTGAGGAACTAGTGAGTAGAGAAATGCAAATTAAAACAATCCCATGAAAATACTACATATCCACCAAATTGACTAATATGACAGAGAAAGAAAAGGACTAATACTGGTTAGGATTTGGGAAAATAGGTACACTAAGGCATTGTTGGTAAAGCTGGGAACTAATCCAACCATTGTGGGGAAAAATTTGGAACTATGATCAAAGAGCTATGAAACTGTTTGACTCAGCAATACAATTACTAGGTCTATATCCTAAAAAAAATCAAAGATAAGAGGGAAAATACATATGTACAAAGATATTTTAAAAGCTACTCTTTTTATGGTGATAACGAATTATAAACTGAGGGAATGACCATCAATTGGGAAATGGCTGAGGAAATTATGCTTGTGGTGGAATACCACTATGCTATAAGAAAGGACAAATAGAATATCAGAAAAACCTGGAAAGATTTATATGAGCTTATGAAAAATGAAGTGAGAAGATGTGGAGAACATTCTATACAGTAACAGCAATATTGTAATAATAATGAACTGGGACTTAGCTACTCTTATCCTTATAAGGATACACAACAATTCCAAAGGACTCTTAATTTAAAAATACTATCTCCTTTCAAAGAGTGAATTTATGCCTGGGCACAAATTGAAGCACACTTTTTTTTTCACTTTTTTTTTCTTATTTTCTTTGGCAACATGGCTACTATGGAAATGTTTTGCATGATGTCATATGAATAATGGGTATTGTATTTCTTGCCTTCTCAATGGGTGGAGAAGAATATGATGGGAGGTAGAAAATCTGAAACTGAAAATAAAAATAATTTCTTAATTAAGCTTGTCTTTTGAACTAAATTGCCTCAGGATTATTGCACTTATTTTGATTTACTGATTAATACTCTTTCATAACAATGGAAACCACAGTCTTTCTTATCACTAGGCTTTATAATCTTCAAATCATTCTTTTTAAAAAATTTTATAATAACTTTTTATTGATAGAAACCATGCCAGGGTAATTTTTTTACAACATTATCCCTTGCACTTGCTTCTGTTCCGATTTTTCCCCTCCCTTCCTCCACCCCCTCCCCTAGAGGGCAAGCAGTCCTATATATGTTAAATATGTTGCGGTATATCCTAGATACAATATATGTTTGCAGAACCAAACAGTTCTCTTGTTGCACAGGGGGAATTGGATTCAGAAGGTAAAAATAACCCGGGAAGAAAAACAAAAATACAGTTTACATTTATTTCCCGGTGTTCTTTCTTTGGGTGTAGCTGCTTCTGTCCATCATTGATCAATTGAAACGTAGTTAGGTCTCTTTATCAAAGAAATCCACTTCCATCAAAATACATCCTCATATAGTATCGTTGTTGATCTTCAAATCATTCTTGACACAATTCCCTCACCCTCATATACAATCAGTTGCCAAGTTTTGTTTGTAACCTATATGACATGTCATGTATCTATCCTCTCTACCCAAATGAACTTTATCACTTTTATGTAACCTTTTGTAAAAGGCTACTAATCATTCTCCCAGCCTTTAGTTTCTCCTTTTCCATCCATCATTTACTCTGATGTAAAAACATATTTCCAATAACCTTTTATTGCTCTTAGAATAAAGTATGGCATGGAATATCACCATGTACCTAACGTACTTTTTCCACTACTCAAATACCTTGATTTCTTTAAAGTCTCAGCAAGTTTCCTTCCATCTCCGAGTTGTTAATGCTCTCTCCCTCCTCAAATTCAATTGCATTTGTTTATCGGTAAACCTGTTATATTTCTTTAGGAGAATATCAGATCTCCAAGAGAAGAAACTATTTGAGTGCCACAGTACCTAGCCCAATACCTACAACCGTATCTTATACATAGTAGGTACATTAAAAAGAATTGAGTTATCTTTGAATTTTAAAAATTTTAAAATTCTATTGTCCTAAATTCTTTAACTCAATATCATCATCCAAGAATATTAAAAAAAATCATTTATCCCCAAAGATGCTTTCATAGGCAAAATCTATACTATGATCCATTTTAAAGAGAAATAAGTCTTAGAGTTCATAGAATGATGGATTTGTTCTTGTTCTTGTTGTTTGTCCTTCATTCTAGAAGAAGACCAATGATATCAGGAAGCTGTCTTGACTTGCAAGTGAATTGTATTTAAGTGAGGCAGAATTGTGCAAAGTCACTCTAGGATGATGAATTTAGAGTTGTAAAGTATATCAGATACCATCTAACTCAAGCTTTTCATTTTATGGGTGAAGAAACATAAGACCCATAGAAATTAAATGATTGCTCCAATGTTACATAGAATTAGTGGCAGAGAGCCAGACTTTCAATCCATATTTTCTGACTTCCTTCTCTTGTGCCTTCTCCTATGTTGTCCTGTTTCTTCTTCCCAGATAAGTAAAACTCCATGTTTCATCAATGTCCAAAATTAACTCTTAACCTCTAATTCATGAATATAAAATAAAATGAATTAATTAAAACCACTTAGGGAAATTCTTTTCAATCCCAATGTTCAGAATATATTGTGCACATAAGTAAATGTTTGCTGTTTTTTGTTATAATTAATCTCTTATTATTTGTTAAAAGTTAATTGGGAAAAAGAAAGATAGAATAATCCAGAAATTATTTCTATATTTCTACACATATAAGGGATATAAAAATAGGTAAAATAGGAAGCACTTCCTTGGTGCAAAAAAGCAGAGGGTAGGCAGGGTAGAAGACATATAACTTTGAAATTATACTAGAAAAAATGTACTTTTACCAATTATACTTGAAAGATAAACTTTGATACCACTTCTGATTAAAAGTGACCTCCAGACATCACTGGATTAGTGAAAGTTCTGCTAAGAGCTGGATGAGAACTTCTGGGTCTGTATTTCCAGGACTAGGAAAACCTATCCACAGAATATGCCTACAGAACAAAATAGAATCTTTGTACACTTGCAAAGAGTCCAGGATAATTGGAGAAGTAAAAAGGGATTAAGTTGTGAAGGGTTTTAAAAGCCAAAGAGAATATTTTATATTTTCTCCTAGAGGTGTCCCTAAAGTTTGTTGAGTAGGGGTCAGATCTGCATTTTAGGAAGATCTTTTTGACTACTGAGTAGAGGATGCATTGAAGTAAGGTGACACTTGAGGCATAGGAGATCAATGAGGTTATTGTAATTCTCTAGGCATGAGGTGATGCACATATATACATCTGTCTATCTATCTTTATATGTATGTATATATTATATATGTGTGTATATACATTATATGTATACACACATGCTGTAAAGGTAGAAATGATAAGATTTGACAACAGTCTAGATATGTGGGATGAATGAAAGTGAAGAGTTGAAGTATATTACAAGCCTAAGAAAATAGAGAGGGATATAGTGCCCTCAATAGTGCTAGGAAAGTAAGGAAGAAATGAAGATTTGGGGTGAAAGATAATGAGTTTTGGACATGTTGAGTTTAAGATGTCTGTGAATCATCCAGTTTGAAATGTTCAATAAACAGAGCAACTAGATGACACAGTGGATAGAACATCGAATATGGGGACAGGAGGACCTGAGTTAAAATCCAGCCTGAGACACTTAATACTTACTAGCTGTGTGATCCTGGGTTAATCACTTAAACCCAATTACCTGGCAAAAAAAAGAAAAAAGAAAAGAAAGAAATGTTCAGTAGACTATTGAAAATGCAAGTCTAGAGGTCAGGAGAAAAGTCAAGGTCAGAGAAAGAGATACAGGAAACATATCACAGATAATAACTAAATCCATGGAAGATAATAAGATCATCCAATGGAATGATGTAGAGGAAGGAGAGAGGAGGGCCTTAGACAGAGCCAAGAGGGGAACCCATTGTTATAGGGGGTGATCTGGATGAAGTTCCAGCAAAAGAGATGGGGAAGGAGCAATCAAACAAGTAGAAGGAAAACCAAAAGAAAAATATAATAAAGCCTGAAAAAAGAGAAAGTATCAAGGGGAAAAGGGTGATTGACAATGTCAAAGGCTTCAAAGTTGTCGAAAAGAATGAAGAATGAGAAAAAGCCATTAGATTTGGCAATACAAGATTAATGGTAACTTTGGAGTAAGTAGTTTCAATTTAATTTCAGTTAAATAACAAGGTTGGAATCAAGACAGCAAAGTCTTGAGAAGACAGAAAATAAACACATTTATAGATAGATTTCTTATGGAATTTAAACATGAAGGAGAAAAGAGATAATTTAGCCATGAAAGAGAGGAGGGATTGATTGACAGATCAAATAAAAGGCTTGGGGTTTTTTAAGGATAGGAAGGAAACATGGGTATGTTTATAGGCAGCAAAAAAGTGGAAAGCAGACAAAAACGATTAAGTTTAGTGAGGAGTGAGAATGATAGAAGTAATTTATTTCCTGGAGAAGAGGGGGGTAGAATGGAATCATTTCTGTATGTAGAACCTTGGTAAGGAGACAAGGTCTCTTCCAGTGTGAAAGAAAAGAGAGTGAAGGACATTTGAGAGATGGAAGATGAGAAGGGGATAAACAAGTACTGAATTTGTTCAATGAAGTTTGAATCAAGATTTTCAGCAGAGAGAATGGGGGAGAGGTACTGTAGGTGGTTTGAGACAGATGGAAAAGTTTGGAGCCCCTTAGAGTGAGGAAGATGTGAATCAGCTAGGGACTGAGAGAGATACCTGTCTCCTTACCAAGGCTCAACTTGCACAAATGACCCCAATCTATCCCTTCTCCAGCAAATTACTTACTTCCCCTCCACTTCCCCCTGCTTTCTCGCTGTCTATTCTTGTTTTTGTTTGTTTGTTTGTTTGTTTTGTTTTGTTTTGTTTTGTTTTGTTTTGTTTTCTCTCTACTGGCCACTTTCCTGCTGTCTACAAACTTGCCCATGCTCCCTCCATATTACCCAGGAGCAATGAGGTACCTGTTGAGATTATGTTACATAAAACTGCAGGACCTAGCACAATTTCATGCTTTTTTCCAGCTTCCTTCAGTAACACTTAAGTCTGAGCAAAGACATTAGATATTGGGAGTAATCCAAAGTTGAGGTTTGGCAAGGAATTTTTGACAACAGGATATGGGCAAGGGAATGGAGTGCATAAGAGAATATAGAATTGATCTGGTTTACCCATGGGTGGGAATAAGAAATGGGTAGAGAGTGGGAAGGAGTGATAGCCTAAGAAAGAACAGAGTAGTGAAGGGATTAGAGGAAGTTCATAATGAGAATGAAGAACAAGGTTAGGACTCACAAGGCAGAAAGGAAGATAGACTCATAAAAGATCATGATCGAGATAAATGAGTTAAGAATTGGTTACATTGTTATTAAGGAGCAGAGAAGGACCAACAAAGTAAAGATCTTCTCTTCCTACTGGAACTTGGGAAATATGTGGAGATGTCACTAGCATTTTGGGTCCCACAGAATACATCTGGGACAAGCCCTGTGAAATGTTCCTTCAAATCAACTTTGAAAGGAAAATTCTTATGGAGGGACTTTAGGAGGAGAGCAAAGAACAGAGAGAAATTGCTATACACTGCATCCTACAAAGGAGAAATAGTGACCTGGGTCAGCAGCCCTGTGGGGAGAAACCCTGGGTCACTGAGAAATTGCTGCTGGAAAATACACTTCTGAGGAAAATGCATATCAAGTTTAAAAAAAAAAAGGTTATTTATAAGTTTCCTGTTTTAACCAATTAGTCTTCCTAACTTTGTGCTAAGGATGAATGAGATAGCCATGCCCTCTAAGTTTAGGTACCCTGAAGAAAGGCCCTGATTGCTTCACCCTAGTTTATAGCTCTTACAATAAGGAACCCTAGAAAGGCAAAGAAAGTATTGACAGAATGAAAAAAGAATACAGGAAATGCAAAATGCAAAGACCTATTGTATATTATAGCACCATAAATGGATACTCTGGGAACTGAAAAATATCTGACTACTCAAGGGAACAGAGAGAGTTAATAATCTGACATTTGGTAATTCAAAAAAAGTTTCCCATTTAAAAAAAAAATTACTTGAAGTATGTTTCTGTGAATACACTCATTATTAAAGATATAAGTAAGCCTTGTGAGGTGAATTATTCAAATGTACAATAAGTGAGTGATTATATCATATGCTCAATTGTTATAAAAGGCATTATTTGCAGTGATTTCCAAAATTTTACAGCAAAGTTCTTTGAAAACTACTGCATTACCAAATGCATAGTAGTAGAGTATGACAGATATATCTAAAACAAAATTTGAACCAATACTACATTGGTTTATTAAATGCCAAAACAAGAACAGAGGGACAAATAAGTATAAATGTCAGGGGGGAAAGGAAATAGTAATTATCTTCTCCTATGTAAGGAAGTAAAAATATCACAAATAGGAGAAAATGAAACATTCTTCATTCTTCTTGGGGAAAGGTTAAAATGCATAAATTTTTTAAAGTTCTGTGATGGGATAATATCTGCAAATATTTTTCGAAATGCTTGTTTCAACAAAGTTAAAAATTTCTTCCACCTCAACTATTGTTACATCAGTGTGTATTTTGTGGAAATATTTAACCATATATTCATATTTTTATATCCATTCATTAAAAAAAGCAATCTTGGAACAGCTACTTGAGATCCAAGAAAACTTTTTTAAAATTAAAAACAACAGCAATAATCTTTTATTATTAACAGAGCACTGAGTTACCAAATGTAAGGAAAATGTTATCTTTAGAAACAATATTCTCATCATTTTTGTAAATTAGTCCACAGCATAAACAAATTAGAATTTTCTATTATATATTCTCCTACTTCTGTCATTAAAATAGGGTACTTCAATCTCCATATAATGGCACTTAGGATTTATTAGAATTATATTATGTTAACTGATACACATTATTTTTTGTAAGAAAAGTTGATAGTGGACCTACCTGGACCCTAATTTGACTCAGGACTTAATGTTTAACCCATTGTCACTGAATCACATGTAACCTTTATTTTTTACAGGTTCCTGACTGCCATGAAGGTCCTGGAACATTGTGAAGAACTACTCATTTTTTTGGCTCATTGTTCCTTCCTAGCTAGCTGACTTAAGAATTTCAATATTTAACACTCCATAACACAACAAACTGAAGATCAAGATAGGAAAGAGTTTGCTTAAAAGTTGGGGTAAATTGGACTTCTTCCAGAGATCTTAGAAATAATGAAACGTAGTAGGCAAACCTTCCTTTCTCCAAAACTACTGCATAATCTCAGTCACACCCCTTGCAGTCATTTACTGAATAGAAGGTCTAGCTACTGAATCCACATGAATTCAGTGATCATATATTTGGCTTTATTCTCTGTATAATATTGCTCTTTCTCCACAGCTCTTACTGATTTCAGATGATGTCATTTATTGCTGCTCTCAGTTACTGCTCCCAATTTCTACCCTCCCTTTTGTTGTTGTTCAGTCATGTCTAACACTTTGTGACCCCATTTAAGATCTTTTTGGCAGAGATATTGAAGCTGTTTGCCATTTCCTTCTCCAGCTCATTTTACAAATGAGGAAACTTATCTGGTGAAATGATTTGCTGAAGGTCACACAGCTATTAAGTGTATGAGTCAGAATTTGAACCCAGGTCTTCCTGATTCTAAGCCCAATACTTTATCCATTGAGCTGACCACTCTCTGTAGATATTTCTCCAGATCTCCTAAGTTCCCAGCACTATCTTTCCCCAAGGACTTTCTCTTATTTTTATAGGAAAAAGATAGTTTCAAATTTCTGGTTCCCAAAAGGGTGTGTACAGCTCAAAACATTGTGGTATTGTCATGTAAAAGATTATATGGACATGTCTCCATATTTAGGCTATTAACTCTTTTTTTAATCTGAGGGATTTACCCAAATGTTAGATTCCTAATATATTTTTTTTCTTATTAGTGTCAACCTATAGAGATTAGCTCTGGCCTGGAAATCTTTTTGAATCCTAATTCTGACATCCATTATGTTAACTATTGTTTCTAGTTTCATAACACTTGCAAATATGACAAAAACTCTATTACTCCATTCAAATCAGTGTCTAACATATAGATAATGTTCAATAAATATATGTGTAATTGAGTTGACTTGTATATAAATTTTCTGGCAGCTATTTTTAATACTATTTTATTTTTCTACATACATGCAATGAGTGTTTTCAACATTCACCTTTGCAAAACTTTGTGTTCAAATTTTTTCTCTCTCCTTCCTCCCCTCTCCTCCCCAACACAGCAAGCAATCTGATATAGGCTGAACATGTGCGATTTTTTAAAATATATTTCCTTATATTTCATGCTTTGTAAGAAAAAATCAGATCAAAAGGAAAAAAATCTACAAAAAAAGACAAGCAACAACAACAATAACAAAAGGTGAAAATACTTTTCTTTTAATCACATTCAGTCTCCATAGTTCTCTTTGGATGTGGATCACATTTTCCATCCCAAATCAACTGGGATTATCTTGAATTACCATATGTTGATAAGAACCAAATCCATCACAACTGATCATTACATACAGTGCACAATATTCTCTTGGTTCTGCTCACTTCACTCAGTATCAGTTCATGTAAATCTTTCCAGAATTTTTGGAAATCAGCCTGCTCATTATTTTTATAGAACAATAATGTCCTATTACATTCATATACCATAATTTATTCAGCCATTTTCCAATTGATAGGCATTCAACCAATTTCTAGGTCCTTTCTGGCAGCTATTTTTTGATTGGAGTTGATGGCTGAGCCCTTCTGATATTGAATTTGTATATCTTTCTGGAATTGAATGGAACTTTATCAACATAGAAGTGGGATACTATTTACTTCAAAGTTTCTTTTTGAGTTGTTTGATGAGGTCTCCTCTTTGATACTACTACCCATCAACTGAAATATTAATTAAAGGGAAGAATTTGAAAGATATTATGGAATTGATTTGTAAGAACAAAACAAAAACCCTATTGTTACTGTTAATAATTCACAATTACATAGAATTGTAAGGTTTAAAATCAATTTATATATTTTCTAATTTGAGCTTCACAATAATCCTGTGAGGTAAATGCTGTTATTATTTCCACTTCATAGATAAAGAAACTTAAAATTAGAGAAGCTGAATAAATTTCCACAAAGCTATTAAATATGTCTGATGATGAAGATGAACACATCTTCCTAACAGTAATATTAAGACTCCCTCAACTACACTACACTACTTCTCCTTGCTCCCTTCTTTTTTGGCAATAAGAATTAGTGCATAGTTATGCATATATGTTAGCTTGGAATAGCATGGTAAGTCATGGATTGCGCAAGAGTTTAGGGAATCTTTGTTTTGACACTTAAAGGATTAGATTGAGGAATCTTCTTTCCAAAAGCAATGAGCTCTAATCCCTCTCACTGATCTCTCTCAGTAAAACAATGCTTGTATCTCCAAATTAGTATATATTTACTAATTTAAAATTAGATCATGATACCACTAAACTAACCATTGCACACATTATAAAATTTATGCCAAAAATAGACATTTATATATAAGAAGATATAAAAAAGAAATAATACTGGACCCTACAATTAATCAGAAAGCATTGAAATTTATTGAGTAAGGAAAGGGACCAAACATTTATTATGTAGCAAGCATTGTACTAAGCACTTTATAAATATCTCATTTAATCATTTGCTGTAATATTAAATAGGGGAGTGACATGGTTAGACCTGAGATTGACTTTGGAAACTATATGAAGAATACAAAGATGTTGGGAAAGGTTTGAGGTAGAGAGATGGATGGGAAGTGATTAAGATCTGAAGTAGAGTAGCAACTGTGTAAATAGAGAAAAGAGGACAAATTCAAGAGGTGTGAAAGTGAAAAAAACAAAGGACACTTGGAAACTGATTAGATATATAAGGGGAATAAGAATAAAGTTGAGGATGACACTAAGAATGACCACCTGGGTGATTAGAATACTGGTATCCTCCACAAATATAAATCCAGAAGAGGAATGGGGGGAAAGTAACATAATAGTATCTGTGATACAGATTACAATCTATTCATAACTGCTCATCCTGTCTTACTCAGAACTTGAACCTTCCTTCCAAGAGACATCTTCTATGACCACTCAGGGGATCTGGGTTTCAGAGATGGATATTCTGGGTTCAGGAGAATTTTCCCAATGGCCCCTATACAGTTCTGTTGTTGGTGCCCAGAGAATTTGAACCATACTCCAAAGAAAAATCTAAAGACTAGAATTTGCATAGTAGAGAGAAGGGACTATGAAGGAGAGTACTGGGAAATAAGAGTAGATACCAATTGTATTGATGCTAAGTCTTGAATATGGCTGTCATGGAGAAGGGGAAATACAACCCATATTTCTACTCTCTGACTGGCTGATCACATATCCCTTTGCATCAGACCAAAGCCTACCTGGAATGAAGACATGATTCTCCTTTCCCTTGGCTCAGTCCCTATTATTGAGACCACTGCCCCAGTGTCTTACTTTGGATTTGAGCAAAATCTCAGTTTGAACAACCCTAAAAGAACAGGTTGATTTCAAGATCCTAATTATGGGATCTGATTTGACTTAGAATTTCCAAAGAAAACTAAAGACTATTCATTTACCATCAGTCTCTAAAGCTTTCATGCTAATTTAAATTTGAAGAAAAAAGTCAGGAATTGCTGCAAATTAAATTATATGCCTAAGGTGTCTCTCAGTTTTTACTCAATATGACCTTTTATTTCATTTGATACTATCTATATCCTTCTTGCTATTTTCTCTTTCTCTGGCTTACATGAGCAAACTGAAGTTATGAGATCTATTCAGTGAGGACATATTAGCTGCTGCCAGATATCTCCTTATGTATGACACTGTCAAAATCTACAAGGATAACCTAAAGTCAATTTTAATTTTTAATAATATTTTATTTTTCTAAACACATATAAAGATAGTTCTCAACATTCACCTTTGGTTTTATTTTACTTTATTTTTGTAAAAGTTTTTTTTTAATTTTCCAATTACATGTAAATATATTTTTTATACATTCACCCCTACAAAATCTTGTCTTCCAATTTTTTCTCTCTTTTTCCTCTCATTCCCCCTCCTAGACAGTAAGTAATCCAATAGAAGTTAAACATGTGCAGTTCTTCTAAGTATATTTCTACATTTGACATATTACATAAGAAAAATCAGATCAAAAAGAAAAAAAAAACACAAGAAAGAAAAAACAAGCAAGCAAACAAACAAACAACAACAACAACAAAATGAAAATACTATGCTTTGATGAACATTCAGCCTCCATAGTTCTCTCTCTGGATGTGGATTATACTTTCCATCACAAGTCTATTGGAATTGCCTTGAATCATCTCTTTTAACATCCATCTTTGTAAAACTTTGTGTTTCAAATTTTTCTCCCTCTCTCCTTCACCTCTCCCCATCCCCAGTCAGCAAGCAATCCAGTATAAGCTGAACATATACAATTCTTTTAAACATATTTCCACACTTGTCATGCTATACAAGAAAAATCAGATCAGAAGTGGAAAAAATTAGAAAGAAAATCAAACAAATAAAAAAGGTGAAATGCATTCTCCATGCAAATCTATTGGAATTGCCTTGAATCATTGCATTGTTGAAAAGAGCCAAGTCCATCACAATTGATGATCATATGATCTTGTTACTGTGTACAATGTTCTCTTATACACAGTTCTGCTCATTTCACTCAACATTAGCTCATATAAGTCTTTCCAGGCTTTTCTTAAATCAAATTGCTCAGCATTTCTTATAGAACAATTGTATTTCACCACATTCATATATCATAACTTATTCAGTCATTGCCCAACTGATGGGCATCCAATCAATTTCCAGTTCTTGCCACTACAAAAATGGCTGCCATAAATGTTTTTCCACATGTGGGTCTTTTTCCCTCTTTTATGATCTCTTTGAGATACAGATCTAGTGGAGATATTGTTGGATCACAGTTTTATAGCCTTTTGAACATAATTCCAAATTGTTCTTCAGAATGTTTGGATCTTTTCAGAACTCCACCAACAATGGATTAACATCTCAGTTTTCCCACAGCCCCTTTGACATTTATCATTATCTTTTCCCATCATCTCTTGTTTAGACTATTGTAATAAAGTATTAACTGGCCCTCTTGATACCTCCTTCTCCCTTCTACTTTACCTTGTCTAGTGTTGCCAGATTAATCTTCCTAAATTCAGGCTTTATCATACCACTCTCCCTACTCAGGGTACCCAAGAATTCTCAATTGAGATGAGGTGGAAGAAAAAGGAATAAACATTTATATAGCATCTAATATGTACCAGGAACTGTGCTAAAAACTTTGACAATTATCTCAATTTATTCTTATATCAATCCTGTGAGAATTAGTATTATTATCCTCATTTTTCACTTAAGGAAACTGAGGGAAAAAGAGGTTAAGGGACTCAGCTTGAGATTCAAATTCTATCATTTAATTCCAACTCATCTTTTTGGCCTAATTTGTCACTTTTCCTCTCTGTTTTAGGCACTTTGCACTGCTAGCCATTTCCCAGTCTTATTTATCCATTTCTTGCCTTCTTACAGTAAAAGGCCAAGAACTGAATCTGATACTATTTCTTTCCCATTTCTGCCTAGTGAAATCTTTCTTTTTCTTTCTAAACCCAGACTAGGTATCGCTTCCTGCATGTATCCAGTTTGAATTTCCTAGTTAGAAGTAACCTTTTCCTCAACAATTTCTCATATCTTTGTTTGATCTTTCTGTGGTATTTTCTTCTTTTTTATAATATAAAGGTTCTCTGGGAGCAGGTTTCTTGGGAGGTTTTCTGGAGGCAGCCTTAGTTTCAGTTACAAGTAATAATAAGTGCAAATACAGCCAACTGATAAAAATGCAAATATTTATTTCTTATCTCTTTCAAAGCCCGTTTAGCTTTCTTAGAGGCCTCTCTCTTTCCTTGGTTCTAAGAGCTTTCGCAGCTTTGTCCTTTGCTTCTGCTTCTGCTTTCTTCAGCCTCCAGCCAGCACAAAGGTGGAAAATGGAATGAATCTCTTGTCTCCTTGCCTGGGGCTGGGCACCTTTCTGGAGAGCCTTTCAGACCAGCCTTGGTCTCAGTGGGGGAAGTGCAGGAGGCCAGCCATCATTCCAAATATCTCCATCCAGCACCAAGGTGAAAGTTGGAATGAATCTATTTTGCCTTCGAGAGAGGGCTTCTGGCTCTCCCAGAGTGCTCTGTGTCTGTTCCAGAGTGCTCTGTGTCTGTTCCAGAAGAATGCTCTCTGGCCCTAAGAGCTTCTTGCTTATATGACCTCTCTAAAGGTGTGAACACAAGCATTGTTTCTATCAGTTTCACTTAGTATCTTGTTTCTTCTGGCCCATAACATCTCCTTGTAAGATCAGATCAATCATATTGAATCATGCTAAATTAGATAATTATTGTCTCTATCAACTCTAATGAGTTAAGACTTTGTAAGGATTCCAACATCTTTTCCTCTATATAACTTGATATATACATGGCTATTGTAAAATAGTTATTTGTATACATATTTTACCTTTCTAAATCAGTGAAAATTTGAAGGACAATCGTTATGTCATTTTTCATCTTTGTCCTGTCTTTATTAGCACAGAGCATTTTGGATAATAACTAGTTTAAGGAACATATGTTCAACTGAATTAAATTGAATGGAGGTCCTACTAGATCTTCACCTGACTTCCTACATTGGTCAATCAGTAAGTCCATAAACATTTTATATACTAGATTCTATAGTAAATGTAAAGAATACAAATAAAAATTTAAAAGGACAGTCTCTTTCTTTAAGACATGTTCATTCTCCAAAAGAAGACAATGCATAAAAGGACATAATAGAGAGTTTCAAAGAAGTCCCAAAGCTGTGTAGCTGGCTAGAAATGTGGTCTCTACAGTCATGAAAATCATTTCTGTGTCCTAAGTTATCATCATATTCAGCAAATAAAAGGCCTGCTTTACACTAAACCTTAAGAATTTGATTAGTTTTCAGCTATCCCTGTTCCTTGATCTAATTAGAAGTCAAATGATGATTTGCTGGACTTTCCCACACCTAGGGCTGAGTCACAATTCCTGTGACTCTCAATTTGCTAAATGGGAGATCATCCTCCACAGGAACTTCAGGTTAAACTGGGAATTTCCCATACAGATGTGTCCTGACATCACTAAGTCTATGTATGAGCTTCTCACTGAACCAAATTCGAAAATACACCTCAGAATGTGGCCATTATTACCATAATTCATCAGTTAGATCTAACATTAGGTTATCTAACATTCTTAATTTGGTCAGATTCAATACACATAGTACAAGTCGAATAGTCGAATTAAATAGCCCCTCAAGCTGTTGTCCCAGGCTAAGAATGAAAGCTGTTTTAATGTGTGTTTTGGGTGGTAAACTATCTTAGAGAAAAAGTTACCCTGAGTTAGGAAAAACTGGCTTCAAGTCTTATTTCTAATACATATTGGCTGTATGACAGAGAAATAAAGGAAGGAAGGGAGGAAGCAAGCAAACAAGCAAGGATGCAAGGAAGGAAGGAAGGAAGAAAGAAAGAAAGAACAAAAGAAAGGGAGGGAGGGAGGGAGGGAGGAGGGAAGGAAGGAAGAAAAAGAAAGAAAGGGAGGGAGGGAGGAGGGAAGGAAGGAAGAAAAAGAAAGAAAGGGAGAGAGGGAGGAGGGAAGGAAGGAAGGAAGGAAGGAAGGAAGGAAGGAAGGAAGGAAGGAAGGAAGGAAGGAAGGAAGGAAGGAAGGAAGGAAGGAAGGAAGGAAAGAAGGAAGGAAGGAAGGAAGGAAGGAAAGAAGGAAGAAAAAGAAAGGAAAGAAAGAAACAAAATAAGGAAGAAAGGAAGAAAGAAAAAAGAAGGAAAAAAGAAAGAAAAACAAAGAAAAAAGAGAGAGAGAAGGAAGGAGAGAAAATATGAAGCAATACCATATAAAAGCAATAGTTGTTTTCCTGATTTACATTCATTTTATCTGCAATGTGTTGTAGGAATTCTATTAGAGTTGTTTTTGTGAAATCAGCATTCAAGTGTTTTAACAATTTGTTGTAATAACAGAAAGCTCACAAGACTGTGAGTCAAGAGACCAGAGTTCTATTCCTAATTCTTTATTATCTAGCTGCGTGATCTTAGGCAAATAATTTTATCTTTCTGGGCTTCTGTTTCCTCACCTGTAAAAATGAGAGACTGAAAACAAAAGGCTTCCAAGGTCCCTTCCAACTCTAACATTCTATATTCTCATTTGTCTTGCAAAATATGGATCCATCTTCCTATCCGTGATGGCATGGGGTGGTGAAAGGATCCGATAGAAATATAATCAAAGGGTAACCCCCTCCTATGGATCTAGCCACTGAATTCATACAAGAACCCCAAACAAAAAAAAAAGTTCAAATATAACCCTGCTAAGCAAATGCATTCTTACCTCCTAGATTTTTATGTTTGATTTCAGGTTGGAATTTCTATTGAATTTAAGAGCTTTGGGAGGAGAATGAGGGGAGATGTATATCGAAAAACAGAAAGGGCATATAAAGAACTTCAAGGTATGGTTGAACTATCAATATCCCTCTTTGTTCCTGGGCTGCCCTGACAGATACTTTGTACTTGTATTCCCAGTGTCTTGGCATAATGTTTGACACAAATTAAGAGCCTAATACTTAGTATTGATTGGATATTTCCAGATAGGAAAAATTCCTAGAATCAGGGCTCTTTTTTAGATCCTGACTATCCTTCAGGGTATAAAGACCTATGTAGTTATTTAGAATACTCAAGGATTTGTCTTATATAAACAGAATAAAATAGGTAATGACCACCACACTACTGCTCCCAAAGCCTTGCCTAATATAGAAATATTTCCTTGCCCATGTTCTTTAGCCCACCATATAAAGCATGAGATCTGCTTAATGAATATGTGACTTTGTATGATTCACCCTTGGGAAGCTAGAACTATTTAAATTCCTATGAGCTTGAGAAGCAAATACCCCAAGCATAATATCTCCTGAACATGATATCCCTCATGACAGAAGCACTAAGAGCCAAAAACGTAGGTTAAGTAGAATCAGCAGCAGCTACCTCTTTTAGAAGTTGCTCAATTGACAGTGTTATGACACTCCCTTATGTAACTAGATATCTTGTGAGCCTATCCCCATACAAACATACAGGTGGCAGAGAAAATAGTTGAGGACTAATGATCTCTGCAAAGGGCAACAAGGCAGATTCCTAAATTCTATTACTAACTGGGTCAAATTCTAACAAAGTAAACTTGAAGAAAATAATGCTCTAGTTTTTACATATACAAAATATGCATCAAAGTATTCCCCAATATGATATTTATCTAAGTGTGAAAATGAGATCTGGAGCTAGGATTGTAAAGATCAATTTGTACATCATCTTTATATATGAGTCTTTGTAAAACATGATTTTCATCTGATTTCATTGTACTTTTTTATTTACCAAATATATTATAATTTATATTGTATTAATTTATGTAAGGTTATTATTTTTCCCATTAAATTTTAAGTTCTTTGAGGTTGGGGATCACATTTACTCATTTTTGTGTCTCCCCCAAAGATTTAGCACAGTTTATTGAGTATATGTGCTTAATATACATCATTTAAAATGTTTGTTGAATTATCATTTTTATTTCTTCTCTTTGTTCTCCTAGTTACTTTAATGTTATGTGATCATGTGCTCAATCAATTTTTGTTGATTAACTTAAGTAGTATAAATTCAAATTAAGTGTCACCAAAATTTATGAGCAGTTTACTGCACTATCCCCCCAAAAAACATTACTTTGGGGAACATTTGATGCTATTGACAGATAGCATCAATCTCTCCTCATTTCCTCCTGATTTTTCATAACACTACTTTTTTCATTATTCTCTTAACCTGTATCTGCTTCCTCTTTTTTAGTCTCATTGAATGGATAATCATCTGTGTTTTACTTTCTTGTGTGTGTGTGTGTGTGTGTCTTACTCTCAAATGTGGCTTTTACTCTCTGCTTTGGACCTTATTATTTTCTTTCTATATCCCCTCTACAGGTTACTTCATTAACTAGCACAGGTTCAACCCCCATCTTCATTCAACTGCAATCTCTCTCCTGAGCTCCAGTAGGTCATTACCAGATAACTTTTGGACTGAACATCCTGTAGGTAATCATAAGCAGTATGTCCAAAATAGAGCTCATTCCAAAACCCTTTCCTCTCCCTAAGTTTCCTGCTTCTGTTGAAATATCTACTATTATTCCAGCTACAACAGGTTCATAATTTAGTCATTTACTCTTTCCTCTACTTCAACCATCACATCAAATTAGTTACCAATAAAGTCTTTCTGATTCTACCTCTACAATGTCCCTCCCCTCATATGAACTAGTCTAGTTCAAGCATTCACTATTTTCCCCTTAGACTGTTACAACAATATTCTGATGAGTCTTCCTGTTTCCAGTCTCCCCCTTATCCAATTTATTCTGCACACTGTTGCCAGAGTGATATTTGTTCCTAAAGCAGAGGTCTGACCGTATCACCCCCTCCCTTCACAAGGAGACCAAAAAAGTCTTAAAAATGCCTTAGTCGGGCAATACTTGTCTTACTTGCAAATGGAAAGAAATGATAGCAAAAAGTCACACCAGTTTAAAATACAACTCATATGTAAGATATTTGGAAGGATTATAAGCAATATTGCCTCAAAAAGCAGATAGAAACAGTGGAAGATAAAACCAATTTAAAGAAAGCTTGGAGACATAGCTCAAAGAGATCAAAGAAAAAAGAAAAGTAATTGTACATACAAAATATATAGCATTTCTTTTTTGTAGGAGCAAAGAACTAAAAGCAAAGGAGAAACCTATCAGTTGGGGAATAGTCAAACAAATTATAGTAAATGAGTGTAAAAGATTATACCCTTATTAAACTATTATTAAATTATAAGAAATAATGGTGGGGATGACTTTTCAAAATCCTGGTAAAATCTGTATGAACTAATGCATAATGAAATAAGTAGAATCAGGAAATATAATAACAGCATTAAAAGAAAACCAACCTAAAAGTTCTAAGAACTCTGATCAATGCAATAGCTATGCATGTTACTACCCATATTTATTATAAGGATTTTCTTTTTCTTTTTCATTCTGGATAGGGTGGGATAGAGAAAAATCTTTTTGTTAATACTAGAATCAAGAGAGTTTTGGAAAGAAATCACAGAAAGAACACAAGGATTGATATGTACAAAAATATTCATAGCATCTCTTTTTATACCCTCCTCTACCCCCAAAAAAAGAAAACTAAGGAAATATCCACCTATTGGTGAATGACTAAACAAATTGTGGCATAAGGATGTAATAGAACATTGTTGTACCATTAAAAATAATAATATGAACAATTTCAGAAGAAATTGGGAAAACACATATGAACTGATGGAAAATGAGCAGAACTAGCAGAAAAATATATACAATGACAACAATATTATACAATGATAATGCAATGATAAACTATAATTCCAGAAGATTAAAGAGGAAGCATCTCCTGTCAAGAGAGATTAAATAAGACAAATATTAATGGAGACTTGTTTTGCTAGACTATGCATATTTGTTATTAAGTTTTTATTTGATTTCAATTCGAGGAAGACATATGGAAGAGGCAGATAATAAAGGTAATAAATAAACAGATAATTTTTTTAAAAAAGAAAGTTTGGTAAAGACTAAACTGAATAAAGTCACTCCAAAGGAACTTAAGGATAAAAATGGAAGGATGGCAACAAATAAAAGAAAAATAGGAAAAGTCTACAAAGATTTTATGGTTTGTTTTACCACACTTGACCTCTAAATATTCCAATATCAAACATGATTATGGAGAAGGTAGAAATAAAATAAAAAATAATATAAAGAAAGGAAAATAATTCTATTTAGGTCAAAAGGTATCAATATCAGAGGTGAAACAATTTTCAAAGCAATGAAGAATACACAAGTTATCTCAAAGCAAGTAATGTTTAAAAGACTCTGAAAAAATATCTTAGATTTTACTAATACTGGAAAGAAGTGACCAAACTGCACATTAACAGTTCCTGACTTATATGCCTATTTTTCAATATGCATCACAAAATTTCTCATAAAAATTTTCTTCCCAAACATTAAAGAAATTCTCAGTGATAATGTAAGAGAACAAGTAGATCTTTACAAGCCATATGCTACAGTGAAAAACCTTAACCTTCACAAAATACACTGAAAAATATAGAGAATACAAGAGCCCATTGTGCTTATTTGTTGAGGTTTTTTTTTTTTTTTTTTTTTTAAGCATTTGAAGAAGTAAAGCAAAAAGCACTTCCGTAAAAGGAAGTTCCAAAAGGGAACTAAAAGTTCCATTAACCAATTGATAAAAAATTAAAGCATATGAACAGGCAGCTTTCAAGAGAAATAAGAGCTAGCCATAGTTATATTAAAATGTTTTAAATAACTCTTGATTAGAGAAATGCAAATTTAAATTTTCTGATCAGATTGGTTAACATGAAAGAAAAGAAAAATGATAAATACCGGAGGGAAAGTGGAAAAATAGGGATATTGTTGGTGGTTGTGAACTGGTCCAACCATTATAGAAAATAATTTGAAACTGTGTTCAAAGGGCTAGAAAACTGCATATCCGTTGCCCCAGCAATACTACTACTAGGTCTATATTCCAAAGAAATCAAAGAAAAGGGGAAAGTTATACAAGTATAAAAATATTCATAGAAACTCTTTTGTGGTAGCAAAGAATTAAAAATTGAGGGGATGCACATTAACTGGGAAATGGTTGAATAAGTTGTGATATATGATTGTGATAAAATATTGTTGTATTACAAAAAAGATAAGTAGGACAGCTTAAGAAAAAAAAAACAGGGAAGACATATGAACTGTTGCAAAGTGAAGTGAGCAGAATAAGGAAAACACTGTACACAGTAACAACAATATTTCAATATAATGATCAAATGTGAAAAACTTGGCTGCTCTGATCAATACAATGATCCAAGACAATTCCAAAAGACTTATGATGAAAAATGCTACCTCCAGAGAGAGAAATAATTGACTCTTGGGTACAGATTGAATAATATATTTTTAATTTCTTTGTATTTATTTCTTTTCATTGATTTTTTTTTTTGCAATATGTCTAGTATGGAAATGTATTTTACATGATTTCACTTGCTTGTCTTATCAATTGGTAGGGGAAGGAGAGAATTTGAACTCAATTTTTTTAATATGAAAAATTAATTAATTTTTTAAAGAAAAAAAGTCTCTTCCAGCAAAGCATCTTCCATTCATCAAAGTTATTAAAGATTCCTTAAATGAAGAAAAAAATGTAACTAATGTTCTGTAAAGACCCTTGATAAGAAACCACAGAAAAGGCATAAATTAGGTTAATGTATGCTTGTTTAAGTAGTATGCAAATGTAATGGAGGAAATCCATTGTAGCATTCAGAGGAACTTCCTTTGCACAGTGAAGTCTCCAGATTCTGCTGCTTATGGTCAACCACACTGGTTGCATAAAGTCCCAAAAAACTGAAAATCTTCCTGATTTTGCCAACAAAGAGTTAGTAACAGATAAAAGCTATATAAGTAAGCAGAAAGATTCCAGTTGCTTTTTAAATGAAATATCACTTTTATGAATTTTAGAAGAACCATTTAAAAACATTTAAACATCAATTTCAGAATAAGGAGTTTAAGAACAAAAGAGAAATTTCAGGTTTCTCTGATGTTGCTAATAAGAGTAAACACTATATTACTGGTAATGTATAAATACTGTCTCTCAAACCTCCCTTTAGTCTGTTTTTCTCTTCTCCCAGGTTTTTAACTCAGAGTCTGGGAATTTTTAAAAATTGAATAATTTATTTTTAATATAACTTGTTTCCTATGTAATCATATATTTAATTTTATGCAGTTAAAAATAAAATAATTCTGAGACTATGTCTATTGGCTTCATAAGACTATCAATGTCAAAAAATTACAAAACAGACTGAGAACCATTGTTCACTCAGTACTCCCTGCCTTGGCTTCATGTATGCCACTGTAATGATAATACCCAAAACTATATCTCCCATCCCTATCTCACACTTGACTTATAGTGCCACTTTTTAATTGCTACAAAAATCTTTACCACAAACTCATAATGTCTCATAAAACCCAACATATCATTTTCTTCCCTATCACCTCAGTCTTAGACCCGATGTACTTCTTTCAGTATTAGACAAATGTAACAAAATTAAGGACCCGAATAGGAATCTAGAAAAGTTAAATATGATAAATCTCTGGCATCTACTGAATAGAAGCAGGGAGGAATATAACATGTATGCTTTACAAAAAATGACCAGGTATTAGAATGTTAAAACTCACAAATATTGAGAAGCAAGATTATTAAACATAAGCTTTATTGGTCACAATGTAATTAAAAATATGTGTGATAGAAGACCTTTTAAGAAAAGGTTTAATTTATTGGAGAATATTTAACTTAATCCTAAAGAACTGATGGTCAAAAGAAGAACTAGAGCTTATTATTGAACACAAAATAGATAATTTTGATTATATTATATTAAAAAGGTTTTGTACAAACAAAAGTAATGCAGACAAGATTGGAAAGGAAGCAATAAAATGGGAAAACACTTTTTCATTCAAGGGTTCTGATAAACCCTTTTCTCATTTCTAAAATATATAGAGAATTGACTCAAACTCACTAATTTATACTCAACATTTCTTACTTGGAGAAAAAAGCCACCTTTGCTTCTCTGTGTATTGCATTCATTCTGTGTGAGTTGGGTCTCAAAAGAAGAGGGTAGGCAGCCAGTAGCCATAGGTTGGATGCACCTTCCATTCCCTGGTCTTCTTCTTTGCATGGTATGTAACAAGAAAATGACTTGTTGGTTGCAACTTCCCATTTCTTTCTCCAGAATTCTATATAACCACAGTGCCAGAAGTCCAAATTCAAACATATTACCAACTAATAAACCATGGGATCGTGTATACTTTAACCTCTCATCTTCATATCAATTAAAGTTTTGTATTTGATAAATTTCCCAGCAAACAAAGATAAGAATAAAACATGCACAAAATTAATTAGATTATTCAAGAATGCTTTTTATAGTCAATTAAGACCTCTTCCCCGTTAAGACCAGAGACACTTCCAGGTAGAAGAACTATAGTTCCTCTGGGAAGAATATGTTTTGCTTCAGATTTGCACATTCAATTTCATACCTAATATGAGAGCCACGAGATACAATAACACACAATAACTTCAAATCTTTCCCTTTATATTCAGAATGAATTTTGTTACTGAAATATATTGATAATGTTACCCTGTTTTTTCATGTCCCAGGAATTCCAGAACAATCAATGGTTGGTGAAAAGACAAAATATCATGTCACCTCCTTTCCCAAATTTCTGTTTTCAAATATCACAATTGATTGAGGAGGAAACAGGAGAAGGAGAGTTTGACTAACTGCAAATTTGCTATTCACTTCATAAAGATGAGAACCTGTTCTCATGTTCTTGGTTTTCTTTGTGTTCCCATAGAAGAAGATAGTAAATAACACCAAGGAAAGTAAAACAAATATGCCATGTTTAGACATGATCAGAATTTTTCATTCAACTTATGAATATACAACTGCAGTCTTCAAGCCTTAAAGCATGTGATGCTTATAAAGTACAAGAAACATTCACCCAGAGCTAACATATTTCACATAGTACTTCCTGTTTAGCAGGTAAAAATGCACGTAGTTCAGTAACTCCCAAGCAGCATTATCCATATGGATTATTGTTCAGTTGGCTAATGGTCATTGAAGATAATGAAAGAATTGTAATAGTGTAGCATCATACCAAAGATATAACTTTATAGGAGTACATAGGTGGTTTGTACCTGGTAAGCCTATATTCATAATATATCACCAAGGCCAATTCAATTTATATAGTAGAAGAGAATCTTTTTGAAAGCTAATGAGCAAAAACAAGTACATTCCAAAGTTAATCCTAGTCAAAGTTCTGACCATTGTCCCTTGCCCTTCTCTGAGTCAGGCTGGCTGTGGAGATTCCTGATGTGGCTAAAAGTCCATAGAGTTTTGTGTGAGAAATACTGGAGCATCTTCCACCTACCTGGGAAATCAATTTGGAAAATGTATTTTACAACTGGTGACTGGGGTAGACAATTCTACAGTGGTTATTCATTTGCCTTTACAAAGACCTTTAAGATTTCCCAATACATCTATGAGAGTTATACCATATACCAAGTCTAAGCATATATTAGATCATAATGATTTACATGTGACCCTATCATCCGTAGAAGAGCAATCAGAATTGTTAAGGATTTCAAATTGATATCATATAAGAAATGATTAAAAAACCTAGGGATATTTAACTTGGAGAAGAGAAGACTCAAAGGGAGACATGATACCTGCCTTTAAACATTTCAAAGATTATCCTGTGGAGGAGTAATTAGGATTGTTTTGTTTGAGTCTAGAAAGTAATATCCAAGATCAATGGGTAGAAATTGCAAGGAGGCAAATTTATTTCCTAGCAATTAGAGCCATTCAAAAGCAGTTACCTCAAAAGTTAATAGGATACTCCTCAATAGAAGTCTTCAAACAAAGGCTGGATGATTAATTAGTCAATAAACATTTATTAAGCATCTTTTATGTGCAAGGCATTGTTCTAAACACTGGGGATATAAATAAAAATATAAACAAAAACAGTTCCTGACCACAAGGAGTTTACAATCTAATGGGGGAAGATAACACACAAAAGAAAGCTTAAAAGATAGGGGAAGAAGAGGTGTTAGACAGGGAGGCATGATGGAGAATTCCTCAGAAGTCTAAAATCAGTGAAACTAAAAGGAAATGTGGAGAAAAAACTGTGCTAAACCACATCCTTAAATAACGGCTGTGAAGTCCATACCCCTTCCCTTCAGTCACAGTATCCAATCAGAAGGGCAGTGAATACTGATGAGATGTGATTTCAGTCTTTTAGGATAATGAGATATCCTAAATGACAAGTTTCCCAGGAAAGAAAGACCCACTTGTCCAGTAGGTTATAACAAGGATTCCTCTTGGATTCCTTTCTCTAGGACCTTCTACTAACTTTTTTTTTTTCGTAGATGTACAGAGAAAGCACAGAAGGATTTAGCCCTAATTGTCAGGCATAGTGGCAAAAGCTTATCTCTTACTAAGAAACTATGGATTTAGAACATTAAATCAAAGTTTATTGAGGATCTATTATGTGTAAATTACTGCACTATCTACTTATGGTCAATGGGCAAAAGTTTCCCTTTCCAAGAGTCTATAAAATGTGGTAGTTGAAGGAAAAGGGGGAAAAAACCCACAAAATATCTTTAGTACATAATAGAGGGTGATGGGGGAAAAAGAGAAGTTTGGTTTTCTAAGTGTTCTGTGAACTGGAATAGAACAAGAGTGACCACATCCAATAGTGGGATTAAGTAAAGTTTTATGAGAAGATGGTATTTGAGTTGAGCCTTGTAGGCTGAATAGAAATGTGACAGGTGGAAATATAAAAGAAAGTTATTATAGGTCAAGTAAAGGTATAGAGTAAGATGTGACTCAATCTACTGATTTTATCACTTTAACTCTCCTGAAGGCATGTATTATATTATCAGGGTGTATAATTTACCACTTCACCTAAAACAATGCAGCATATTTGGGGATACTATAGACTGTTCAGCATGCATATCAGGAAATCCCCTCCTATGGGGGTAACCACAAAGAAAGGAAATACAACAGGGTGAGACTAAAAGCTTTAAATGGAAACACCAGGTACCATGTTATCATTCTGCACTAAGTGACAGCAATACAAAGCCCAAGATGAAAGAGATTAGAGAATAAACTAATTCTTTACCTTGTTCTTTGCTGAGGATTCTAGGGAGATTCCTACTTGCAATCATCTTGCTTTGTTTTTCTAATTAAATTTTATTCTTTTTAATTTTTAATTTTGTTCTTTGAATTTCCAAAATCCTTTTTATCTTCTTGTTATCCTCACCCCAAAGAAAAAAAAGAAAAACAAGTTTTTATGACAAATATATACATATACATGTGCTTTCCTCTTCTTTGGGGTCTAGTTAGTCAGCTAACTAGCATTTAATTAAGTATTTATTACATTCCAGGCATTGTACTAAGCACTTGGGGATGAAAAGAAAGGCAAACAACAGCCTTTGCTCTGAAGGAGCTCACAATCTAATGGAAGAAAAAATGCAAACAACTATGATGAACATGTAGACAGAATAAATTGGGGGGAGTCTTACAGGAAAGGCACAAAGCTTAAGAAGGACTAAAAAAGGCTTCTTGCAGAGGATGGTATATATCTGTGACTTGAAAGAAGAAGCCTGGGAAGCCAGGAGATAGAGATAAGAATGAAGGGTTAGGGACAGTCAGTGAAAATACTCAGAGTTGAGAGGTGTATAAGGTCAGTATCACTGAGTTAGAATGATTTTTCACATCTGAGTGATATAAGAAAACTGCAGAGGTAGGAAGGGACAGGTTACAGAGGACTTTAAGAGCCAAAGAGGTTTTATATTTGATTCTAAAAGTAATAAGGAGTCACTGGAGTTTCTTGAATTGGTGATAGAGGAGGAGCAGGAATATGATCAGATTATATACTTTATAAAGTTCAATTTGATAAATGAAAGATGAGTTGCAGTTAGGAAAGATTTAAGGCAGGGAGACCCACTAGCAAACTGTTTCAATGTCCACATGTGAGGTGATAAGGAGTAGCACTAGATGGTTTCAGAGTTAGAAGAGAGGCTTATATGAAAAATATTATAAAGGTAGAAATAATAAATTAGATGGCAAAATATTAGATATGGGAATGAGAGAGGAGTTGAGAATGATCCCTAAGTTGCAAATCTGGGAACCTGGGAGGACGATGGTACTCTTCATGGTAAAAGAGAAGTTATTAAGAAGGGAGTCAGAACAAAAATTGCTGGGAAAATTGGAAATCAGTATGGCAGAAACTAGGCATTGACCCACACTTAACACCGTACACCAAGATAAGGTCTAAATGGGTTCATGACCTAGGCATAAAGAATGAGATTATAAATAAATTGGAAGAGCATAGGACAATTTACCTCTCAGACCTGTGGAAGAGGGAGGAATTTATGACCAAAGAAGAACTAGAGATCACTATTGACCACAAAATAGAAAATTTTGATTATATCAAACTGAAAAGTTTTTGTACAAACAAAACAAATGAAGACAAGATTAGAAGGGAAACAATAAACTGGGAAAACATTTTTACAATCAAAGGTTCTGATAAAGGCCTAATTTCCAAAATATATAGAGAATTGGCTTTAATTTATAAGAAATCAAACTATTCTCCAATTGATAAATGGTCAAAGGATATGAACAGACAATTCTCAGACAAAGAAATTGAAACTATTTATAGACATATAAAAATATGCTCCAAATCATTATTAATCAGAGAAATGCAAATTAAGACAACTCTGAGATACCACTACACACCTGTCAGATTGGCTAGAGTGACAGGGAAAGATAATGCGGAATGTTGGAGGGGATGTGGGAAAACAGGGACACTGATACATTGTTGGTGGAATTGTGAATACATCCAGCCATTCTGGAGAGCAATTTGGAACTATGCTCAAAAAGTTATCAAACTGTGCATACCCTTTGATCCAGCAGTGTTTCTACTGGACTTATACCCCAAAGAGATACTAAAGAAGGGAAAGGGACCTCTATGTGCCAAAATGTTTGTGGCAGCTCTGTTTGTAGTGGCTAGAAGCTGGAAAATGAATGGATGCCCATCAATTGAAGAATGGTTGAGTAAATTGTGGTATATGAATGTTATGGAATGTTATTGATCTGTAAGGAATGACCAGCAGGATGAATACAGAGAGGACTGGCGAGACTTATATGAACTGATGCTAAGTGAAACGAGCAGAATCAGGAAATCATTATATACCTCAATAACGATACTGTTTGAGGATGTATTCTGATGGAAGTGGATCTCTTCGATAAAGAGAGTTAATTCAGATCAAAGATGGACAGAAGCAGCTATACCCAAAGAAAGAACACTGAGAAATGAATATAAACTGCTTGGATTTTTGTTTTTCTTCCCGGGTTATTTCTACCTTCTGAATTCAATTCTCCCTGTGCAACAAGAAAACTGCTCAGTTCTGCACACATATATTGTATCTAGGATATACTGTAACCTATTCAACATGTAAAGGACTGCTTGCCATCTAGAGGAGGGGGTGGAGGGAGGAAGGGGAAAAATCGGAACAGAAGTGAATGCAAGGGATAATGCTGTAAAAAAAATTACCCTGACATGGGTTCTATCAATAAAAAGTTATTAAAAAATAAATAAATAAAGATTTTTTTTTTAAAAAGGGAACTATGCTCAAAAAGTTATCAAACTGTGCATACCCTTTGATTCGGCAGTGTTTCTACTGGGCTTATACCCCAAAGAGATACTAAAGAAGGGAAAGGGACCTCTATGTGCCAAAATGTTTGTGGCAGCCCTGTTTGTAGTGGCTAGAAGCTGGAAAATGAATGGATGCCCATCAATTGGAGAATGACTGGGTAAGTTGTGGTATATGAATGTTATGGAATATTATTGTTCTGTAAGGAATGACCAGCAGGATGAATACAGAGAGGACTGGCGAGACTTACATGGACTGATGCTAAGTGAAACGAGTAGAACCAGGAGATCATTATATACCTCAACAACGATAATGTTTGAGGATGTATTCTGATGGAAGTGGATCTCTTTGATAAAGAGAGCTAATTCAGTTTCAATTGCTCAAGGATGGACAGAAGCAGCTACACCCAAAGAAAGAACACTGGGAAATGAATATAAACTGCTTGCATTTTTGCTTTTCTTCCTGGGTTATTTATACCTTCTGAATCCAATTCTCCCTGTGCAACAAGAGAATTGTTCGGTTCTGCACACCTATATTGTATCTAGGATATACTGTAACCTATTCAACATGTAAAGGACTGCTTGCCATCTAGGGGAGGGGGTGGAGGGAGGGAGGGGAAAAATCGGAACAGAAGTGAATGCAAGGGATAATGCTGTAAAAAATTACCCTGGCATGGGTTCTATCAATAAAAAGTTATTAAAAAAAAAAAAAGAAGAAGGGAGTCAGAAGTTAGTAAGGTCTTTGGGGAAAAGATGATTTCATATATGGTCATGTAGAGTTTAAGATATTTGCAGAGCATCTAATTTAAGATGTCTAATAGACAGTTGAAAGTGTAAAACTAGAAGTCAAGAGAGAGATTAGGACTGGACAAGCTAGATGAGGTAGAATGAAATTATTTGTGGATATAGAAAAGTTTGCTATGACAAAGAAAGGGCCACTTCGTCTGAATGATGAAAGATGAACAAGAGAAAAAAGAACTATTTTTTTTCACTGAAATGGGAAATACATTCTCAGCTGAGGATGGGGGTGGCTGCGTAGGTGGATGGAAGGGAAGCTATAAGAGGTTTGAGGAGAGATTAAATGATTTGGAAAAGTCTTTGTGATCAGCGGGATAGTGAGTCATTTAGGGAGGTATAAAGGGATTGCCTCAGTAAGAATCAGTTGAGATTGTGTAATATAAACTTGTAGTGGACCCAATTAGGGCAGTTTTCTGATTTTCTAGATACAGATCCAAGTGGTAGTATCGCTAGGTCAAAGTTTATATATAGTTTAATAACTTTGGGGACATAATTACCATTTTCAGAATGGTTAAACTAATTCACAACTCCACCAGTAAAATCTTAATGTACTTATTTTCTCACAGTCCTTCCTGCATTTATTATTTTCTTTTCTTTGTAAAGTATGCAAATCTGATGGATGTGAGATGAAACATTAAATTGTTTTAATTTACATTTAAAAAATCATTAGTGCTTTACTTTTCACATAGCCATAGATGGCTTTGTTTTCTTTCTTTAAAAATTTGACTATTTAGGGTTCATGACCTAGGCATAAAGAATGAGATTATAAATAAATTAGAAGAACTTAGGATATTTTACCTCTCAGACCTGTGGAAGAGGAAGGAATTTATGACCAAAGAAGAACTAGAGATCACTATTGACCACAAAATAGAAAATTTAGATTATATCAAATTGAAAAGTTTTTGTACAAACAAAACTAATGTAGACAAGATTAGAAGGGAAGCAACAAACTGGGAAAACATTTTTACAGTCAAAGGTTCTGATAAAGGCCTCATTTCCAAAATACAGAGAGACTTGACTCTATAAAAAATCAAGCCATTCTCCAATTGATAAATGGTCAAAGGATATAAACAGCCAATTCTCAGATGAAGAAATTGAAACTATTTCTAGCCATATGAAAAGATGCTCCAAGTCATTATTAATCAGAGAAATGCAAATTAAGACAACTCTGAGATACCACTACACACCTGTCAGATTGGCTAGAATGACAGGGAAAGATAATGCGGAATGTTGGTGCGGATGTGGGAAAACAGGGACACTGATACATTGTTGGTGGAATTGTGAACACATCCAGCCATTCTGGAGAACAATTTGGAACTATGCTCAAAAGTTATCAAAACTGTGCATACCCTTTGATCCAGCAGTGTTTCTACTGGGCTTACATCCTAAAGAGATTTTAAAGAAGGGAAAAAGACCTGTATGTACAAGAATGTTTGTGGCAGCCCTCTTTATAGTGGACAGAAACTGGAAACTGAGTGGAAGCCCATCAATTGGAGAAGGGCTAAATAAATTTTGGTATATGAATATTATGGAATATTATTGTTCTGTAAGAAATGACCACCAGGATGATGTCAGAAAGGCCTAGAGAGACTTACATGAACTGATGCTGAGTGAAATGAGCAGGACCAGGAGATCATTATATACTTGAACAACAATACTATATGATGATCAATTTTGTTGCATGGGGTCTTCTTCAACAATGAGATGAACCAAATAAGTTCCAATAGAGCAATATGAACTGAACCAGCTACACCCAGTGAAAGAACTCTGGAAGATGACTATGACCCACTACATAGAGTTCCCAATCCCTCCATTTTTGTCCACCTGCATTTTTTATTTCCTTCACAGGCTAATTGTACACTATTTCAAAGTCCGATTTTTTTTGTACAGCAAAATAACTGTATTGATATGTACACATATATTGTATTTAATTTATACTTTAACATATTTAACATATATTGGTCAACCTGCCATCTGGGGGAAGGAGTGGGGGAAAGGAGGGGAAAAGTTGGAACAAAAGGTTTTGCAATTGTGTGCTGAAAAATTACCCATGCATATATCTTGTACATAAAAAACTATAATAATTTTAAAAATTGATCATTTATCTGAAGAATGGCTTTTGTTCTGATAAATTTGCCTGAGTTCCCTATATCTCCTAGAAATGAGAATTATATCAAAGAAACTTTCTGCATTTTTTTTCTTATTTACCAGCTTCTTTTCTAATTTTAGCTATATCAAGTTTGTGCAAAACCTTTTTGACTTCATGTAATCAAAACTATCTATTACACTTTCCATTCCTTGTTTGATTGTGGACTCTTCTTATATGTATATTTCTGATAAATATTTTTTAATTATAGCTTTTTATTTTTCCAAATACATGAAAAAATAATTTTCAACATTCACCATTGCAAAACCTTGTGTTCCAAATTTTTGTTCCTCCCTCTCCTCCTTCCCCTACACAGCAGTACAATATATATTAAATATGTGCAATTCTTCTAAACATATTTCCATATTCTTCATGCTGGGCAAAAAAAAAAAAAGATCAAAAGGGGAGAAAAACATGAGAAAAATCAAGCAAACAAAAAACAAAAGGTGAAAGTACTATGCTTTGATCCACATTCAGTCTTTATAATCCTCTCTCTAGGTACAGATGGCTCTTTACAACACAAGTTTATTGGATTTGCCTTGAAATACCCAATTGTTGAAAAGAGTCAAGTCGATCATCACATGACCTTGTTGTTGTGGAACACAATGTTCGCTTGGTTCAACTCACTTTACTTAGCATCAGTTCATATAAGTCTTCCCAGGCTTTTCTGAAATCAACCTGTTCGTCTGACAAGTAATTTCTTTCTTGTGTCTCTGATTTGTTTCTGATGTCACCCTAAGACTCCAGTTATCTTTTGATAAAATCAGATTTGAAGTACTAGATTAAGGAATGATATATACTAAAGATATCCTGGAACTAATTGGTTAAAAAGAATAAATTGGAAGGATTCTGGGAAGATGGTAGAGTAGGTTAGTAAATTTCAAGGTCTCCAGATTTCTCCCATAAATAGAACAAATTTGCACCTCAGGTTGATATAATTTGAGTGGTCTAGATTCCTGGTGGTCTACAGGTTAGTGGCTATAAGAGACTTGTTAAGAATCCCCTTTAAATAGGCCGCAGATTCTAGGAGTGAAAGAATTCACTCATTTCCCAAATTATTCATTGCAAAATGAAAGTTTATTGTTGGATAGACATCAGTTTACCAAGAAACTGACTTCTATAGTGGCAGATCTATGAGAAAATGGAGTTTTGCTCTGAGAATTCAGTTCTCAGTGGACAGAAGGATCCCGATAGCTGAGTGAGTTATCTAGGCCCATCTGCAAAAGACCTTAGTTGAAGGAAGTTATTATATTGGGTCTTAGTGGGGGCTGGGGCACTCGGAGCAGGTCAGACCCAGTATGAGGTGGGACAGCCCAAGCAGATCAGACTCAGTTGGGGCTGGGACAGTCCAAGCAGGCCCAGTAGGGATGGGAGCTGGGATAGCCCGGATCTCCTATTGGAATTAACAATACTTCAAAGGGGTGCTTTTTGACCAGGATTTCTAATTGAATCAAAGATTTTGGCATCCTGAAAAGATAATTTATCTAAGGGATATGCCTTCCCAAAGAGGAGCTGAGAATCTGAAAGGGATCACAGATCAATAGGAAATATAGTTTCTTAAAGGGACCACAACCTGCTCCAAGGTCACACATAGAGCATTGAAAAATCAAGAAGACTTGGGGCAGGATATGGTCCTCCTCGTACAAAGGAAGATCAGAAGAAAGACCTGGTGCTGGGATTAACTCCTGTGAAGTGCAAATACCTCCTGCCAGCTCCACAAAAACACCAAATGGAGATCCCCAGGGCTAGCTGGTTTAGCTGGAACCTCAGCAGAAACCACAGAAACTTTTACTTCCTGGACTGTTTGTGAGTAGGGGTCTTAATCAAGGAAGACTGAGTGAACTTTGGTTGATTAAGAATGCCAGGTCTGGCTATGGACCCTAGGAGAGAAGGAACCAGCACACCCATTATGCAAGGTGGGGGAGAGGTAGGAAGAGGAAGGGGAGAGAGGCAGGTACGCTGCTAACTTCAGACACTTGGAGCTCTTGATTTAGGATTCTGGGTCAGAGGAGAGAGCTGAAGCTAAGCTTGAGGCACCATTCCCCCATCCTACGATTATTTACACTAATACCTCTTATTTTAAAAAAAAATAAATAAATAAACCGGCAAAAAAGCAAGAACCCCATCATAGAAATTTATTATGGGAACTAGCAAGACAGGGTTCATCTTCAGAGGAGGATACTGAGTGATTAAAACTTCTGTCCCAAAGAGTAATGTGAAATGGCTTTCTGCCCAGAGAATTTATAGAAAAATTCAAAAAAGAATTTTAAAAATCAATTGAGAGACTTAAGGAAAAAATAAAAATAAAAAATAAAAACCATCCAAGAAAAACAAGAAAATTATGAAAAAAGTTAACCAGCTAGAAAAGATAGAGTCTTAAAAATGAAAATAATTCTTTGAAAATTATAACTGAGTAAAGGGAAAACAGGGAAGCTATGAGAGACCAAAAAAATAACAATACAGATTATAAAGAACGAAAAAATAGAAAAGAATGAGAAACATCTTGAGAAAAACAGATCTAGAGAACATATCAAGAAGAAAAAATGCAAGAATAATTGGACTGCCTGAAAGTTGTGACCAAAAAGAACTTTGACACAATAATGCAAGAAATAATCCAAGAAAATGGATCCAAGAAAATTAAAAAGCCTTTGTACAAACAAAACTAATGCAAACAAGATTAGAAGGGAAGCAACAAACTGGGAAAACATCTTCACGGTTAAAGGTTCTGATAAAGGCCTCATTTCTAAAATATATAGAGAACTGACTCAAATTTATAAGAAATCAAGCCATTCTCCAATTGATAAATGGTCAAAGGATATGAACAGACAATTTTCAGAGGATGAAATTGAAACTATTACCACTCATATGAAAGAGTGTTCCAAATCATTATTGATCAGAGAAATGCAAATTAAGACAACTCTGAGATACCACTACACACCTGTCAGATTGGCTAAGATGACAGGAAAAAATAATGATGAATGTTGGAGGGGATGCGGGAAAACTGGGACACTATTGCATTGTTGGTGGAGTTGTAAACGAATCCAACCATTCTGGAGAGCAATCTGGAATTATGCCCAAAAAATTATCAAATTGTGCATACCCTTTGATCCAGCAGTGTTTCTATTGGGCTTATATCCCAAAGAAATACTAAAGAAGGGAAAGGGACCTGTATGTGCCAAAATGTTTGTAGCAGCCCTATTTGTAGTGGCTAGAAACTGGAAAATGAATGGATGCCCATCAATTGGAGAATGGCTGGGTAAATTGTGGTATATGAATGTTATGGAATATTATTGTTCTGTAAGAAATGACCAGCAGGATGAATACAGAGAGGACTGGCGAGATTTACATGAACTGATGCTAAGTGAAATGAGCAGAACCAGGAGATCATTATACACAACGATATTGTATGAGGACATATTTTGATGGAAGTGGATTTCTTTGACAAAGAGACCTAAGTTTCAATTGATAAATGACGGACATAAGCAGCTACACCCAAAGAACGAACACTGGGAAACAAATGTGAATTATCTGCATTTTAGTTTTTCTTCCGGGTTATTTATACCTTCTGAATCCAATTCTCCCTATGCAACAAGAGAACTGTTTGGTTCTGCAAACATATATTGTATCTAGGATATACTGCAACATATCCAACATATAAAGGATGGCTTGCCATCTAGGGGAGGGGGTGGAGGGAGGGAGGGGAAAAAAAATCGGAAAAGAAACGAGTGCAAGGAATAATGTTGTCATTATAAAGTAATCATTAAATAAAAAATAAAAAAAATGAAAAAAAAAAGAATAATTGGACTGCCTGAAAGTTGTGACCAAAAAGAACTTTGACACAATAATGCAAGAAATAATCCAAGAAAATGGTCCTGGAGTACTGGAACATTAGCAGAAAGTAGGAATAGAAAAAAAAAAATCCACTGATCACCACCTCAATGAGATCCTTTGTGGAAAACACAGAAATATTATTGCCAAATTTTGAAACCTTTAGATCCAAAGAAAAAATTTTATAAGAAACAAGAAAAAAATTCAAATACACTGAAACTACAATTAAAATTGCATAAGACTTAGCAGCTACAATAAAAGACTGCAGGTTCTGGAATCACATCTACCAATAATCAAAAGAAATTGTATGGCCAAAAATATCATATCCAGCAAAATTATCTGTTATATTGAATGAGAAAAAAATGGGCATTCAAGGAATTTTCGATTTTCAGGACTATCAACCAAATCCAGACTTAACAGAAAAATTAACACATAAGAGCTAATATCAAAATGCAATTTCAAGAAACTCATGATGAAGAAAATGATTTTTTTTAACATGGGAGATATATACCATATGTTTAAGACTGACATCAACAATAGGAGTAACTCAAAAGAAAGATTGGGGCAGGATTAAGGTAAAAATAGTAATCGTGTTATATGAATGAGGTGCAGAGGGAAAAGACACAAAGGCATTAGTGGGGGGAGAAGGACTTATAGTTCTGAAAACCTTCTCGCATGGGGTAAGGTTATAGCACCTTCCAAAATCTATAAGAAAATAGGGATGAGGGATGGGGAAGCAAAAGATGAGAGAAGAAAACAAGGGAGGGGTTCATGGGTGGGGGAAGGTTAATTAAAGCAAAGAATTAGCAAAGATAGGGAAAAATATGTGTGTCTTGGAGGAACAGGGTGTGTGCATCTATGTGTATGTATACATTCACATATGAATATATAAATATATCCTTTCTTAAATATAGCCTGCTTAGGGATGGGGGAGAAATTGAAAGGAGGGAAAAATAATAAAACAAAAAAGTGCACAACAGAGAACAAAAAAAACAATTTATAAAGAAAAATGGATACTCATGAATATCATTTCTTCTATATACTTTTTTTCTTGAACTGGTAATTTGATGTTTTGTATTTTGAATTCTCCCTGATGTTCTGATGGGCATATGACAATGTTATCTCTCTCTCTCTCTCTCTCTCTCTCTCTCTCTCTCTCTCTCTTTCTCTGTATTCCTTCTCTGTTTTTTTTTCTTATTTTTTTAAATAAAATAATTTTTTTAAAAAGTTATGGAACTTCATTAGATCAAATTTCCAGTTAGGCATTTTCTAATTTCTTGTAAGTATATACTTTTCTATTTACTATAAAATTAAGAAATCAGGGAGCAAAAAGAATTATTGAAGCCAAATGACAACTCAACAGTATATTCAGTGTCAGAAGACCTAGATTTAAAGCAGACCTGCTTGCTACCTATAACTTTGGTGATCATAAGCAAGTTACTTTTCCTCTATACATCTATCTCAACAACAATAAAAAGGGATTTGGGGCAGATGATCTATAAGACTCGAGTCCTTCAGCTCTAAATTCTATCATCCTAGAAGACTGAAGAGTGAAACTACAGAACTCATAACCAAAGTAATCTTTTTTTACACAAGTCCATGATTCCAGAGAATTATTGTATTAGCTGTGTCACTCCAAACTCTTTAAGATTGGTCCCAGTGGGAGGGCCCTGAAACTATATACCAGAATATTTCACTTCTACATTTGGCAAATATGTGAGATTTATAGTGAACCCTATTACCCAGGCTTCCAACCTAAGTGTTATCTTGATTCCTGTGTCCTCTCCTCCCCCATATCCAATCTATTTCCAAAATTTGTTGATTTTACTTTCATAACATCTCTCATAAATGCCTTCTTTCTGTCCTCTGATACTACCATGACTTCATTCATGGTTTATTCTAGTATCCTATTGGTTGGTCTGTCTATTTGTCTCTGTTCTCTTTCCACTCCAATCTATCCTTCACTCAGTTTTTAAAGTGAATTTCTTAAAACATAGGTATCAATATGTCATACCTTTTTCAATAAACTCAATTCAATAAACTTCAATAAAATAAATAGGTGGTTCCCTATAATCTCCAAGATCAAATATAAAATTCTTCGTGTGTCATTCAAAGTTCTTATGCCTTAGCCCCTTCATACATTTCCAGTCTTCTTACACCTTATTCATCCTCCATTCTTCCTAATCCTCACCACATAGTTTGATCCAGTGACTATAGTCTCTTTGCTGTTCCTTGAACAAGAAATTCCTTCTCTTGTCTGTGGGCATTGCCACTGCTTAGACCCTTTTCTCCCTTTTCAACTCTACTTCCTGGCTCTTGTAATTTCCTTTGAATGCCAGCTAAAAACCCACATTCTATAGAAAACTTTTCCTAGTTCCTCTAAGTTCAACTGCCAATCGCTCAGTTGATTATTTCCAGTATTTGATAAAATTAACTTCTCTAGATCTTGGTTTCCTCATCTAACTAAAAAGTGAGAATACCTCTGTCAGTATTAGCAAAGTTTAATTTCCTTATTTTTAACTAAAATAGAAATAGAAATTCCAATATTCTCTTTCTACAGCTCAGTGAACTGTTTTATTGCACCCTGTTGCATTAACAATAAAATCTTATTAACTAAACTGATGGGGAAATCAGTCTGAATTGGTAAAAAGTCCAAATTACAAAATATTTTGAAATAAATGCATTTGCTACTTTTAAATATGATTCATTATACTAACACTGACTGATCATAAAATGTTTGAAATAATGGAAAATTACTAAAAGAATATATAACTATCACTTTGAGGTTTGCAGAGCATTTTTCAAATTTTATTTTACTCTCACAATAATGTTGGAAGGTAGATAATGTCATCCCTACTTTATAGATCAGGAAACTAAGGCAGACAAAGATGAAATGACTTACCCAATGTCACACAGCTAGTAAATATCTGAGATTGGATTTAAACTCCTGATTTTCCAGACTCCAGATTTACGACTTTATCTACTGCAACATCTAGATGCTTGAAGATATAAAATCATGGGGATGGAAGGGACCTAATATGCCATCAAGGCCAAAGTCATTAATTTATAGTTGAGCAAACTGCGTATTAGGAAAGTTAAATACCTTGTCCTAGGTCAAATAAGTAGTAAGAGAGGTTGGATTGAATCTGGATCTTTGGACTCCATAGTACTTCAATAAAATAAATAGGTGGTCCTCTATCACCAGTATTATCTACATTATTATATGCTTATCAAACTTTTCATTGCATTGGAATGTATACCATCTTCAAACCTTTCTTCAAGCCCCTGTAGTCAGTTCGTTAACAAACATATATTAAATGCTTACCCTGTGCAGACTGGAATGTTGTTCCATCTCCCCTACGATCCTCCACATCCTCTTCATCCTTCAAAGCACAATTCATGGCTTAATTCTTTGTGATGCCTTCTGTGATTGATCTAGTCTTGGTAATCTTTAATTCCCTTACCACTTACTAACTATACCATTGATTTAGCACTTCATGCCATGCTCACTGTCTTATGAGCCCAACATAGTATATGCTCCAACTAATGGTGAGACAGCTAGTCTATCTGAGAGTGGTAAAGATTGAAACTGGAAAGCCAGACGTGTAGAATTGTGCTAAACTGAAATGTGAAATTGACTTGAGTACTTATAATTTACTTTATACAGCAGAGGTTCTTAACCTAGACTCCCTTTGGGAAACTGGGTTAAACCAATGAACTCCTCTGGATGTTTTTAAAAGCATAAAAAACAAAGGGTTGCTGAGGAAATGATATTGAAATATATATTCAATGATTGAAGAAGTTTTTTTTAAATTTATAAATTCACAGATCCCCTCCTTCACTCCACCCCCCATTAAGAATCTCTGTGACAAAGAATTAGGGAATAGAACTGTGATTTCACTACTATAGGGATATCAATACAGGTAAGCACCTTCTCTGCAACTTCTTTTTTCCCCTCAAGTATATTAACTTTTTAAATACATATTTCTTTATGAAACATGTTGGTAGAGAAGAGTCAGAATAAAAGAGAAAACAAATGCAACTTCATCTTTAGAGAAAGATCAAACTACTTGTTTAGGGGGTTACATTGCCAGCATTTGTCAGAGGCAAGATTAGAGCCTGGATTGTCCAGGTTCTCTACTTTCCCTCTATATAGACATTTTCTATAGAGAATCAAAGAACATTAGATATGGAAGAGACCTCTGTTAATGATGAATTAACATTAGTGACTTTATTTTGCTTTTATCTACCATTCTCAAAATCATCTGAGTTTGGAGTTTGGAGAAGTCACAAAATTACCTCACTCCCCCACAAAGTCATTGGATTTAAAGAATGTCATAAAACAACGCTTTTTCTTTCTCTCCTCAGTATTTCCAGATTATCTTCCAAACTCCTTCAGACCCTCACCTCCCTTAATGTCTCCAGATTTCCTCTGATAAGAAACCAAATATCTTTTTTACTTTTTTATTAAAACTTTTTAATTTTCAAAAGATATGAATGGATCATTTTTCAACATTAATCCTTGCAAAACCTTGTGTTCTAATTTCCCCCCTTCCTCCCACCGCTAGAAGCAAATAATCCAATATATGTTAAACATGGTAAAAATGTTAAATCCAATATATACATATTTGTACAATTATCTTGCTGTACAAGAAAAATTAGATCAAAAAGGGGGAAAAATAAGAAATAAAATGCAAGCAAACAACAAAAAGAGTAAAAATATTATGTTGTGATCTATCCTCAGTTCCCACTGTCCTCTCTCTGGGTGTAGATGGCTCTCTTCATCATAAGATCATTGGAACCTGCCTGAATCATCTCATTATTGAAAAGAGCCACGTCTATCAGAATTGATCATCATATAATTTTGTTGTTGCCGTGTACAATGATTTCCTGGTTCTGCTCATTTCACTCAACATCAATTCATGTAAGTCTCTCCAAGCCTCTTTAAAATCATCCTGCTGATCGTTTCTTATAGAACAATAACATTCCATAACGTTCATATACCACAATTTATTCAGCCATTCTCCAATTGATGGGCATCCACTCAGCTTCCAGTTTCTAGCCACCACAAAAAAGGCTGCCACAAACATTTTTGCATATGTGGGTTCTTTTCCCTCCTTTATGATCTCTTTGGGATATAAACCCAGTAGAAACACTGCTGGATCAAAGGATATGCAGAGAAATCAAGTATCTTTTTTTTTTTTTAATTTAAACTTTTTATTGACAGAACCCATGCCAGGGTAATTTTTTACAGCATTATCCCTTGCACTCACTTCTGTTCGGAAAAAATCAGGTATCTTAACCCTTTAATCCTGTTTTTCTTTCCCTCTGAACTGTATTAGCTGGATAAAAACCAAAGTTCTTAAGTCTTGATTGCAAAGATCCTGAAACTAACAATTAGATGCACTGTTAAAAAAACATCTTGAATGGATGATATTCGATTTTGTTTTAACTGAACCACTTCATAGGAGCAATTAGGTGGTGTAGTGGATAAAGCATCTGCAGTCAGGGAGATATGAATTAAATATAGACACACACTTACTAGCTGTGTGACACTGGACAAGTCACCTAATTTCTATTTGTCTCAGTTCCTCATCTGTTAAAAAAAAAAAGGGGGGGGGGGGGAACAACAGAAAAGGAGATGGCAAACCACTTTGGTTTTTCACCTAGAAAATCCCATGGGCAAATCAGTAAGGATAGACCAAACATCTTATGGAAATCTTCCCCTCCCCCCCCCCCAAAAAAAAAAAATGTTGCAACGCCCCCTCCCTCTAGAACGTGTCCCTGGAGTGATCGTCAGCTAGAAGACCTCTAGTGATGATAAAGGCATCCGTGGAGGTGGCTCATTCAACTTTTGTTAAGTTTTTTTCCACAGACTGAGACAAAAAAACTGCTGGTTCTGTCTTTTGGTTCTGTGTAAAAGAGGTATAAAACCTCTTACGGGGCTGCCCTCCTTTAACTTTTTCGGGGGCAATCCCGGCCCAAATGGCCAATTGCCATCCCTTCCTCCCCTAGCCCGAGATCCGTAGAACTGCCAACTGTCCCCCTTGCTTTTTGCCCCAGCTTGGGTTCCCTCTCCTCCTCTCCCAGCCCCGCACGTCTTTCTCCCGCCTCAGCCACCAGTTCTTTGCAATTTTGTTTTGTTTTTTGAAGAACCCGCCGCGAGCAAAAGGGATAGCACAAGGAGAGGGGAGAAAGATTGGGGCCTTTCCCCGCCAACCGGGTAAGGCGCAAGATCACGTGTGCACGTACGCACGCAAGCACGCACGTCCATGTATGTAATGGGCTCCCCCGGCGTGAGCCTAGCCAGCTGGCCCCAAAGCCCGGGAGTGGGCGGGGAGCGGGGAGAACCTGTCTCTCCCGAGTGAGAAGCAGAAGCAGCTTCCTCCGCGGTGTGGTGAGACACCCTGTGACGTGTCCTTCCGCTCCCGCCCCCGCCCCTACCCCTCCAACCCGGTCTGGGAAGAAGCGAACTGAGCACTAGGAGCGGAAGGTGGCTCCGGGTGCGGCGTGACAGGCCAAAGTGGGGGACATGTCGTCGCTGTGGGGGCACATGCCGCAGGCGCCGCTGCCGGCGCCTTCCCCGGCGCCCACTGCCCCCGTGTCCCCTTCTTCTAGCGCTGTCAACATTAACCGGCTGCGGGAGCCGGCGCTGCGCGGCCTCAGCGACGCCCTGGATCGAGCCGCGGAGGGCAAGGGCTGGAAGAAGCTGGCGGAGCTCGCGGGGAGCCGGGGGCGCTACAGGCTCAGGTGTCTGAGGGCGGGTCCTGACTGTCGGAGGGGCTCGAGAAGGGTCGGAGAGTGAGGGAATGGAGTTGGAGTACTTAACTCGGGGGGACTGAACTGCAGGTGGAGAAAGAGCTAGAGTGGGTTAGAAGTGTCTGGCACGAAGATGATTGGTGGGAAGACAGAAATGGTTAGATTAGGGTGTTTTGAGTGTTTTGGGGACTTTCCGTCCCTAAAGAATGAAGTAAGGTGGGACCAGTTTGATTCAGTAAACATTGGTTAGGCTCCTTTTATGTGTCAGGCGATTCATTATGTGCTGAGGACACAAAAAGAGACGAAAGATAGTGCCTACCCTCAAGGAGCTTACAGTCTAATGGTAAATATACACAAGCACACACTACTTCGGGAATAAGTAGGAAATGGTGGTTGGGAAGACTTCCGTAGAAAGTAAGATTTTAGTTAGGACTTAAGTCCCAAAGTCAAAGGAAGTGTATAGTCAGAGCATAGGAGAGAGAGCATAGGAGAGAGAGGAGAGAGAGCATAGGAGAGAGAGGAGAGAGAGGGGAGAGAGAGAGAGGGGAGAGAGAGAGACTGCTCGGAGCCAAGAGACCCGAGCAAGGGAAATATTGTGGGTAGTAAAGATTAAAGAGCAAGAAATAATGGATTCGTGTAAGGTTACAAGATCTTGAGAGAAATATGATTTGAATAGAAAGAAAAGAGGAGTGAGACAACCTGAAAAAGAAGGGCAAAAAAGTGATAAAAGCAGAAATTAGAAGAAAAAGTGTTTTGTAGAGGGAGAAACGGGATGAGAACTGAACTAGCATCCCTAATTCAATTAGTAAGTATTTATTATACCTCTTTTGTGTGCCAAGCTCTTAAATGCTGAGGATACAAAGAAAGGATAAAGAAATTTCTACTCTCAAGAAACAAAAGTTTAATTGGGAGAACTCTGAAAGCAACTATGTCCAAACAAAATTTATACAGAACATATAGGAGATTCGGTTACTATTTTTAAAGCATCTTTCACGTGTAAGACAATTTCCTAATTTCAAAGAGTTTACCAAAGAGTGTGGTAGATGAAATGGTACAAAAGTATTCATAGGTTCATAGACTTAGAGTTGAAAATTTAGTCCAACAGCATTTTATAAATGAGGCAACTGAAGCTCTGAGAGGAAAAAAAATGATCTGAGGTCACAAAGGTAATAAATAAAATAATAGAAATTCAAACTCAAGACTTTTGACTCGTAAGTCCAGTGCACATTTTTTGTTTTCTTTTTTCCTAACTTTAATTTTCACTTCCAAATTCTATACCTCATTCATCAAGAAGGCAAGAAATGTGAGATTTATTATATATGTATATATGTAAAGTTGTTCAGAACATTTTTACGTTAGCCATGTGAGAAAAACAAAAGCAGCAAGAAAAAGTATGCTTCAGTCTGAGAATGTCGGTTCTCCATCTATAGGTGGATAGCATTTTTTATCATGAGCCCTTTGGAAATGTCCTGGTCACTATTAACAGAGTAGCTAAGTTTTTCTCAGTTGATTATCATAACAATGTTGACAATACCATGTACAATGTTCTCTTAGTTTTGCTCACTTTGAATCAGTTCATAAGTCTTCCCAGGTTTTTCTAAATCTCCATTTCTTAGAGCATTATAGTATTCCATCACAATCATATACCATAACTTGTTCAATTCCAACTGATGAGTTTCCTCTTGGTTTCAGTTTTTTGGCCACTGCAGAAAGAACCTCTGTAAATATTTTTTCCCTATATGGATCCTGTTCTTTTTTCTTTGATTTCTTGGCATGAAACCTAATAGCAATATTACTGGATCAGAGGGTATACTGTTTTATAATCCTTTGAACATAGTTCCAAAATGTTTTCTACAATAGTTAGATCAGTTCACAACTTCAATATGTTAATTACATTAATGTATCTATCATCTCTTCCAGCATTTGTCACTTTCCTTCTCCATCATCTTAGCCAGTCTGATGGGAGTGATGTACCTCACAGTAGTTTTAATCTGACTTTCTCCAATTATTGATTTAGAGCATTTTTTCATTTGACTAGTGATACGCTGATTTCTTCCTCTGAAAACTTCTAGTGTATTTTCCATGGCAACATACAATAATAACACAGTATGTAGCATGCCAGACATAAGGATATTCTGCAAAATCTGGAATAGCCAGGTAATTATTGCTTCAATTAAGAAGGTCCCTATGCACTTTCTGGGATGTCAGTTAAAAAGCATTTATTAAGCAGCTGTGCGAGGTGCAGTGGACTAAAGAAAATCAATAAAAGGCTCTTCCATTAAGAAGCTCACTTTATAACAGGGGAAATGACATACAAATAATTAAATACATACATGAATATAGCATGTCCTAAAAAAATTTTATGTCTTTTAAAACTTTAAAGTTTAAGCTATTAAAACTTTAAGCTGCATTAAGATTTTTGGGACACCCTGTATATAGCATAGGTAGAAAGCAATTTTAAGGGGAAAAAAAGCACTAGCAACTAGGAACCAGGAAAAAAATCTGCAAAAGGTGGGATTTAAGCTGAGTTTTGAAGAAATGCAGGAGAAGTATAGGAAAACAAAAATATCAGTCAATAAGCATTTACTAATAATTTATTATATTATACTTACATAATACATAGAGACCTTAACAGTATGTGGAGGAGGGGAAAGCTGGGAAAGGCCCCCTGCAGAAGATGGGATTTTTATTGATTCTTAATGGAAGCCAGGAGGGGAGAGGCTGAAGAGGAAAAGCATTTCAAGCATGGGTACAACTACTGAAAATGCACAGAGTTAGGAGATGGAATACTTTGTGTAAGAAATAGCTGGAAGGGCAGTATAGCTAGAATAGAGTATGAGGGGAAAAATAAAGTGTAAGAAATTAAAATCTAGCAGGGATTCAAAATTTGAAGAGCTTTAAATGCCAAAAAAAAAAAAAAAAGCTTTTATATTTAATCCTGAAGGTATAGGAGGTCACAAGCTCATTGAGGAGGAAACTGGGGTGGTCAGTCAAGTAGAAAATTCAACTTGGCAGCTGAATGGAGAGCAGGTTAGAGTGACTTGAGTCAAGGAAACTGGTTAGGCTCCTGCTGTAGTCCAGATGAAGAAATTGTGAATTAGGGTTGTACCTGTGTGAGAGAGGACAGATATATGAGAGATAGTGTAAAGATAAAAATAACACTTGACCAGAAATTGAATATGTAAGGTGAGCAAGAAGGAGGATGAGATTGAGATTTCTGGCTTGGGTGATGGCAAAGATAGTGGTAACCCTTAGCAGTAATAGGAAAGTTGAAAAGAGAGGAAGTTTTGGGGGGAAGATAATGAATTCTCTTTTGAATATGATAAGTTTGAGATGCCTATGGAAGTTCTAGGTTAAGATGTCTAAAAGGCAATTAGTGATGTAGTACAAGAGATCAACTAGGAATGGATATGATAGATCTGGGAATCATCTGCATATAGATGATAAGTGAACCCATAGGAGCTGATGAGATCATCAAATGATAATATAGAACAGAAAGAGAAGCAGCCCCAGAACAATACCTTGGGAGACACTAGTGGATCAAATAGTATGATAAGGGCCAAAATGTGGTGTTCTCTTCTTTTTTTATAATATGATCGTTCTCTCTGGAAGCAGGTTTCTTGGGGAGGTTTCTGGAGGCAGCCTTAGTTTCAGTTCCAAGTAATAATCACCCCAAATGCAGCCAGCTATTAAAATCCAAATGTGTATTTTCTCCTTCCGAGTCTTGTCTCTTTCCTTGGGCTCGGGTAGCTTTCTTAGAGGCCTGTCTCCCTCCTTGATTCCAAGAGCTCTTGCAGCTTGTTTTTTTAGCTCTTCCAGCTTCTGCCTCTATTACTAAAATCCAGAGGAGAAAGAGTATCTAAGAGAAGGTAATTAAATATCAGATGCTGCAGAGGGGTTAAGAATGAGGATTGATAAAAAACAATTAGACTTGGTGATTTAGACATCATTGATAACTTTGGAGAGGGGAGTTTTGGTTGTTAGAGTTCAGAAGCCAGATGCAGAATGTTTAGAAGAGAGATGAGAAGAAAGGAAGTGAAGACCCTGAACATAGAATTGAGCCAGGAAGAGAGAGAGATGGGAGGATAAATGATGGGGATAGTAACATGAAGTATGTTTTTTAAGAAGGGAATAGACTTGGCCATGTTTGTAAGCATAAGGAAAAGAAAGGATATACAATGAGAGAAGAAAAGGGGCAATTCACTGGAGAATTTTTGAAGGAATGGTACATTAGGAGGTGTGCCATCTCTTCCTTAAGACAAGTAAAGGAGATAATGGGGTAAGATGTCTAAATGACAAAAGATGGTGTCTAAATAAGACAAGATTGAGGGGAGACAACAAAATGCTCAGGGAATGGTAAGTGAAGTATGAGGTAAGATCCTTAGCCAGAAGGTTGAGGAAAAGGGTATGCCTTGGGAGTCTTGAAAAAGGACAAGAACATTTGGAACAACCACTGTGGAGAAGTGGGTAGCTAATCCATCAGGGAGCTATAGAATGTTTGCCACTGCTAATGTAGTAGAAAGAGCATTGGACTTGAAATCAAAGACTTGGTTTTGATTCTCTCTCTCTCTCTCTCTCTCTCTCTCTCTCTCTCTCTCTCTCTACATATATATATATATATATATATATATAATATATATATATATATATATATGTATATATATATACATACATACATACTGAGTTTTTGTAGAATAGTCATCTAAGTCTTTTAAGCCTTAGTTTTCTCAAGTGTAAAGTGGAACTTAAAATACTTATAATGTGCATGGTGATGGAATTGCTCAGGGCTGAGACAGTTTTATGGAAAATAGAGTTTTCTTTAAAGATGTCAAACATTTTTATACTTTAAACTTTTATACTTTGCTTCTTGTTCCTTTGACAAAATATGAGAGTCTCCTAGATGTTATGTAGCCATGTGAGAGCTAAAAATTGCTAGCAGAGTGTGTGTGCGTGCATGTGTGTGTTGTGTGTATATATGTTTTGGCTTTAAGACTAATTTCATAACAAAGAAATGACATATTTGACAAAGACATATTTCTGAAGTTTAGTGCATTAACTTTCCAGTAAAGTCCAATACTGAAACAGTGAGTGCCATATAGAGTAATGAGAAGAAAAGAAAATGATTAAGAGATGTTAAGGAGGCAGAATCAGTAACATTGAAAACTGATTTAGGGTAGAAGAGAGAGAAGGAATATCAAACAGAATTTTAAGGTTATAAACCTGGGCAAACAAAGTCTGGTTTCCCTTAACAAAAACAGAATTTCTAAAAAAAAAAAAATGGTGAAGGTGGTTGTTGTTATTTTAAATTAGCAACAGCATATCCAGATGGAGATATTCAACAGGAATTTGGAGATGCAGAACTGGAGAGATAGAAAGACTGCAGGGCTGTATTGATTTGGGATAACTGAATTCATGGGAGCAGACAGAATTGCCAATGAGAGAATATAAAGGTGAGAATTTTATATAGCTTGGGAAATATCTACATTTAAAAGTTAGTAGATAAAATGTGATCCAACAAGGGAGATGGAGATGCTGCTTTCAAATTGATGGGGAAAAAAAACTATGAGTTATTTTTGGAAGAGACCAGATTTCTTTTAAGTACTAAAAGAAACATGATGTGTGAGGATGAAACGTAAAATTAAAAGGATGTTTGTAAACAAGCAGAATGAGAATTCTGTCTGGTAGAGGATGATAGGAGCTAGAAAGGAAAAGGGTTGACCTAAATAGAGATGAGAATTTGGGTAGGATTCATAGGAAAGAAGGACCTTTTCCTTAGCAGACTAGCAACACTGAGACACAGGGATTAGAGGAGCAGGAGAGTAATGACACCTAAAAATTCAGTAGTTAATCCCAAGAAGCATGTGGCAGGAATAGCCTTTTTTCATTTTTCCTTCATCAACTTAGACCTTATGAGAATTGGAACTAGATTAGAACATAGGTCACAGTATTGGCAACTGACAAAACAATGCTTCTTACCTCAATGGTGGTGGTAGCCCCTACTCTTTTGGGTTGTGTGATGATGTAGCACCTTGTAGATACCAGTTGTGCAGATGATGATGAGAGTGGAGAAGTGTTACCATGTGATGAAAAGGAAACTCAAGGACAAATTACTTTTATACTTTGCTTCTTGTTCCTTTGACAAAATATGAGAGTCTCCTAGAAATCACCATACGTGTGAAGTAAGCTCTTAAAAATATTTTTATTTTCAGTTGTCTGGACTTAGAGCAATGTTCTCTTAAAGTACTGGAACCAGAAGGAAGTCCTAGTCGTTTTTTACTGAAACTCCTGGGTGAAAAAGGATGCACAGTCACAGAATTGAGTGAGTTTCTTCAGGCCATGGAATATACTGAATCAGTTCTCCAACTTCTGGGTCCTCCAGGTTTGTTGTTTCCTTAAATTTACTTATTCACAAAGCCATGGGGACATTGGGATGAGAAAATAGTTTCATTTAAATGACTGAATTATGTTGCCATGTTAATAGTAAATGTATCTAGTCACTCTTTGAGTTGTTTCCTTTATTTTCTTTGAATTATTTCCTCTACTGAGGAAATAACTAAAACAGGCTTCTTCTGAAGATTTCAAATGAAATTGTGATTCAGCAGCACAATGAAATTGATAAATGTTTATGAAAAATTTAGTATTGTTGAAGGGTAAGAGATGAAGGGCGAGAAATACCCTAATAGCAATGGGGTCCTGGTGATGGGGTCCCAATGTTGGTGTTGCAGGTTTTTGCTTATTTGATCTCCAGGCGAGGTTGTTGGGGTTTTGTTTTGTTTTGTTTTGTTTTGTTTTTGTCAAATAATGAGTTTATATACACAGAGAAGCCACTCAGTGGGCCAGTTCCTGATAGGAATTAGCAAAGGTTTGGGTACAGAATCTTGTCTTTTATTAGCTTCCTATGGTTTGGGGTTAGGGAGTGATTAGGGGCTAATTTTCAAATCAATAAAGTGTGGTGATTGTTTCCCAGACCAAAGTGATTCCCAGCTCAATTGGGAGATTCCTGTGGGAACCACGTAGGAGGGTGGGGATCATTTTTAGGAATTTCCCCAGGCCAGGTGACCCACTCTTCACAAAGATCAGGGAGACAGAGAGTCCTTATTACATCAGTATGATCTCTAATACCAAAGTATTACATTGGTTTTAAAGTATGAGATCATCAGCAAAGTGATATTTTTAAAATTTAACTCAGTATAATTATCTTCCCAAATTAATGAACATTTATTGAATGCCTGGGCTCAGAGCATTATGTTGAATTCTAGGAATACAAATATGAAAAATGACACACTATCTTCTCTTTAGTACAAGGATGAAACATGTGAACTGATTACTTCAGTATAAGTTAGAATGTGATAAGTGCATTGAAGAAGCCTAAAGGAGATCCTCAGGAAGGATCTCATGGTAGGGGCAGCCCCTAAGCAGAAAAGGATTTCACAAATGCACCTGAGGTGGAGAAGGACAAAATAATATTAACTGGAACTTGCAGTATATAAGGGGAACACTTTGAATGCCAGGCCAAGAGGTTTTTACTTCAGTTCTTTAGTCGTTGGGTATCTACTGAAGGTTTTTTTGAACATGAGATTATGAGATCGTATCTGTGCCTTAAAAATGCTACTTTAGGGATTTGTGATGAAAAATGCTATCCATATCCAAAGAGGACTACATGAATGCAGATTGAAGTATTTTAAAAAAATTTTTTCTTGCCTTTTTTTTAGGGCTAATACTGAAATGTTTTATATCACCTCATATGTATAATGGATATAATATTTCTTAGCTTTTCAGTGTATCAGGGAGAAGTGGATGAAGAGAGAGAATTTGGAACTGAAAACAAAAATGAAATTTTTTCCTTAAAGAAGGAAATATTACTTTGGCCAGCAGTATGAGAGTTTGGTTAATGAAGAGCAATACCAGACACAAGGAAAAACTAGTTAGGACACTAATCTAGATTAGAATTTATGCTTGAGTGGTAGAAGAAATTTGATACAGAGGTAAAGTAAACAGTACTTAGCAGTTGATTGGTTATCAATTAGTAATTGAGGGGCATGTGAAGGGGTTATCAATTGGATAGTAATTGAGGGGCATGTGAAGGTAAAGAAAAGATTCAAAGATAACTGGAAGCATTTAAGTCTGAATGAATAGAAGAGTGGACATAAACATAAACTTAAGAGAAGGAGTAGTTCTGGGGGAAAGGTAGGTTTAGTTTTGAGTTTGATGTAATGGCAGGATGTATGTGTGTTAGTGTCTAATAGAATGTTGGAATAGAGGACTAAGAAGACTATTAGATACAGAAATTAGCTTTATGGGCTTTGTATTTATGACAGGGATTTGATTGGGAAGATTTCTTGTTCTTCTCTTACTTGAGTATATCAATTTATGAATATCTTCAATTACTTAAATTTCTGTACAAAATCCTGCTCTAAATATCTCATCATGTCATGGAGCTTATACTGGACTCTTGAATGCCATACCATTGTAGTGTAAGTTCTGACTGGTTTAGTTAACTATCCCATGAGATATTTTTACAAAACTAATCATTTTAAGGGGGAATCCCCCCACACTTTTATTTGTGAATTAAATACAGTTAGAAACAACAGCAACCAAAAAAAACAAGAAACAAAAAACCCTGAACACAGGGAGGAAATATAAATAGGACTTGAAGATGGAAGTGGCTGTCATTCATATTTGGTTTGTATTTTATTATAATGTGATCACAATGAGCATATAAATTATAACTAACAGCAGAAGAAAAAATTATTTCCCTGGAGAAAAAATAATTTAGCCAGATATAAGGGATACTATTCATCTAAAATCACAAGTATCTAAGAATATTATAAGTTGAGAAATATAGGAATTATAAGGAACTGTTTTTCTTACTTTTATTTTAAACAAGAAAATGGGGGATAAATGTGCATATTGTTAGAAAATTCATCTACAGATTCAGTGAACTCTGAGTTATTTACACATAAATTATCTACTTTGTGAATTATCTTTGATGGCCTGCCCTTTTGTAGGTAGCACATTTTCAAATGGTCTATTTCTGATAGAGCTGAGTTCTATAGATAACTATAAAGATAGATAACTATAGATATCTATAATTATAGTTAACTATAGTTAGATAACTTATATCTAACTATAGATAGATATACTATAACTATAAAGAATGAAACAATCCCTATTCGCTAGGAACTTAACATTTTAATTGAAGAAATGATCAATATATAAATCAGTAAATACAAAGTGCTTAAAATACAAAGTAGGTGAGGGCACTAGCAATTGGTATCAGAATTGTAATGTCGAATATGGTACTAGAATTGTGTCTTAATAGAAGAGATGAACTCTAATGAAGATTAAGAGGATGTGCACTCCAGGGATGGGGAGTAGCCAATGCAAAAGCAGAGACAGGAAATGGAGTATTATTTGAGGAAGAAAGAGAAGACCAGTTTAGTTCTTTGGGATGAAAAATGATGTCAGAGGAAGCTGGAAAGATAGGATGTGGTCAGGCCAGCTAAACAGAAAAGTTATATTTTTTTCCTTAATAGTAAACCACAAGAGTTTTTTTTTTTTAAATAACTTTTTATTGACAGAACATATGCATGGGTAATTTTTTACAATATTATCCCTTGTACTCACTTCTATTCTGACTTTTCCTTCCTTCCCTCCACCCTCTCCCCTAGATGGCAGGCAGTCTTATACATGTTAAATATGTTATAGTATATCCTACATACAATATATGTGTGCAGAATCATACAGTTCTCTTGTTGCACAAGAAGAGTTAATTGAGGAGTCACATATCTCTGAGATTAAGGGAAATCACTTTATTAGGAATACGTAGGATAGATTGGAGTGGTAAGAGACTAGGCAGAGAGAAAAAATAGGAATTACAGTATTTTTGACAAAAATAGGAGTTTGGAAGAGGAAAAGATTTAAGGGGAAAGATAAATTCAGTTTTAGACATATTGACTTTGAGATGGCTCTGGGACACTCATCTGTTAACCATTAGTCTCACCATATGACAGACCCACCTACATTTTCTGGACATAGATTTCCTCAGTAAAATTCCTTAATTCTTTTTCTTGCTCCTAAGAAATTTGTTGTGATTTCTTTTGGCAGTTATCACGTACTTTTCCATTGTCTTTTTGATTATCCATAATTTTATTTATTTGGAAACTAAGCTACTCGATTTGTAATTACACAGTATCATATGGAGGAGATTTGTAGTAAAAAAAAAATTTGCATAAGAGACTAGATTAAGATTATTAAAAATACCACATAACATGTTTTTTGAACTTTTCCTTTTTTATTGTCTGCATTTATTTTATTTTAAAATTTTATTTAGTATTTTACATTTCTCCAATTACACATGAAAATAATTTTTAACATTCATTTCAAAAGCTATGAGGTCCTTCCTCTCCCTTCCTCCGGAAACATAATTTTCCAAATATAACTTAGTCTGCTCTCTTCTGTTCTGTCCATTTGTAGAATCTGTCTCCAATGTGTGTACTACTATAGTAATTCAGTAGACTGGCTCATTTAATACTTTATTTAACATCAGTCATCTTAATAAATAATACTAGTTCGCATTTTGATAGCACTTTAGAGTTTACATGTGACTTTTCTCACAACCCTAGGAGATAGGATATTTTCCCCAAAAAACTAAATTCAAGTTATTTTAAAACTATTCCTTTTATGTTATTTTTATATTTCTCCTTTCATGAACATATTTGGAAGCAAACTGAATTCAGAGTATTTGACATAATCATTACTATTATTTGATATTGGAATGCTTTCTTTATCTCCTAACTTTAATCGTGACCAGTTATCTCTGATCACGATTATTTATTAAATTTGTACTTCAAAATGTGTTTGCATTGAAAGATGGCTAGGTTCTAAAAACAGCCATTTTTCTTGACAAATGTACGTAATTATAACTAATCTTATAACTTTGAATTATTTAGGTAATTCTGCACTGACTATAAATAGCAAGTTGATATATTGAAATCATTTAGATGATCTTTTTCATCTCTTATGTATTACTGCACTGAAAAAAAAATTAGTTGTGCTATGGGAAATGTTTTTGTTGTTTTATGCCTCCAAGCAAAGAACAGAGTATTGATTAGATTATGTAATATTATTATTGCCTTACATCTGTATAGTGCTTTGCCATTTTCAGAGCATTTTTGCTTACACTTTAAAAAACAATGTATTAATAGTTATTCTGAACTTGAAAAATAACACATTTATACAGTTACATATATAAAGAACAAAAAAAAGATTGGATATGACACTTTGAATCTACATTATAACTTTTTTTAAATTGTGTAATAAAATCAACATGTTATTTTTAAAAATCTCTTATTTGTCTAATTCTCCTTTTGAGCTTTTTTTTTTTTTCTGTGCATTAAAAAAAACTACTTCTGTTATGGGCTAGAACTCTGAACTTGAAACAAGGATTCTTACAAGGTGTTAAGTCAGTCGAATTGATAAAGACAATGGTTATCTAGTTTAGCATGGTACTTAATGTACTCTAGTTCAGTACATGTACTTAGTCCTTAATATAGTTCTACAAGATTCACATCTATGATAATGTAATTATAAGAGAGCATAAAAGCTGGGACAAACTCAGCCAGAGTCAAAGCCAGAGAAGACAAAGGACTGGAGGCAGGAGCTCAAGCTCTCAGAGCCAAGGAGAAAGATTCATTCCGTCTTCTGTCAGGCTCCTGGTGGCTCTCCTGGGGGACTGAGAAACAAAATCATTCACTTCATTTCACACCACCATAGTGGTAGGCCTGTCCTACTTAGCTTCTCTACTGAAACGAAGACTCCAAAGGCCTCTAAGAAAGCTAACCCAGGTCTTAGGAAAGGAAACTAGATTGTGAAGGAGAAAATAAAGACTTTGGACTTTAACACCTGGATAGTCTTATGGTGATTACTGAAATGAAGGCTGCTCCCAAGACCTCCAGAAAACCCAAATGAGAACATTACACACTTCAATGTTCTTTTTCTTTTCTATTTTTTTTTTTTAGCATTACTGCTAATAGTCAACCTCTTCCCTTTCTACTCTTGTTAAAAATAAAAAAGAGAGAGAGAGAGAGAGAGAAAACAATTAAGCCCCTAACAAGTAAGCAACATAGTTAAGATTGTCTTTTGTTGCACTGAAAATGGCTTTGTTCTGGGGAGATGGCATGACCTATAAGGATACATATGGTACTTATAGTTATAGGAACTTTTGAGGAATGTCATGTTTAAGTTCCTTTTAACAGTTAGAGATTTTTTCAGGATTAAATGTTAAGATCTCAAAGGCAGTGCCTATAGGTGTCTATCTTTGCAAGATGATGCTTTTGAGTAATTATCTGATGAGTACAAGGATATTTTGTATATCATTAGTTTCTAGAATAAAACTGTTCAATACCCAAATACATTTATGTTGCTAGGGGCAGTAGATAGATTTCTGAAAAGCCTAAATTATATTTTTTAAGCTCAGTAAAAAAAGAAAATTTCTTAAATGGAATCTATGGTGAATGTTTTTGAAAAGTACAGAATCATCCATGTATATATATATAAAGTTTTGCATATCAGGTCTTAAAAACAACTGCATATGCTTTATCTACAGGTATTGCATGCATATACTTGCTTAAATATGAAGTTTCATTCTACTGTATGATATTTTCCCAAACTTACAGGAAATAAGTCATCTGACAGACTACCAACAGATGATGTCTGAAAATGTGCTATTTGCCCAGGAACTAATGTCTGAAAATGTGCTATCTGCCCAGGAACTACGCAAATCTTTTAAAATAGAATTTTCATTTATTTTTCATTAGCTATTATATATCCTAGAAATACATTAAATTACATGTAACCTGTGCTATCCTTAATTATATTTGTTCAGCATCCCACTCATAAGAGTTAAATGGGTGGTTGAGAGTAAATGTGTACTCCTTTAACACAATTGTAATATGTTTAAGAAAGGAAATGAGTGGGTAGAACATGAGAATTGAATATTGAGAATGCTATTCTTTCCTGAGAACAATTTTTAAAATAATATTAAGTTTAATTCCCAACTGTGAAACAACATACAGACATAATAGACTAAGTTTTTAGAAAACTAAACTATAGAAGGTATCTGATATATTGTAGAATCAGAAAATCTGAGATTTGAGAGAAACTTTATTTAGCTTAAACAGCCTATAGGGTGAGAAAAGTTTCTTTATCAAATTAAATGTGTATGATATTCCCTCTTTGAACCAAATCTAATAAGATTAAGGTGCAAATGAGCATTGAACCTTCTTTTCCTCAAGTATAATAGATCTTTTTTTTTGCCTCTTCATATGATATAATTTACCCCATTTTATTTCCCCTTTTATCTTCTTTCAGTATAATTTCTTTTTTACCCCTAGTTTGTATTTTATATCATTATAATAAAGTCAAATTATACTTATACCCTCTAAGTATATCCCTAACAGATAACAGTTCTCAAGAGTTACACATATGATCTTCCCATATAGGGATGTACATCCCTTCCAAAAACCTTTAAAAAAAAATAGTCTTATTTCTTCCCTTTTTACCACTTTTTACTTGTCTTAGTTCTGCTTTTGAAGATCATATTTTCTATTCAGCTTGGGTCTTTTCATCAAAAGTAATTGAAACTCCTCTATTTCATTAAATGTCCATCTTTTCCTCTGAAAGATTGAGTAGTTGATTCTTAGCTGCAGTCCAAGCACCTTTGCCTTCTGGAATTTTAGATTCTAAACCCTTTGAGCTTTTAAAATGGAAGCTGCTAAGTCCTGGGTAATCCAGATTGATTAAAATCCAATGAAATAGTTTATATTTTCTTCTGTTTTTTTTTTTTTCATTTTTTTGTTTTTGTTTGACAATTCTTGCTGTCTTATTGTGTCATTCACTTCCATTTGTTCAATTCTAATTTTTATTTTCAAAACACATGCATAAATAGTTTAACCTTTACCCTTTTAAAACGTTGTGTTCCAATTTTTTTCTCCCTCCCTTTCCCCACCCTTTCCCTCTAGAGGACAAATAATCCAATATCTGTTAAAATGCACAATTCTTCTATACGTAGTTCCTCAATTATGCTACACAAGAAAAAAATCAAAAAGGAAAAAATTGAGAAAGAAAATGAAATGTAAGCAAACAACACCAACAAAAAAAAGGAAATATTATGTTATGATTCACACTCAGTCGCCACAGTCCTTCCTCTGGACTCTCTCCATCATAAGTCTATTGAAACTTACCTGAATCACCTCACTGTTGAAAAGAGTCATGCCCATCACAAGTGATCATTGTATAATCTTCTTGTTGCAGTATATAGTGTTCTCTTGGTTGTACTCAACTTCACTTTGCTTCAGTTCATGTAAGTCTCTTTAGGCTTTTCTGAAATCATCTTGCTGATTATTTCTTATAGAATAATATCAATTCTAATTTTTAGTGAATTATTTTCTTCAGTTACCTTTTTTAACCTCTTTTTGCATTTGGTCAATTGAATTTTTTAAGCAGTTGTTTTGTTCATTGGATTTTTTTTTTCCATTTTACCAATTCTGTTTTTTAGGGAGTTGTTCTCTTTCCATTTCACCAAGCCTGTTTTTAAGAAGTGATTTCCTTCAGCATATGTGTGTGTATGTATGTATGTATGTATTTTTTTTCATTTGACAAATTGTATTTTTTAAGGAGTTTTTTTTATTCATATAATTTTTGTTTCCTTTTCCAAAGCTCTCTTTTCCTTTCTCCATTTTTCTTCTAATTCTCTTTCAAGATTCTTCCAATAGAGTCATGAGTTGGAGATCTACTCATCACCCTCTGAGGCTTCATCTGGAAGCATTTTGCCTTTAGTGTCCTCAAGGTTTGAAGTCTGTTCTTCCCTGTGTCCATGATAGCTATCTGTGATCAGAGCTCTTTTTGTTTTTTTCTCATTTTAAAAATTTGAGGTCTGCTCCTGGGGCAAAGTGAAGATTGTCCCTAGTTTCCTTTACAGGATGACAGATGGGTTTTATGCTGCTCTGAGGCCAGTGCTGGTAGCTTCCATCCTGTGCTGGATGAGCAATGTCCAAGTCCCACTAATGCAAGGGATCAGGGGCTCACTATTTGCCTTCTGTAGTTGCATTAGAGTTCTCACAGATAATCTGCTCATTTCCTGGCTTCTGAACCAAAGCAGAGTAGCCAATACTGCTATATTTTGGCTAAGATTTCTTGCCTCTACCTTGAGCTCTGCCTCTGCTCCTGCCTTGGGCCACGTCTCCCCACCCTCATTCCCATTGAAACAGATCTTTCCTGAAGTCCTTCCAAAATATTTTCTGCTGAAAATTTATTACACTCGAAATATTTCTAGGTTCTATTACTCCAAAATCTGAGGAAAACCAGGAAGAACTCAAGTAAAGATCTGTCTATTCTCTGCCATCTTGGCTCCTTCTCCCCCAACAAGTAATTCTAACTTAATTCCTAATAAATTGTTATCTAGCTCTAATAATTTCACTGACAAAAAAATTTGAACTTTTAGGCATTTTTAACAAAAATACCTAATGCCCATTGTTGGATAGTACTGCACAGGAATTTTTAAAATCTCTTTTTGGAAATATATAATTGTGTTTTTGCTTATTACCTGAGAATATTTGCCAGAGCAAATTATTAAATAGTTTTAAGAGTATACTATCTATCTACCAACAGAAAGGTGATAAATTCAAATTGCAGAATATATTTTCAGACACAACCAATATTGGAATTTATTTTGCTTTACATACATGTTTATTACAAAGGTTTTATTTTTCTTTTTTTCCCTTTAATTTGAAGGAGTAAACGAGAAGTAGAGAGTTATGGTTAGGATTTCTATGGCAGAAAGGAAAAAATTGTCATTGTCGTTTCTTTTGAAATGCACAGGAAAAAAATTCAGAAAGAATCACAGACTAACTGGTATGAAGAGAGGTCAGGAATGAAACCTAGAGACGAATAAAAGAGTGAGCATGATTATCCTGAGCACTTTCTTAGAAATGGGAATCCCCGAAAAACTTATACATTAGAAAAGGAGGTCTCAAAAGCCTCCAGAGTGAGAAGGCCACAAGGAATAAGGCATCTCACTGGGAAAGAAAGTTGAAGTCTTGAGAAGGAAGAAAGGAAGAGTGAACATGGCTGCCCTTTTGCACTTCCTCAAAATGAAGGTTCCAGGAGGAAATGTATTTACTTTTGCAAGTAAGGGAAAAACTTAAGACCCATGAAGAGTGTGACTTAGGCAACATCACACAGGTTGGAACCTAGAGTTAGATTAGAAGAACAAGAAACTTGAAGTACCAGGTTAGGGCCAAATCAAGGAGATCCAGAATAAGGAGCTTTGATAGTTGAAAAAACTTTACCTGAAAAGTGAGAAATGACATTAAAAATTCCACTTTATGTTAATCTTTATTCAACAATTCTTCAAATTCTTTCAGGGTTTTTGTCTTTCCCTTACATGAAGTTCCACCATCTTAAAGTTCTTTTGAGAGAGAACTTCTACACCAGATATTAAGATACATTACCTAGTGATATGAATATCATATCATAAGGCATATCCTTATAAAAGTCATATTTTCAACTATTTTAAAATGAAATAAAGCCTTTTATTAGACATTTTCAACACAATACTTTTTTAACTGTGGTGTAAGGCACAGTAAATTGAGGATGTGTATTGCTATGACCTATACCTTCATCAATATCATAAAACTTAACATATATTGCAACTACTATGTGCCAGGCACTGTTTGAAATGGTTTACAATTATTGCCATATTTGATGTTCAAACATTGGAAAGTACATGCTATTATTATCTCCTGTTTCATAGTTGAGGAAACTTAGGCTAAGTGACTTGCCCAGGATCATAGAACTAATAAATTTCTAAGGCCATATTTGAACTCAGGTTTTCTTGACAGCAGGCCTGTTGCTGTACCACTCAACTGCCTTGATAATAGTCCTTTACTTCACAGCAGTTAAAAAAATTTTTTTCTATAATTTTGTCATATCCCATTGTCCCATCCCAATAGAACTTTGTAATTGTTTACTTTATCTCTGAAGATCTGGTTGGTAATATAGCTATGTTGTAGACAATTGAAATGCCTTTTTTTTTTCTTTTAGCCTATCTTCTGAATTGCAGAAGAAGTTATTGGAACCATTAGCCTATTTGGAGCAGATAGATTATTTATTAGAGGAGCTTGCCTGGAATAAAATAAAATAGATTTATATTTTTAGCAAAGCATTTCACAAAGTTTCATTCTGTTCTTGTGGGCAAGATGGAGAAGGATGGTTGGGCAGTGATACAGTTAGGTAGATTTGGAGCTAATTGACTCAGGGAGTCCCAGTTTTTAAAAATTAACTTGAAATCAATAAAATAAATTGAAATAAATGAAAAAGTAGAATAGGCAATTTGGAAGGAGGGCAGTAGTTTATTCTCTCACACTCAAAATCTCCAAAATGTTGGTATGTTGGAAAGGAGAATCTGATAGGCTGAAGGTTAAACTAGAGGATTTCCTAGATCCTTTCCAGCTCTGAGATTCTCTGATTTTATTTTCTAGGTAATGATGGATTTACTGTAAGGTGGGATAATATCATTAGAAGGGAACGTGTTGCTCTTTCAAAAAAAATTTTTTTAGTGACTAACTCAATTTCATTTTGATTAAACATTCACCAAATTAGTAAAATATCAAATAACTGATTATTATTGATTTATCCAGAGGAAATAGTGCTGAAATGTCAATTTCATTCATTTAGCAAAAATTGATTGCCTGCTATGTGCCAAGCAAAGTGATAGATACATAATAAGATGCAAAGATAAAAAAGTTCCACACCCTACCTTGAAGTAGTTTAGTCTAATAGCAGAGGGAAAATATGCATACTAATATTTAATATAAAGTAGAATGTAATAAATACAGGGGTACCATCAGGTATTATAAAAGGGCAGAGGAGGGAGAAGAATATGTCTGGCTAATGAATTTGGGAACATTTTGTGACTTCCTGCATTTGAGTCAACTCAGTGAAAAATGGTTATGATTTTCACCAAAAGAGTTGGGGGTGGATAAGATTCCAAGGTATAGAGAGCAGTGTGAGCAAAGACACAAAGATGTGTAATTTGATGGCTGTGTTAAGTATTTTAGTTGATTTTAGGGTAGAGAATAGAAAAGGAAATGTATACAAAAAGGTTCAAATGTGTTTATAGAAGTCCTTGAATTTGATCCTAAAGAATTTGGATTAATGAAGTAGACTCATAATAACTATAATAATACCTTACATAGGTAAGTTGCTTTAAGTTTTCAACATGCTTTATGTACATTATCTCATTTGACTAATGTTTGAATAATATATGAAAAGATCTGTACCCTTTACACTCACTCCCTGTCATGATATTTTATAGTGAACAAAGGAGAAATGTCCTTGGTGGATATGCTTTTTTCCTGAATAATTTTACAAAATCATTACATTCACGTTTATAAATATGGCATGATGATTTTTAACTGGAAACTTATTAATAAAAGTAAATCCACAGTCTAATTGCAAAATTTTCATTTAATTTGAAGAATATTAATTAGGAAAGCTTTTCTCATCAGTTGAATTTTCATTTTTTCCCCCTAAAGGAATAAAGATTATTGTAAACCCAGTCTCAAAAGCTATATTAGCAGGACAACACGTCAAGCTTTGTTGTCGAGCAACTGGACATCCTTTTGTGCAGTATCAATGGTTCAAAATGAAAAAAGAGGTAATAATCTTTTACATTTACATAAGTTCAAGGAGACAGATAAGAAAATTAGGAAAAGTGAGTTAGTGTCCTGAATATCTTTTAGGGAATTTTTTAAAAGTACATATAAATATTGTTGTATTAACACTACAATTTATTTCATTAGATATTATTCTAGCACCATTTAGTCCATTTGTAGTTCTTTGGTCCATTTCCCATGTAATCTGACACTCCTGACTTTTTGTACCTTTTACATAATGGAATGTTTTAGATCAATAAAAATGTAATATTCCACATTAATAATCTCTAATTGGGTTTTTCTTTAAAAATTGGTTCTTTTCTGTTAACTCTAATAATAGATGTGCCATTGAAAAGGTGTTTTCTTTAGGGTTACTTAACTCATAAAAATATTTTACACAAACCAACAGAGAAGTAGTTTCTAATTTTTAAAGATGTGAGTAATTGAACTATTTTTAAACATTGTAGCATAGCTGATTTTCTGTTACATAAGATAGGCACTTTAGTGATGGAATAACCCATTCAGAGTTATCCATCTCAGAAGCTAAGCAAATAGTGAAATAGTAAGTTAGTTATACAGGTTAAATGAGAGCATTCTAGTTGATTTGTTTCTTTTACCCACTTTGTTTACCCCTTTGGATAATTTATCTTTCACAAAGGCTAAAGTTGAAGTCTACCTTTATGATTAATAACTAGTGTAGGAAATAGTATGAGTACTGACAGTCTTTGAAGAGAAAAGAAATAGGAGAGTAGTGAGAAACGAACAAGGAGATACTCATTGATTGGGGAGTGACTAAACATATTGTGGTAAATGAATGAAATTTATTATGATAGGGAGGAAATGAGGATTATGGAGCAAGTGGAGTAGCAGAGGAAAATGTACATAAGCTGATGCAAAGTGAAATAAACAGAACTAGAAAAACAATAGTGAAATTATAGTGGTCAAGTTTGTTGCCAAAGAAGTATAAGAAGGCTGAACTATTTTCTTTCTTTTTTAGTCTGTGTTATAAAAATATGACTCTTGGGGAAAGAAAAAGAGGAGTTCATTGGGAAATTTAAATGAAGTAAAACCAAAAGATCCAAATAAAAATAAAAAAAAATTAGTTTCTCTATAAGAATTGACTTGATATTTTAAAACATTTTAATTGTAAAACAATTTTTTAAACTAGTAATTGTTCCAGAAGAAGAATCACACATTTTGTGTGATCCTATGATCATGAATTATATATATTAGGCTTTTAAATTTATATTTTATTAAGATTCTTTTTAAAAGAAATTTTAAGATTGCATATATTAGGCTTTAAATTTTTAATTTTCTTAAGGTTCTTTTTAAAAGAATTAAATTAAACAAGTATTTAAAAATTCCTTTTTTTGTGTGCTTCGCATAGATTCCACATGGGAATTCTCCAGAGCTTATTTTTAATCCAGTGCTTGCAAAGGATTCTGGCTTTTATGTTTGTCGAGTGAATAATAATTCTACCTTTGAATTCAGCCAATGGGCACAGCTGGATGTTTGTGAAGTCTCTGAAGATTCCTATAGTAAGTGTCAAATTAAGTTTTCTTTTAATTTGGGGATGGAAAGAAGAATAGTTGCTTTTTCTCCTATCTGCTTTGGGAAGAAATTAATATTACTTAAAATTAATTTAAATTTCTCCCATTTTCTGTTGAAACTCATGTTTAATTTAAAACATGATAATAAAATAAATTTGAATTCACTTGAGACCCTGTATTGTGTGATATTTATTTTTATCCATACTCAGGTGACTAAGATTTGTGTATTGTATAAAACAAACAAAATAAAGCTCTTTGGAAATCAGTTCTGTTTCGCATTAAGATTTAATAGATAATCAGTTATATGGTTCATGGAAACTTCAATCCAATAAGCATTTATTAAATATCTACCATGTATAAGAATATGCTAGGCACTAGAAATAAACAAAAATGAAAAATGTTTTCTCAAGGATCCTACATTTCTAGTGAGAGGGTAGGGGAAGGACAGAATAACTATACAGTTAACTATGGACTTTGGTTTTGGATATATTGGACTTGAAAATACTATCTACTTTGTGTAAGAATACTAATTCACCTAAGTGAAGAAGTTGGTGAGGAGGGACTAGAGTTCAAAAGAGAGATGGGGATAAGAGAGATAGATCTGAGCATCATTTACAGAGAGATAATAGCTGAATTCATGAAAAATTATGTCATTGAAAAAAGAACATAGAGCCAGAAGGGAAAAAAAAAACCCAGAGATATAGCCACACAGGATGCAGACCATAGATGTTGATCCAGCAGAGGGAACTTACTAAAAATGATCACTAAAACATATAAGAACAATGGCCAGAACAAAGAAAAGCTAAATTAAAAATAAAGGAATGATCAAGAGCATCAACTATAATAGGATGAGGATGGAAAGAAATTCTTTGAATTTCTTAATAAAGATGAGAAATAGGAAAGAAAGGGGCTAAGGAAAAAGATAAATAAGAGGGAAGGTAGATTAAGGAAGATATTAGTCAAAAGCAAAACCTAGTGTAAAAGAGGGGGAGGAAAAGAAAGAGAAGAATAAGTCTAAAAATAGGATAGAATGAAATACACAGCATTCATAACTGAATTGTAAAAAAAATGGAAGAGAATAGTGGAATGAATTAGAAACCAAAATCCAGCAATATATTGTTTACAAAAAATATACTTTAAACAATAAAATACATGCCGTGTTAATATAAGTAGCTGGAGAAGAATTTATTTCTCTTTAGCTGAAGTTTTCAAAAAAAGGCAAGGGTAGAAGTCACCATTTCAGATAAAAGCAAAAATAGACCTAATTAATGGAGAGAAACAGGGTAACTACATTTTACTAAAAGGTAGTATAGACAACATCAGTATTGAACATATATATATATATATATTATGGCATAGCAACATATGTATCAAATGGCATAGGAAAAAAAAAATTAAAAAATTATAATAGTGGGAGACTTCAATTTCCTCTCTTCAGACCTAAATAAATACAACTCTCCCAAAAAGAAAAAGTTGTTAATAAATAGAATTTTATAAAAGTTAATATAGAGAACAGAAATAGAAGTATGCCTATTTCTCAGCTGTACGTGCCAAATTCACAAGAAGTATCCAAGTGTAAAAACCTCGCAAATACAGAAAAGATCTTATCTTTTATTCCACCTGAGAAGGTTTAATTACCAGAATATCAAAAGAATTTTGGTTGTTATTAAAGAGACCATATCTCAAGACCGGCTATATTGGTGGTAGCATAGATAGCGTCAGTCATTCGATAAGTATTTAAAAGCTTACTATATGCTAGGAATTATTTTAGGTGCTGGAAATAAAAGAATAAGGAATCAAATAATTTCTACATGCAATGAGTTTTTACTCTAATGTGGGAAACTAAGTACATATGAAAATTAATGCAGCATAAATATAAAGTTAAATTTTTTAAAGTGTATGTATTTATACACATAAAATAGTTAAATACATGATAGTTTGGAGGACATTTTCAGTTGAGGAATCAAGAAAGGCTTCAGGCAGAAGAGCATGCCTGAACTTCATTTTAAAGGAAGAGGGATGCTGAAGATTAAGAGGGGAATGTCTAAATGAAAAGCACAAAAAACTTACATTTTAATGTGGCAGATAGCAGGTATATATGAACATGAAGCTATCCACAGTACCCCGTAATAGCCAGTGAAGATAATAATAATTTATGGGATTTCTATAAGGATCAAATGAGAAAACATACATAATCTATTTTACAAATCTTAAAGTGCCATATAAATATCAACTACTAATATTATTGCCTATGATATGTAAAGCACAGTTAGATGCTGAAGTACAAAAAAAAAAAGTCCCTGTTTTCATGGAGCTTACAGTGTAATGGGGAAATTACCTTTAAACAAGTACTTAACACAGCATAGTACTTAGCATAGTACCTCAGACAGAGAAGGAATGTTGTAATGATTGAATAAGAATATTATTGATTGCTTCAAAAAGAATATAATATACATTAAAAAGATAATAGATATGAGCAGTAATTTTTTCATGAAAGTAATGGAAATAGTACAATAAGAATAAAAAGGCAACCATTTTAAATTTTTTTGTACCATTTGTAATTCTGCATCCTCACTTTTTTAAGTCTTTAAAAGTCATGGAAGATTTTGATTAAGTAGAATAAAATGATTATCATAATAATTGGTAAAAGAACAAAAAATTTATTTTTAGTTTAAAAAATACACATTTTAAAATTTATTTAAAAAAAATACATGTTTTTCCACACTTTAGTGAATTTAAAAATAGCCTTTCTTGCTACAGACTTTATTTAGAGAGTTTATGGTAAATGCTAATATAAAAAATCTAAAACGTTACAAACATAAGTCTTATCATAGTATTGAAACTGATTTTAATGCTTTGTGCCCACAAATCATCAACACTAATTTACATATGTGTAGCTGGTGAGATTGCCATTATTTTTTCATTTTAAAATATAATGGAAATGTATGTTTAATCATAAAATACATTCTATAGTAATTATTTTAATAATTTTTCTCCAGAACAACCTCTTCATAATTGCAGGTTGTTAATTAATGATACATTTATGAAACATCTTTGTCTCTTACTATCTGTGGGACAAGTTGTTGACAAGTTGCTTAAACTCTGTGGGTCTCAGTTCCTCCTGTGAAATGAAGAAGTTGGACTAGATGACCTCTAATGCCTTTTTCTAAATCTATAATCATGTGACCCTCACTAGAAAAAAATGAATAAATTAGGGATTTTGGTACATAATAATTAGTTTTTATGAAACAAATTGATTTGGTGATGTGATATTATTGCATTAAATGAAAGAAAAGTAGCAGGTTAAACTAATATTAAAAAATAGTTATATGAAAGAGACTTTTTTTCTCTTCATCTCCACAAGTGCATTCAAAGCACTTATTTGCATTTGAGTATTAAAATAGGACAGAAGTATAGGTGACTAAAAAAAATTGCCTAATAGCTACATTTAGAAGTCTGTTCCCTCTAGAAATATCTACCTCCTTTTATCTTGGGAGTTAGTGAAGCTAGATTTCCGAATCATTTGTATGGAAGAGAGTGGTAATTAAAAGAATAAACATCCTGCTGTTATTGAATATCTAGGTTAGACTTTTGTGTTTTTTTTTCCTTAACATTTACTTGAGAAGAACAGAGGAAAGATAGACAGTAGGAATTTGAATATTGTGACACTTTTTGTGTGAAATAGAAACTATCTTCAGAATTATAAAAATTAGATGCCTTATAATAGCATTTCAAAATTACAAGTCAGTGAGGTTAAAAGAGAAAGAGAGATTAAAAACAATAGCTTGGGTTCAGTTAACTCCTCTACAACAATTCAAAAAAATGTAATTCAGAAGCTAACATCTCTGTAGAAATTGTTTCCTGGTTACATATGATTTCCCCATGCTCCTTCCCATCCTCCCTCCACTTTGATTGCCCAATCTGCAGTAATTAAATTTATTTCAATATTCCAAATTTTCACATGATTCATAAAAATTTAATTACAGAATTCTTGACAGTGTTCTGCCTTGACTGTTTTGTCTTATATTCTAATGGTGAAGACAGTATATGAAAGAGACCTGGGAAAATTTGCAGAAGACATGATTTAGAACAGGTAGCCTGGAAATGAGGTGGAAGCTTGATTTCAAGCAGAGTAAGGCAAAGGCTCACCTCTGAGAGCTCATGGGGAACTCTAGAATGGAGTCCAAGTTCCTAATCTGGAAGGAAGTGGAGATGAGGATTGGAGTCAAGAAAGGATAGTTTGGATCTATTAACCTTTAAAATACATATCAAATACAATCTTCCTTTTTATTGATAATTCAGGGTTTGTAAGGTAACATATATAATGAATTATATTTCCTTCCCATTTCTACACCAGGCTCTGGGCCACTAGTATTAAACTCACATAAGAATGGGCACCACTAAATTATACAATCTGCGTAAGCCACAGATTGACTTAGAAAGTCTCATATTAACATTATAACATTATCTATGTTTCATTGTATTTGTATTTGTTTTGCTAAATATTTCTCATTTTAATCTGGTTTGAGCATCACTGCCACTGTTGATCAATATTGAATTTGTTTGTCTTACGTGGCTTACTGATGCCTTCAAGTGTCCTTAAGTTATATCACAATTGATTTCTTTACTCTCCTATTATCAAATAAAAAAGAAGAAATATTTTCTAATTCTAAATAAATATTCATTTATTTAAATAAATAAAAGAGACATGTTTTACATCTTTAAAGACCTGGACATATATATGACAGAGTGCATTACTTTTTTGTACCTTTGTTCCTAATGCCTTACATTTATTTGTTTTCGTATGCTTCTACCTTTCTAATTCTTACTGTCATTGCTATTGAGTATCATGTTTTATTCTCTTTGATTTTCTTTTTGTCTATTTTATCCCCTTTCATTTCTCCCGTGTATCTTACTTTTACAGAGGGGAAAAAATGATCTTTTGCAAACTTTTTTCACACTATTATATTGTACCTTTTCTTGTTTGTGGCAAATTAGCCAAATGTGACATGTCAGCTTTAATTTTAGGGCCTTTGGTTTCTCTTGGCTATATTCATTTGCTCCATGCATTGCCATCAAAGAAGGGATGTTTCCTTTCAGGATTACAGTTCATTGAAGTAGAACTCAAAGGGTCATCTGAAAAAAATTCATCATTTTATTGAGAGGAAAATGGAATCCAGAAAGGTTGTGACTTGTTCAGTCACAAAGGTGTCTTGACAGAAACCTATATCTGAACACAGATCATCTGGATCCAAATTCAGTAATCCTTGCATTAGATCATACTGCTGGTTATTTCTAGTCCTGAAATGTCAATGAATATGTGAAGGTTCCAGAAGGTTCATTATTTAATAAATGAAGTTGTACTATATGATGCTTATACACTTTACTCATAGACCCTTTGGAAGCTCTTCAGTGATATGCCACAAGCTCCTTCATCCTAACCTATTCAGTATTTCTGCTAATTACTACATCATGTAATTAGTAACCTAGAAATCATGTTTAAAAACTTTCAATCTGATACCTTGGTTACAAGTGACTTCTAGCATTTGAAGGCATAGGGACTGTAATGCTGAAGGTGAGCGGATAGCACTGAGATAGATTCTTGAAGCTGGTTTTTAATCTCACAGGAGAGTTAGCAGATCACTAATCTCTAGATGTAGTCTAACAATGAACTAAAGATAGAGATGTGGTCCCATTTGGATTTGAAACTTCTAGTTATGTTAAATTACTAGTGCAAGATTATGTATTGTATCACTCTTTCTAACCTCAAAAAGCTGATATATATAAGTAGAATATATCTGCAATACATAAAAACTAAAGGAAAATTGTAAAATTCTGATTGTAAAAAATAGTGAATACTTATGTTATTTATTTTTAATGGTCTTTTTTCTTTTTGATTAAGGAAGTTTGGATGGCTCCTCTGAAACCAAGCTACAGATCTGTATTGAACCAAAACCCCAAAGGTTGAAACCGGGCAACACATTAGTTCTACAATGTGTGGCTATTGGAAGCCCTATTCCCCATTACCAGTGGTTCAGAAATGGATTTCCAATAACACATGGAACAAAAAAGTTATATAGGGTAGGGAAATGATATTTGGAAAATATTATCCTTTATTTTTGGTAAACAGTTCATTATAAGTTATATGAGAAGAACAATGCATGTGGACTTTTTTTAGTTTTAAAGATATTTTCATAATCTATCTCTAATATCTGATAATTACTATTTTTAAATACTTATTGATCCTTGTATATAGCTACACTAGGATACTAAAGCTTTTCTGGGGCATACAGTCAGAATATTAAATAGTATAATTTTATATCCACATCACCTTTTTAAAAATTATTTACTGGCTCTAGTAAAATTAATGAAATGTAACAAATCTTATCCAGAAATTTGTGAAATTACCTAATTTTGTTAGAAAATTACTTTTGTTCCTTTTTATTAGTTACTAGTTTTATTAGTTCCTGGTTCTAATTAAGTCTGAAATTTCTTGTGTCCTTTTGTTTATAAAGGTGCCTTATGTCGATTTGGAGCATCAGGGAACCTATTGGTGTCATGTGTATAATGATCATGACAATCAAGACAGCAAGAAAGTAGAAATCATTATAGGTGAGCAATATTTTTTTCATAATTGCAGTAATAAAAATAGCAAAATTCGGCTTATTTGCACTTAAGTAACCAGATTTCTTCAAAGCAATTTTCTTTTCCTTTAAACATAAGTTCATATAATTAATTTCACATAATTGCATTTTATTTTTTAGAAGCAAAGTTTTACTTCGAAATTTATTATATGAACACAGACATTCAATTAAAAGGCCTTTTTTTTTCACAGGGGCCAGTTTTCCCATGTCTTATCTATGTGGAAGGTTTATTGTTGTTGAATTTAAAACCACAAAAAAGAGAGAATGTACAGCTGAACTCATCATCATCTCCTAAATTCTCCCCTCTTACAAAATTGTTTCTGTTGAAGCCACGCCATCTTTCCATCTTCTTAAGATTCATAATCTCAGCATTATCCTAGACTCTTCACTCTCACTTACTACACATACCTACCATTTCTGCCTTTACTATATCTTTAATAACTGATCTTTTCCTTCCATTCACACAGTTACCATCTAAGGCTTTCATAACTTCTCATCTAAATAAAATATTTTAACAGTTTCTTAAATTGTCTCCTTGTCTCAGTTCTCTCACCAATGCAATCTATCCCACACAATGATGCCAGTGTGATTTTCCTTAAGTTCCAATTGGACCATGTGACACCTTTATTCGGCTAACTCCAATGGCTTCCTTTTGTCTGTAGGATAACCTAGAAGCTCTCTATTTGGCTCTTAAAGCCCTATCCAAGCTGGCCCCAACTTATGTTTGCAGTCTAACTAGACATTACTCCCCAATTTCATATTCTACAGTATATGTTTGATTAATATGTTGGTTTAGCAAAAATAATTTCTATAGTATTTATTATTTGTGTGCTTTAATTTCTGCCCTTCCAAAAAATATGAATTACAGTAATACCTTCAAATTTGTTTTTTCTAAAACAAGGAAGAACAGATGAGGCAGTGGAATGCACTGAAGGTAGTATAATGTTCTGGTTGTAAAAATAAAATCTTCTGCATGCTGATTACTATTGGGTATGGCTTACCTATAGATACATTATGAGTGCAGTGACAGAAAAAAAATACTAGCTACAAATGGGTTAATCAGATTTAAAATATTTTCACTAAAGGATGTCCCATATTTATTTCAAATTCCTCTTGATTTTCAGAATTTTGTAAACTCTTTAAAGCATTGTGACTCTGCTGTTATAATACCATTCATGCAGTGATTGGCATATTATATAATGTATGCAATTTAATATTATAGTATACTAGCAGTTTTTCTAAGTGAATGGCATAAGAGTTGCAATTGTTTTCTTGCAATTTTTATATTAAAAGATCCTAAGATGGTAGAAGGATCTCTTTTCTTAAATATTTGTTTGGTTTCTTTCATTTCTTCCTCCAATAATTATATGCCTCTGAAATGAAAATATTTCTCAAATGTCATTTAAAGTTTATGGTCATGTGTTTGGTTAAATAATATTAAGTATACTTATAAAATATAACACTAATAAATTTCCTAGTTATTTTCATAAGTAATACCTTTTAATCTATAGTGTTATTTTTTGTTTTGTACAATTTGAGAATAAAGGATTTTAATTTTTCTTTTTGAACTAAGCAAAAATAGTATTTAAACAAGTATTTTACTTCAATTGCAATCATTACATTTAAAACCTAAGCCATTATTCTTTTGCATAGTGCCATTTTATTAGAAAAATATGGTTTAGTTCAGCAAGTATTTTTTTCAGTTCCTGCCTCTGAAACTTCCTTAGACTTTACTAAAGTGCACTAAGAAAAAGATAAGACTTCTTTATGTTTCTTGGATTTCCTACTATTCTAATATTTCTTATTGGAATGATAATTCCCTTATCCAACTTTAGTTATGGTTATAATTTTTTTGGAATCTTAATGCTTGATGACAGATAGACTTTATGTTCTTATCTTTAAGTCGTAATTTGTGAATTATGATCTCCTAGCAGCTGAAGAGATCCTAGACTAACAGTTATTAAATATTCATTTTCCAAGGAAGGGATTTTGAAGTTATCCTTCCCAGATTCTTTTTAAAAATCATTTATTAATTGACAAGTTGCATGATTTTTACAATTTACTAATGAATGTAGTTGGTTTTCTAAAATTACTTCTATCATGCTTCATAACAGTTTTAAGAGCTTATGATGTAAACTAGTTATTGTCTTTAATACAAGGTTATCTGCTTAATTATCTTGCTCTGCTTTCCTTTTATTAGGTTCTTTTTAGTATAATTTAGTTATTAGTTGATGCCTATAATACAAATAATATGAATAGTCATTGTATGTACTATATCTGCTTTCACCTGTGATCTCTTTAATGTGGGTATTCCCTCCAAAGATGCCTTTCTTTACCTTCTCATTCTGTGCTGTTCTTGTCCATGTCCTCCTATGAAAAATAACTTTACAAAAAAGTTTTTTCAAAAAGTTCTGAGCATGAAATAATATGAAATATACCCAAAATGTTAGTAAAAAAGTTAAGTCCAATTTTTCTTCCTAAAATAAAGTTTGATTTAAAAAGGTGTTTTTTTCCCCATAATTGATAGTTAGAAATATAATAAATAATATATTGTAGTAACATTGTACTTTATCATATTTATTTTTATCCACAGAATGTATACTCCATGTTTCATATTACCCATTTCATTAAAGACCATTTGTCAGTTAGTTTGGACTATAATTAAATCAGTTTTTCAAATCATGTTTCATATCATAGGATTATAGATTTTGAACTGGAAAAGATCTCATAAATTATCAAATCTAGCGCCATCATTTTGCAGAAAGGGAAACTAATTCTCAGGGAAGTCTTGAATTACCCAAGGCCACACAATTAATGAATGTCTGAGGTGAGAATTAAATCCTATTCTTCTTTCTCAGGGCTAGTGAATACTCTGCCTTCTTAATTAGTGGTTTTAGTGTTGAGCCAATATACAAATTATTCTTTCAGTGAAAGTAATGATGTAATTGGAATTAAAATTTGGTTCCCAATTCTGTCACTTGTTAGCCTTGTTATCTTGGGCAGATCCTGAACCTCTGTGGATTTCAGTTCCTCATCTATAAAATGAAAGTGTTGGATCATATGATCTCAGAGGTTCCTTGTAGGTATAATTATGTGATCCTGTGATCTTCTCAAATCTGCCCATCAAAATCTCTCATAAAAAGTATTTTCTGTACTTAATTGACAAACATCGAGAAAACTGTGAAGTTAAAAGAAAAATATATCATTGATTACAATCCGCAATTGGCATCAATAGGACATGTTCCTTCTTCCCTTTTAATCAGTTCCTCACATTTGAATCCTTTGAAAATTTTATACTAAAAACTATATAGCTTCTTAAAACTCACTTTCCTTGATTATAATTAAATTGATGTAATGTTTATAAAATGACAAAGTTAACTTGGTTTCTTTAATTTCATTATAGATGAATTAAATAATCTTGGTCACCCTGGTAAGTACATATACAAATCTATTAATTTCAGCTATTTAATATTTAGAAATCCTGTTTAAAATGTACAATATAAATTTTTTAATTTTTTAAATCTTATTTTAATTGCTATCATATATTTTTACTTTGCCTTCATTTGTAAATATATACCTTCATTTCTAAATATATACCTTTCTTGTTATTCAGCAAAATAAAAAAAAAACACATAAACCATGATACTCTGTAAAACTTTTTAGAGGAGACTTTAACCCTGTGGGAAACCCTCTCTACTAGTACAGGTGCCATTCAGTAATTCAATCCTAAAATGTTGTTAGGCTTAAATGGTAGCCTGGCATCAGGGAGTTCTTAAGTTAGCCACGGGCTAGACTGATCTGGTTGTTCATACTGAGTCTGACAGTTAATATTATGAGCCCCTGAAAGAGGGAGCCACCAATCACTTCATTTTAGCCTATTTGAGACCGAAAAGATCTAGTCTTGGGAAAAGAAACAGGAGAATTGGGGGGATGAGTGTAATATTGTCTGGATCACTGAGAGGTAAAGTGATTTGTTCATAATCACATAGCTAGTAAATATCAAAGAAAAGATTTTTGACTATAAGACCAGCTTTCTTACCTACTCTGTAATGCCTAGGACATGCGAATTTCTTTTAATGACAGCTTGTTAAAAATTATTCTAAAATACCTAAGTGATAGAAATGGTTATAAAATATAACTTGACATTATGAACACCTTTATTAGAATTCAGAATCCTGAAACTATAGGAAAGAAAGGAACTTTTAGGTAATCTATGTGTTATGGAAAGGTATAGTTCTTGGCATCAGGAAGACTTGGGTTCAGCTCTCTTTTCTAATAATTAGTAACTAGGCAAGTCATTTAACTTTTCTGACCCTCTCTTTCCTCATCTGTAAAATAGTGGAGTTGGAGTCAGTGATTTCTAACTTCCCTTCTAGTTCTAGATCTGTGATACTATTTTAATAACAACATTAATAACAATTTTAGTAATAATTTTGATAACATTTAACAGCAATAATAAAAACAATAGTTGACATCTGATAATTATAATAGTGCTTTATCTATCCCTTCAGATAAATTATTTTATTTGATCTTTTTAACAACCCTGCCAAGTACATTATTATCATTCTCTCCATTTTAGAGATGAGAAATTTGAGAGAGAGAGAGAGAGAGAGAGAGAGATTGAGATTACATGATTCATGATTCATACAGGTTTATATAGCCAGTAAATGTCTGAGGTAAGACCTCACTTCTTCCTTCTTCCAAGTACAGTGGTTTAGCCATGATACTTCCAGGAGAAAATAACTCTAGCAATATTAGGCTGTTGTGGAGAAGAGGTTGTCTTTATCTTGGATGATCCGTCAAATAGAGAAAATCCATGACCTGGACAGCACTGACATTAAATGACTGACAGAAGCCATTAACAGAACTATGGGGTCAGAGAGGATAGGTAATTCTCTGAATGCCTAGTTAGATGAAGATAATGTAGCTGAAGCAGCTTGGCTTAATGAGTTTTTTTTTTTTTTTTTTTATCCAAAGTTAAAGGTGATAGAGTGAGGCCAGCTAACAAATAGCAGCCTTGAATATATGTTTTTGGTAGAGTCCCTCAGAAAAGAACCAAAGCTAAGCCTATAAAATCATCTTAGGAAACTGAACACAAGAAATTAGACTACATAGGTCAATATTTCACTTGGTAAACATTTCCTTCTTATTTTAAAAATTTTATGTATAGTGTAGAGAGGGTTTCCCACAAATCTTAAGTAGTTTTAAGCTTTAGTAACTTAAAACTGCTCAAAGACTTTTGGGAACACTATTTCTCAATGATTATATAGTGCAATTAGTTTTTAATCACTAGGATTTGCTTCAAATCATTGAGGAACTATCACAGTAATATCTTCAACTAATTCATAACTCTTACAATCAGGAACTTTTGTTGCTAAGTACTCCAAATTCTCTTTATTTATTTGCTTCTTTTTCCATCATTAATGAAAACAGAGAAAATCTATTTACTACAATTTTATTCCTTATCTATTCCTTCATATAGGAGTTAAAATTTATCACTCTCTCTCCCCTCCATCCAAATCCTGTAACACAGCATTGTATTTGATCTTTTTGTTTTTATCTATCAGGATTCTCAGTGGAAATGCATTGTGTCTCCAACTGTAACTGTGTATTCTATTGCAGACATTCAGTCATAATTCTAGAACTGGAAGTTACTTCAGAGGCCATCTAGTCCAACTCTCATTTTACAGAGAACCAGGGAGGTTATGTGATCTAACCATTGTCACGTAATGGTTGTTGTGGATGCTTGACTATTGTGGATGCTTCCATAAATTAAAAATAAAGAGTTTATATTCTCAAAACATATCTACCATTATTAAGAAATTAAAAAAAAGTTTGTGGCAATAATATGAGGGCAAACTGCAGATGTTCACTGATATAAAGCAAATGTAAGTGCCATGAAAAGGAGACCAGACAAATATAGAAATCATTTTAACTATAAACACTTAATCTCCTTGCAAAGCAATGATAGAATAGGTCCAAGGATTATTATAGCAAGAGTTTATGAGTTATAATATTACCTTATAAAACAGTGAAGTACTAAGGGAAAAATTAGATTGCAGAAAATGTAGCAAAAGTCCCAATTGTATTAGGTCCTAAGCAATTATGAAACCAGAAACAACATACCACTCAGATTCTACAACAAACTTTTCTTCATCTGTATTGGCTGAACCACCAGACTTAAATTATAATAGCACTATCTTAGCTTTTTCCGTGAGGAAATAGAAATAATGTTAAAGAAAACAAAGATAAGAGCAGCTTCACCAGATAAATTGAACATAAAGGAGGTCCTTACTGGTCACGACATATTTTTGAGGGCATTCAGTGAGGGATCAATGATCAGAGTATTTTAGAATGGGAAAAAAAGGAAATCATTTGGAGGAAAATCACAGATATTATTATTAGTGAAAAAGGTAATTGTGGAATTATCGATCACTACTGACATATGCTTACATTCCTGTATCCACAAAATCATTATTTATTGTATTTTTATAGATGTATTAAGGACTTTATGAAAACACAGGAACAAAAAAGGGCATGCTTTCATTCATGGTATTTTACAGCAGACCACATCTTTATGTAATTACATAATTGACTGAAAATCATTAAGACTATAGGAATTTGTTGTGTTTATTGTGACATTAGAAAAGAATTTAATTTGATTGAGTAAAATGAAGCTCTAAAGGCTGTCTACCAAAAAGGTGTCTTTGTAAGATCATGTAAGATTCTCTGATAGATTCTTGGCCATCTTTTTAATATCATATAGATCATAGGATCATAGATTTAGAGCAGAAGAGTACTTTTTTTCTTTTCTGGATCAACTGATCCAGTTCCCTCATTTACAATTAAGGAAGTTGAACCACCAAAAGGTTAAGCTACATCCATAGAATAGAGATATGTTCTTATCAAAGGTATTTACCATAGTAGACATAAAGCACACAATCCAAATGACATATTGCCTATAGGTTATATGTTCCTATAGATGCTCCTATTTGTAAATAACATTTTGATGATTGGATTATGCTCCAAAAGATTACAGGGACAGCTAAGTGGCATGGAATGCTGATTCTGGAGTCATGAAGACTCATATTTCTGAGTTCAAATCTGACCTCAACACATTTACTAGCTGTATGACTCTAAGAAAGTCACTTAACCCTGTTTGCCTCAGTTTTCTCATCTGTAAAATAAGCTAGAGAAGGAAATGGCAAATCACTTCACTAACTGTCAAGAATCCCTAGAAAAACCAGGTAAAACTGAAAAATGACTGCACAATAACAAAACCAAAAGATTGCAGAGCCTCTCAAATGAAATCTACAATGACTCAAAAATTTCATCTGTCATGCATAAAAATAAAAATAGTAGATGAATGATATATATTATCTAAATATGCATTAGGAGTTCATCAGTACAATATAACTTGTTTATATTCTACAGTTGAACATTGAGCTAAATCTGGAATTAAATAGGAAGAAGTGTGAGCATATTTGCATTTGAAAAATTGCACATTTTAAATTTTCTCCAACTTCTTGAAGATCAGAATTTGCCGAATGAAAGCTAGTGACTTCTTAAACAATAATAAAATAAAATTCAAAAGTTTGAAAAAGTAGAAGAAAATGTGAAATAAGTTCTCAAAAAAAATAACTGATCCAGAAAACAGATTGAAAAATGTAAGAATCATTGGATGACTCAAAAGCCATGAACAAAGAAAAAGAAAGAGAGAGAAACAAGACATTTTTTTTTACTAAAGCTTTTTATTTTCAAAACATATGCATGGATAATTTTTCAACACTTGACCCTTGTAAAACCTTGTGTTCATAACTCCTTTCCCATCCTCTCTCCCCTATATGGCAAGTAACCCAATATATGTTAAACATGGTAAAAATATGCGTTAAATCCTATGTATGTATACATATACATTATCTTGCACAAGAAAAATCAGATCAAAAAGGAAAAAAGTGAGAAAGAAAACAAAATACAAGCAAGCAACAACAAAAAGAGTGAAAATGCTATGTAGTAATCCACACTCAGTTCCCCCAGTCCTCTAGGTGTAGATGACTCTCTTCATCACAAGATCATTGGAACTAGCCTCAATCATCTCATTGTTGAAAAGAGCCACTGGACATCAATATTTCAAAGAAAATTGCTCCTTTTATAACCAAAAAGCAAAGTAGAAATTGAAAGAATATACTGATTACCTCCTGAGTGAAACCCTAACATGAAAACTTGTTGGAATAATAGACCCCAAATCAAAAACACCCTGATCAAGGGGGAAAAAAATACTACAAAATCACAGAAAGAATTACACCAAGTTTAGCAGCCACCACTAAAAAGGCAAAAAATCCAATCTTAAAACCTAGAATAACCTACCCAAAATAATAGTATAATGTTAAAGGGGAGGAATGGACCTTTAGTGGGCAAGGGAGGTGGGAAGGAGGGGGAAAGGACTTGCAAACATTCTGATAAAAAGACAAGCGCTCAGTAGAAAACAATACAAACACAGGAATAAAGAGAAACATAGAAGCAAATATGACTAAAAAACTGAACAGAATAAAATTGTTTACATTCTTTTATAGGAATTTGATACACATAATCTTTCAGAACTTTGTCATTACTAGAAATATTAGAAGGAATTTGATTAGATAGAGGGTCTTCATTTGTTATGTTCTCAAAAGAAGAATGAAAAGGTAAGGAAGGAGAGGAAGAATGAGGAGAATTATTTTACAAAAATGGATTGTACAAGGAATTATATAACCAAAGTGACATGCAGGAGAATGACACTTGAATCTCCTTTTCACCTGAACAGGTTCAAAGAAGTATGTACATTTGTACAGTTGGGTATAGAAATATGTCTTATTCAACAAGGAAGAAGGGAAAGGAGTTAAGTATATGAGGAAGATTAAAAGTGTAGATTAAAGAAGATAGTAGAAGCAAAATAGATCTTTAATCATGAGCAAAAGTAGATCTAATTAAAAATGATAAATGGAGAAGATACATTTTGCTAAAAGAGGCCATAGACAATGAATTAATATTAATAAACAAACACCCAATGTCATAGAATCTTAATTTTTAAAAGTTAAATAAGGTAGAAGGAATAGACAATAAAACTATTGTTGTGGAGCACCCCAATTTACCTCTCTCAGAACTAGACAGATTTAGCCATTGCAAATTGTAGGGTGGTTTAGTCCTAAAGAGCCAATTAAAAACTAATTGAAACAACTAACGAGCAAAATTGCAGGATATAATATAAATTCACACAAATTATCCACATTTCCATATATTACAACAAAATTCAGCAAAAAAAAGTAGAAAAATTCTATTTAAAATAACTGCAGATGGCATAAAATATATGGGAATCTACCTGTCACAATTACAAATAAGATTTTACATAAATAATGGCAGATTGAAATAATTGCTTATGAAATGGCTACATCAATATTATTAAAAAATGACACTGCTAATTTACTTATTTTGTGTCATCTCAAAGTACCAAAGGACTATTTTTCTATATCTAAAAAAATTAATGAAATTCATTTGGAAGAATAAAAATTCAATAACCACAAATGAATTTTTTATGAGATAGAAGCAATATCTGGTCTGAAATTATAACACTAATCCATAATTGTCCAAGAAAACCCCATTCAACAATTTAGTAATTGCAGAAAGGGAAACTAATTCTCAGGGAAGTCTTGAGTTACCCAAGGCCACACAATTAATGAATGTCTGAGGTGAGAATTAAATACAATGTACATAATAAATTACTTAAAATTTGATTCAAATGACTTAAGTCCGGCTATGAAATACTCTCTGGTGAAAATAGAGAATTAATAAAGACAACACCCCATCTTTCTTAAGAAGGCTCCCTAAGAAATACAAATATTAAATCAGCAGAATAGATTAGCTACACAATATAAAGAAAGAAAATTAGCCCAGTAACCTGCTATTTGATAAACCGAAAGGTTTCAGCTGTTGGACAAAACCTTGGGGAAGCTGGAAAGCAGTTTAATAAAAACTAGTCATAGATCAGCATCTCACATTGTAGATCAAGATAAAACTTAGAGGGTTGTGTGATTAGACATAAAGTATGATATTGTAAGCAAATTGGTGAAACAGGAGCTAAAAATTGGAGGTGGTTTCATGAAAACCTGGGAAGATCTATATAATTGATATGAAGTGAAGTGAATGGAGCCAGGAGACAGTTTGTACAATAATAATAGTGTAGAGAATATCAATTTTGAAGTACTTAGGAATTCTGATCATCATAATGACCAATCAATTTCAAAAAACTCATAATAAACATGCTCTTCACCTCCAGTTAGAGAAGTGGTGGACTCAGTGCAGATTGAAACATATTTTCTTTTCCATTTGTAATGGACTTTTTCTTGCCTTCCTTGTGGAGGAGGAAGAGAATTTGGAAAAAATATAACACATATGTGAATTTTAGGAAATATGGGAATATGGATGTTACAGCCATCCTGATTGAGAGCTCAAAGTATAAGAGCCCTTTAATCTCAGAGGTGAGATGAATGAGGTGGGAGACTCATAGAGTGTGAAAAGAGCTTCAGTTTATTATGCCATACAGCCTTGTGTGATTAGCATGTGAACAGTAGGCAATCCCTAATTAACATTCAGAGAAGCCACTTGTGGGCTTTGTGTATGCATTATCTGCTAATGGGAGGAGAGCCAGAGCAGCCACTTATTCACTAGCGAGAGCCCCTTTACATCCCTGGTTGCGAGCAATTATACTGTGACCCTCAGGCCGATCCCTTTCTCCTGTTATGCATCACTGCTCCTTGCTCTACAAGAGCGTTTCTGCAGTGTGGTAGAAAACTTGTGCACTGAAAATCAAAGTGGCTTCTGTACTTCCTCTCAGCAGGATCCCATACTCGAGCAGTTCTCCTTTTTTATCTTTTAGATAAACAGTCCTTTCTTGAGTTGCAACCTCTGAAAGGACGGTGGAGAAAGATTTATAAAGACATCCTAATATTACAGGACAACAGAGCAATAACAACTAGCACGCAGGGCAATCCATGATTCTAATTTTAACCACCATAAAGAGGTAGTTTTATTTTTTTTTTTAGCAGTTTTATCTGGATTCAAATATTCATGAAAAGCTTTATCTCAGATGCTAGTTTATATAAACTTTCTATGTCACCTTCAATTGTGTTATTGAGAAATATACATCATTCAAAATGCCTCTTGATACTGTTCCAATTTTTATCTTGTCCTGTATGATTATACAGCAAAGGAGGACACAAACCGTTGTATATCTGTAGTCACATTGTAGTTGAGCCTGAAATTTCAATAATTCCACTTTTGCTCTCATTTCCAATGATACTTCCCTTAAGTCTTTTATCGTCTGATACAATTGTTCATCTATCTTAGCCTATTGGGCAAAACCTGCTGAGGCATTCCTAGCTAGTTTCTCTATCTAGCTTGCTATTTTGTATATTAGATATGGACATTTCAAGAGAGACTAATGAAACTATAAGTGAAACCAACATAGTGGTACCTAATATGTCACAGCTGATACATCTCTTTTTTCTAATGATCTGTTTCCTTCTTTTCTATTATGGTATTGAACATATATGATCAGCCAGCATAATGCCATTTCTCACTTTTGACAGGAAGCATTGATACATGAGTTCTAGTGACCTCAAATACAGTCTGATTTTTAATTTCTGTATCCAAGCAATCACTAACTGTACAATTCCAACAAGTAACATTGTAAAAATCTAACGTTTCTTTGGCAACAGTTATAGTCTCTCCACATGAATGCATATTTCCCTCCCAGACAGGCTTTAGTGTAGAACTGGTATCCAATTCTCATGCCATTTGTCCAAGAACCAGGGCCCAAGATGTTTTTCCATGTCCCAAACTGCAGCCCGATTCTTGAGTGACAAGAATGTATCCCATGGAGGCTTGTGAGGGGCCAACTTGATGATCCATTATGTAGATAATGCTGCAACCCTCCTGCAGATGAGGGTGTCGCTTTGTATGCCCAGCATGTGTGTCACATGATAATAGTCCACCTTTTGGCCTCTGTTGCCAGTCCTGATTGTATGTAACACAAATCCATATAATAAAGCATCTTGTTAGCTGTCTTTGGGGAGGGGGCACGTCTTCTCCTTTTGGGCAGTGGCCTTTTATTCTTTTCCTCTTCTGGTTTATGAACAACTTTGAGATGTCTAGTGGGAATCCATTGCTGAAGGTTTTCTCCTGTTGAGATACAAGCATATCCTGGCCCCTGTATAAGAACCCTGTAGGGTCCCTCTTATCTTTCAGGACCCTTTTTCATTACTATGGTCTCATTCTTAGGGAGCCTTCTTAAGAAAGATGGGGTGTTGTCTTTATTAATTTTCACCAGAGAGTATTTCATAGCTGGAGTTAAGTCATTTGAATCAAATTTTAAGTAATTTATTGTGTACATTGCCATAATGACTCCTGGACTTTGTTCCTTTTAACTTCCTTCAAGATTTTCCTGAAATAACTCGTGTTTTGCCAGATTCTCCTAGTCATAGATCTAGAGGAAGCACAGAAATAATCTAGTCCAATCTCCTCATTTTATAGGTGATGAAAATGAGAAGTACTTAGTGATTTAACTAAGATTACAAAGATCTCTGATGCATCTTTTCCCTCCCATAAATTCTTAACTAGGAGTCAACCAAAAGTACCCGAGGTTTTCATCTATATCTCTTGAAACAGTACATAGGGACTAAGGTAGGATGGGGCATGTATTTTTTTTTATCCCTCAATTTTAGCTAAAAGACTGCTTGAAAAATGTTTTTTTTAAAATGTATATTTTATTATGGAATATTACTGTTTGGTAAGAAATGACCAACAGAATAATTTCAGAAAGGCCTGGAGAGACTTACATGAATTGATGCTGAGTAAAATGAGCAGGACCAGAAGATCATTATATACTTCAACAACAATACTATATGATGATCAATTCTGATGGATCTGGCCATCTTCAGCAATGAGATGAACCAAATTAGTTCCAATAGAAGAGTAATGAATTGAACCAGCTACCCCCAGCGAAAGAACTCTGGGAGATGCCTATGAACCACTACATAGAATTCCCAATACCTATATTTTTGTCTGCCTGCATTTTTGTTTTCCTTCACAGGCTAATAGTACATTATTTCAAAGTCTGATTCTTTCTGTATAGCAAAATAACTGTTAAGATATGTATACTTATATTGTATTTAATTTATACTTTAACATATTTAACATGTATTGGTCAACCTGCCATCGTGGGGAGGGAATGGGGGGAACAAGGGGAAAAATTGGAACAAAAGGTTTGGCAATTGTCAATGCTGTAAAATTATCCATGCATATCACTTGTAAATAAAAAGCTATTTTAAAAAAAATTTTAAATTAAAAAAAATTAGCAAGGGAAGGATTTAGGCCTAGAGGCCTGAATTGATTGGGAAGTTTGGAATAGGGATGAATATATAGTAAATCCCTTCTTTGAAATTTAGAAAGCAGCAGGGACAACCACTAAACTCTTTATAGAAGATTTTGCTGGAATCCACATAGTTACTCAGAAGAAAAGCAAAAGAATATCTCTGGATTAAGAAAGTCAAGTGGGGTAAATAGTAAACAAGTAGACAAACCCATGGCATTAAGGGAGTCTTTCACCAAGCACAGTAGATGATTGCAGATTGACTAGAAGGGAATACCCCTTTTCCCAATATATTGGGCACTATGTGTAGCATTTCATTTGCATGAGATGTTCATAAGTCAGTGTGGTATTCTCTTCTTTTTGTAAAATATAATCATTCTCTGGGAGCAGATTTCTTGGGGAGGTTTTCTGGAGGCAACCTTAGTTTCAGTTCAAGTAATAATCACTCCAAATGCAGCCAGGTATTAAAGTAGTTCTTTATAGTTTCTTCCAAAATAGCCCAGTTAGCTTTCTTTGGTTCCAAAAGCTCAGCCTTTCTCTGAACCTTGGTTCTGCCCGACTGCAGATTAGCTTCTCAATCTCCCGAACTGAACTCTCACTCTGTCAATCTTCCGAAGTGACTTCTGGCTCTAGCTCAACTCCGACTCATAGCTTCTTCTGAACTGACTCTGACTGATTCACTGAAGCTCTTTTTATGCTTGGTGTAAAAGGTTGACTCATCCTCCAAGAGTGGGATTGTGGGAGGTATGAATTCACAAAGTTACAAAGTTAACTTTGTGTACCTCCCATACTTGTGAACTCCAGTGTGTGAGCTCTAATGTGTAAACTCTTAAAGGTGCAAACCCAAGCACACAAGCATTGCTTTCATCACTTCCATTGAGTTATCACCTTGTTTCAAGTTCTGGTCCATAACATCTCCATTGAGTTATCACTAGGATTATAACAAGTCAAGATATTGACTATATGTAAAAATTAGGCTTTTTGAGTAATGCTTTTCATAACTGTCAAAATGTTATAATTCATAATCACTATCTTTTTGTTTCATATTTTTAAACAGATCTTAAAGAAGAATCAACTGACCGACCTTTTGGTGAGTAAAGTTTTTTTTTTATTTATTTATTCATATATATACCTATGTATATGCCCATGTATGCATGTATATATGTTCATATACATATATTTATACGTTATATAGTGTTTAGCCCTTTGTTTTGTGACAGTAATGTGTAAATGGATCAATGATAAAATTCCCTCCAGGGAAGTAGAGTGCAATCTGTGCGTTCTTAATTTGTGCATGTCTTATCTCTGTCCTATAAATTTTCCATATTGGAAGTGGACAGGAGGATAGGAAGTATTTCTAACGCAGTCTTTAGCCTTCTAAGTCTTTAACATTATGTGAATACCACTTCAACCCTTGAGCTCTTCCATCTGTTACCCTTCATTCTTGCTATACGATCAGCCCATCTCATTTTCCAAGAATGCATTTCCTGAATGATATATATTTTTTTAAATTTTTTAATAATTTTTTATTGATAGAACGCATGCCAGGGTAATTTTTTACAGCATTATCCCTTGCATTCACTTCTGTTCCGATTTTTCCCCTCCCTCCCTCCACCCCTTCCCCCAGATGGCAAGAGTCCTTTATATGTTGAATGGGTTGCAGTATATCCTAGATACAATATATGTGTGCAGAACCAAACAGTTTTCTTGTTGCACAGGGAGAATTGAATTCAGAAGGTATAAATAACCCGGGAAGAAAAACATAAATGCAAGCAGTTTATATTCATTTCCAGTGTTCTTTCTCTGGGTGTAGCTGCTTCTGTCCATCTTTGATCAATTAAGGCTCTCTTTATCAAAGAGGTCCACTTCCATCAGAATACATCCTCAAACAGTATGGTTGTTGAGGTATATAATGATCTCCTGGTTCTGCTCATTTCACTCAGCATCAGTTCATGTAAGTCTCACCAGTCCTCTCTGTATTCATCCTGCTGGTCGTTCCTTACAGAACAATAATATTCCATAACGTTCATATACCATAATTTACTCAACCATTCTCCAATTGATGGACATCCTTTCATTTTCCAGCTTCTAGCCACTACAAACAGGGCTGCCACAAACATTTTGGCACATACAGGTCCCTTTCCTTTCTTTAGTATCTCTTTGGGGTATAAGCCCAGTAGAAACACTGCTGGATCAAAGGGTATGCACAGCTTGATAACTTTTTGAGCATAATTCCAAATTGCTCTCCAGAATGGCTGGATGTGTTCACAATTCCACCAACAATGTATCAGTGTCCCTGTTTTCCCACATCCCCTCCAACATTCCCCATTATCTTTCCCTGTCATTCTAGCCAATCTGACAGGTGTGTAGTGGTATCTCAGAGTTGTCTTAATTTGCATTTCTCTGATTAATAATGATTTGGAGCATATTTTCATATGTCTATAAATAGTTTCAATTTCTTTGTCTGAGAATTGTCTGTTCATATCCTTTGACCATTTATCAATTGGAGAATGGTTTGATTTCTTATAGATTAGGGTCAATTTTCTATATATTTTGGAAATGAGGCCTTTATCAGAACCTTTGATTGTAAAAATGTTTTCCCAGTTTATTGTTTCCCTTCTAATCTTGTTTGCATTTGTTTTGTTTGTACAAAAACTTTTCAATTTGATATAATCAAAATTTTCTATGTTGTGGTCAATAGTGATCTCTAGTTCTTCTTTGGTCATAAATTCCTCCCTCTTCCACAGGTCTGAGAGGTAAACTATGCTATGCTCTTCCAATTTGTTTATCATCTCATTCTTTATGCCTAGATCATGAACCCATTTTGACCTTATCTTGGTGTACAGTGTTAAGTGTGAGTCAATGCCTAGTTTCTGCCATACTAATTTCCAATTTTCCCAGCAATTTTTGTCAAATAATGCATTCTTATCCCAGAAACTGGTGTCTTTGGGTTTGTCAAACACTATATTATTAAAGTTATTGGCTGTTTTGTCCTTTGAACCTAACCTATTCCATTGATCAACTAGTCTATTTCTTAGCCAATACCAGATGGTTTTAGTAACTGCTGCTTTATAATATAATTTTAGATCTGGTACAGCTAGGCCACCTTCATTTGATTTTTTTTTTTCATTAATTCCCTTGAAATTCTTGACCTTTTGTTTTTCCATATGAACTTTGTTGTTATTTTTTCTAATTCATCAAAGTAGTTTTTTGGGAGTCTGATTGGTATAGCGCTAAATAAGTAGATTAATTTAGGTAGTATTGTCATCTTTATTATATTTGCTCGCCCAATCCAAGAGCATTTAATATTTTTCCAATTGGTTAGATCAGACTTAATTTGTGTGGAAAGTGTTTTGTAGTTTTGCTCATAAAGTTTCTGATTTTCCCTTGGCAGATAGATTCCTAAATATTTTATACAATCAGTAGTTACTTTAAATGGAATTTCTTTTTGTATCTCTAACTGTTGGGTTTTGTTAGTGATATATAAGAATGCTGATGACTTATGTGGGATTATTTTATATCCTGCAACTTTGCTGAAGGTGTAGATTGTTTCTAATAACTTTTTGGTAGAATCTCTGGGGTTTTCTAGGTATACCATCATATCATCAGCAAAGAGTGATAATTTGGTTTCCTCATTGCCTATTCTTATTCATTTAATCTCTTTCTCAACTCTTATTGCCAAAGCTAGCATTTCTAATATAATATTAAATAGTAACGGTGATAGCGGGCAACCTTGTTTTACTCCTGATCTTATTGGGAATGGTTGCAGTTTGTCCCCGTTACATATGATGCTTACTGCTGGTTTTAAATAGATGCTACTGATTATTTTAAGGAAAAGTCCATTTATTCCTATACTCTCAAGAGTTTTTAATAGGAATGGATGTTGGATTTTATCAAATGCTTTTTCTGCATCTATTGAGATGATCATATGTTAATTTGATTATTAATATGGCCAATTATATTGATAGTTTTCCTAATATTGAACCAGCCCTGCATTCCTGGTATAAATCCTACTTGATCATGATGTATTATCCAGGGGATGATTTTCTGTAGTCTTTTTGCTAATATCTTATTTAAGATTTTAGCATCAATATTCATTAGGGAGATTGGTTTATAATTTTCTTTCTCTGTTTTCAACCTACCTGGTTTAGGTATCAGTACCATGTCTGTGTCATAAAAGGAGTTTTTAGGACTCCTTCATTCCCTATTTTTTCAAATAGTTTATAAAGCATTGGGGCTAATTGATCTTTGAATGTTTGGTAGAATTCACATGTAAATCCATCTGGTCCCGGGGATTTTTTTTTTAGGGAGTTGATTAATAGCTTGTTCTATTTCTTTTTCTGAAATGGGACTATTTAAGCAATTTACTTCCTCCTCTGATAATCTGGGAAGCCTATATTTTTGGAGGTAGTCATCCATTTCACTTAGGTTATCAAATTTATTGGCATAAAGTTGGGCAAAGTAACCCCTTATTATTTCTTTAATTTCCTCTTCATCAGTGGTAAGTTCTCCTTTTTCATTTTTAAGACTGCCAATTTGATTTCCCTCTCTCCTTTTTCTAATCAGATTTACCAAAGGTTTATCAATTTTATTGGTTTTTTCATAAAACCAATTCTTAGTTTTATTTATTAGTTCAATAGTTTTTTTTACTTTCTATATTATTAATTTCTCCTTTTAATTTTAGAATTTCAAGTTTAGTAATTGATTGGGGGTTTTTAATTTGGTCTTTTTCTAACTTTTTAAGTTCCAGGCCCAATTCATTGATCTTCTCTTTTTCTATTTTATTCAAGTAAGCCTCTAAGGATATAAAATTTCCCCTTATTACTGCTTTGGCTGCATCCCATAAATTTTGATATGATGTCTCATTGTTGTCATTATCTTGAGTGAAATTATTAATTATGTCTATAATTTGCTGTTTCACTCAATCATTCTTTAAGATGAGATTATTTAGTTTCCAATTACTTTTTGGTCTATTTACACCTAACTTTTTGTTAAATGTAGTTTTTATTGCGTTGTGATCTGAAAAAATAGCATTTACTATTTCTGCTTTCCTGCATTTAATTTTGAGGTCTTTATATCCTAATATATGGTCAATTTTTGTGTAGGTTCCATGAACTGCTGAGAAGAAAGTATACTCCTTTCTGTCACCATTCAGTTTTCTCCAGAGATCTATCATACCTAATTTTTCTAATATTCTATTTACCTCTTTAATTTCTTTCTTATTTGTTTTGTGATTTGATTTATCTAAATCTGAGAGTGCAAGATTGAGATCTCCCACTATTATAGTTTTGCTGTCTATTTCTTCTCGCAACTCTCTTAGCTTCTCTTTAAGGAAGTTAGATGCAATACCACTTGGTGCATATATGTTTAATACTGATATTGCTTCATTCTCTATAATACCCTTAAGCAAGATATAGTTTCCTTCCTTATCTTTTAATTAGATCAATCTTTGCTTTTGCTTGATCTGAGATAAGGATGGCTACCCCTGCTTTTTTGACTTCACCTGAAGCATAATAGATTCTGCTCCAGCCTTTTACCTTTAGTCTGTATGTATCTTCCTGTTTTAAATGTGTTTCCTGTAAACAACAGATTGTAGGGTTCTGACTTTTGATCCAGTCTGCTATCCGCCTCCTCTTTATGGGAGAGTTCATCCCATTCACATTTGCGGTTAAAATAACCAATTCTGCATTTCCTGCCATCCTAATATCCCTAGATTATACTTTTCTTTTTCTTTCCCTCCTTCCCTTCTTCCCTATTGGTCCCACTAACGTCGCACAGCTCTCCCTCTTTAGTATCCCTCCCTCCTCCCTTGGAATCCCTTCCCCTTTCTTGTACCCTTCCCTTATTACTCTTTTTCCTTCTCCCTTTTCCTCTCCCACTTTTTAATGAAGTGAGAGAAGAATCTGTGTAAAACAAATATGTCAATTGTTTCCTCTTTGAGCCAACTCTGATGAGAGTAGGATTCACACAATGTTCCTCCCCCTCTCTAAGTTCCCTCATATATGATAGGTTTCCTCTGCCTCATTGTTGCATGTAGTTTCCCTCTTTTTATCTCCCTTCTTCCCTTTTTCTGGCACTATCCCTTTTCCATTTCTACTTCCCTTTTTTATGTTATATCAGTAAAATCAAATTATACATATGATTTTTATGTATATTCACAACAGAAATACAGTTCTCAAGAGTTCCTTTTACCGTTTTCTACTTCTCTTGATTCCTGTTGTTGAAGATCAAATTTTTTGTTTAAGTCTGGTTTTTTCCTTAGAAACAGATGGAATTCCTCTATTTCATTAAATATCCATCTTCTTCCGTGGAAAAAAATACTCAGCTTAGCTGGATAGTTTATTCTTGGCTGCATTCCAAGTTCTTTTGCCTTTTGGAATATCTGATTCCAGGCCCTTCGATCCTTTAATGTTGATGCAGCCAGATCTTGCGTGACCCTTATTGTGGCATCTCGGTATTTGAACTGTTTTTTTCTGGCTGCTTGTAAAATTTTTTCTTTAGTCTGGAAATTCTGAAGTTTGGCCACAATATTCCTTGGAGTCTTTATTTTAGGGTCTTTTTCAGAAGGTGTTCGATGAATTCTTTCAACGCCTATTTTCCCTTCCGGTTCTATTACTTCTGGGCAGTTCTCTTTGACGATTTCCTGTAAAATAGTATCTAGGCTCTTTTTTTCATCATAATTTTCGGGTAGTCCGATGATCCTCAGGTTATCTCTCCTAGATCTATTTTCCAGATCTGTTGTTTTTCCCAGTAAATATTTGACATTTTTTTCCAATCTTTCATTTTTTTGGTTTTGCTTGACTGATTCTTGATGTCTCAATGAATCAGTCATTTCTATTTGTTCAGTTCTAATTTTTAGTGAGTTATTTTCTTCATTAGCTTTTTTTACTTCTTTTTGTATATGTCCAATTGAATTGTTTTGCTCTATGGAATTTTTTTCCACTTCACTAATTTTTTTTTTTTCAGTGAGTCATTTTCTTTTTCCAATTCGCAAACTCTGTTTTTTACCTTTTCCAATTCACATTTCAGGAAGTTGTTTTCTTTTTCCACTTTATCAAATTTTTCTTTTAATGAGTTATGTGCCTTTTCTGTACTCTTTTGCATAGCTTCTCTTTCCTTTCCCCATTTCTCTTCTAGCTCTCTTTTAAGGTTTTGAATAGTCTCTTCTAGGAGAACCTTTTGTATTGGAGACCAACAATCGTCTGGAGACTGTCTGCTATTAGTCTCTTCAGGGTTGAAAAGCTGTTCTCTTTCTGTGTAGAAACTATCAATCGTTCTTTTGATTTTTTTACTCATTTTGTTAAAGACTGTAAGGTCTGCCTTCAGAGCCAGGAGGTTACCAGCTTCCTCTGCAGAGCAGTGAAAGGTAGGGGTAGCTGTCCTGTAGACGGGCTACAAAAAGCAGCGAGGTATTGGAGTGCTCTGGGAAAGAGTTCCCCACCCGAAAGTAACTCAGGCCTGCAGGGCCGGGCTGGGAAAGTGCCTTTCAAAGAACCTCAGCTGTGTGAGATAATGACTGCCCTGGGGCTAGACACTTAGCAGTGAGAGTTTCACTGCCCCAAGCCAAACCCTGCCCTGGGGCTGTGGGTATTAGCAGCTGAGCAGTGAACGGATTTGCAGGGACCGGAAGTGTCTGCCCGGGAAGGGCAGTCAGCTGGGGAGGTTCTATTGCCCCAGGCCGAGCCCCCCACACTGCCGATTAGAGGCTGCCCAGGCTGTGCCCCCCCTGCCATGCAGATTAGTAACTGCCCCCGCAAAAGCCCCGAACTGCTGGATGTGGCCACAAGGCTGCGGTAAAGTCTGCCTGAGTCACTTCCGGTTTGAGGGGTTACAGCCAGATCTCGTTAGGTTCTGGCATTTTTTAGAGGACCCTCTGTTTTAGGCTTTAACTTCTCTGCCAGTTTACTGCTTTGTAGTCAAGGTAGAGCAGTTAGCCTATAGCAGAGTCGTCTCTATAACTTCTCTAGCCACAGAGATCACCCCCGCCCCTGGTCTGCTCAGGACGCTAGTCTCTCGCTGCCTGTGCTAGTCTGTTCCTGGCCCCTCAGGACAAACCTTTCCTGGCGAGCTTCCGGATCGGCTGGTAAGTTGTAGTGCTTCTTATCTTCATGAATTTAAGCTGTGAAGAGTTATTTTTGAGGCTGGATTAAATATTTGGTTATGAGGGTAATGAGAGGAGCTTAGAGAGTCGTGTGTGCCTGCTCCGCCATCTTGGCTCCCCTGAATGATATATTTTTTGATGCTCCTTGTGTACAGGTCATCATTGGCAATATACTATCATCTCTGTGGCCCATAATATCTCTCCATTGCCTTTTGGCGCACTTGGACTTTTGGCTCTTCAGAGGTGTGGTTATTTCACAAATGTGTAACAATACTGGAACAATGGTAGTATTAAGGAAATGAGTTTTTGATTAAAAGCTCAACTTTTTGAAAACAGCACAATTTCCCAAATACAATGTAGCTCATTGTCTTCTTCCTCTTCTGGGACCAGTACAAAGTATTTGTCATGGCAGATTAACTTTATTTTAGCTGCATATCATACTTTGATCGTTAAAAAGAATTCTCTTGCATGCTGGTAGATTTAGTATAGAAGGCTACGTAGAACATAATGCAATAAATTATAAAAAAAATTTTTAAGAAACCTGTCATAGTACTAATAAGGATATTTAAACATTTAAATTTGGCAACTGCTTTTATTAGTAGTAGTAAGGATAATTATGACCAACAATTGTTTCACTTTGTTTTTAAAGAAGTTTTATGTGTAACTTAATTTAGAATACTAATGAAATATTTTTATTAATGTCTTCTTTGTATTGTAGAGGCAATTTTTAGCATACCTGACAGTTTTAGCTTTGATACCACTCCCCTTGAGATTTCTAAGTATGTCTAATATGTCTCAGCGACACATTGTATCTAATACTGACCAACCCCAGCTGTATACATGATTTTTAAATGCAGAATTCTACTAGTAATAATGTACTCTCTTTGTACTAATGAAATAAATTTGCTACTAGAAATAAATAGGTTGTGTAGTGTAATGTTCTGGTTGGTTTTTCTGGAGGTCTTTGAACCAGCCTTTGTTTCAGCATAGTAATCACCAATTTCTGCTGAGTAATTACCGCGAGAATAGCCAGGTGATAAGTCTAAATTCTTTATTATCTCCTTCACAGTCTAGTTTCCTTGCCTAGGGCTCATCTAGCTTTCTGGAGGTCCTTGGGAATGTGTCTTAGTTTCTGTGGGGGAGGCAGGAAAGCCACCACGATGATCTCTGTCTTGAAGTCTGTCTCAGTTTGAGAGCTTGTGCTCCAGCCTCCACCCACTGTCTTCCCCCAGTCTGTTCCAGTCCCCTTCCTAGTCTGTCTCTGGTTGAGTTTGTCCCAGTTTATAGCAGTATACTGAGTATAACCAATTATTATATCACTAGGAAACCATTATTTGTTGTAAGATTAAATCAATCATACTGAACTAGAGAATTCACATGCTAAACTAGATAACCATTGTCTCATCAATTCCATTGACTTAACTCCTTGTAAGAATCCTTGTTTCAAGTACAGAGTTCTGGCCCATAATAGTGTAGTTGTAGCCCAAATGAAATAAAGCAAAATGCTATAGAATGTTGTCATTAAGGGACAGAGACTTTCCATGTAATAGTGAGAGCTATACATTATATAGTCCAAAGATAAAGAGGGGCAGCTAAGTGGCACAGTGGGTAGAACATTGGCCTGGAGCCAGGAAGACCTGACTTCAAATGAGGCCTCAGATGCTTCCTAGCTGTATGACCTTGATCAAGTCACTTCACCTGGTTTGCCTCAGTTTCCTTATCTGTAAAATGACTTGGAGAAGGAAATAGAAAACCATTCCAGTATCTTTGCCAAGATAACCCCCAAAGGGGTCACAAAGAGTTAGACATGACTGAAAAATAACTAAACAACAATATGGCATCCACAGCAATCAAAACTGACCCCCTTGTTGTTTATGTGAATCATTAAATTTATCTCTCTTAGGTGATGGTGGATCTCATTTAGAAAGCTATGCAGAACATTCAGTTCAATTAAACATTTATTAAGTAACTACTCTATGCAGATTCCTAGGCACTGTAATAGATAAAAAGATCCTATTTTCATGGAGTTTACAATTCAGTAAGAAGCTAGAATGTATATAGTTTATCATAAAATAAATTTAAAGAGGAACAACAAATAGGCAAGCCCTGTATCTGTACTTTTGAGTGATTGTGCTAAATAAGACTCAAGAGATAGAAAGGGACCAGGTTAAGAAACATTTTAAATAAAAGATAAAGATTGCTTGATCTTAGAGGTGATGGGAAAGCATGGACTTTTTAAAATTGAGGTTGAAGTAAAAGGAGATGTATATGGTCAAACCTAACCTTTTAGAAAATCACTTTGTCAACTTTGGCACAACAACAAATTATTGTTCATAAGGAATTGGAGTGGAGAGACATAGGAACCAAGAAATCCAATTAGAGGGCTATGGCAATAATCAAGGTGAGAAGTAATGGAAGGCCTGAACCAGAGAAGTTAATGTACGGGAAAAGAAATGGGTATGTGTGGGAAGCATAAAATCACAGGATTTGCTAAGTGACTGGATATGTGGGGGAACCAAGTAGGAATAGTTGAAGATGACACTGAGGTTATGAACTTTAATAGTTGGGAAGATGGTGATGCTTTTGACATATTAGGGAAGTTCAAAAGAAGAGTGTAATTGGGAGAAAAGAACGAATTCTGTTTTGAACATAATATATTTGTAATGATTAAGACACATCTCGTTCTAATGTCTAGCAGGGAGTTGATATGGGACTGGGGCTGAGGAGAGAGACAATGACTGAATTAAAATAGCCCAGAGAATCATCTATATAGAGATGATAACTGAACCATGAGAACTAATATGATCATCAAGTGAGATATTATCTTAGACAAGAGAAGAGAGCTTAGGACAGAGCTTTGGGGAACATACACATTTGGTGGGTGTGCTTGATTGATACTTTGATATTGGGTAAATAATAAGAAGTAGTTATTTGGGAGAAGGATGCTGGATTCAATTTTTGATCTGTTGAATTTGAGATGGTTGCAAGAGATCCAGGTCAAAGTCTTGTAATTAGTTAAAAATGTAGAACAGCTAAGTGGCACAGTGGATAATGCTGGATTTGAAGTCAGGAAAACTTATCTTCAAATTTGGCCTCAGACACTAGCTATGTGAATAACCCTGTCACTTAACCCTGTTTAACTCTGTTTTTTCATATGTAAAATAAGTTGGAGAAGGAAATGGCAAATCAAGTCATTTTCTTTGCCAAGAAAATCCCACATGGCTTCCTGAAGAATCTAAAATGACTGAAGTACAAAAAGATGCTATTCTGGAGTTTGGCAGAATGCTCAAAGCTAGAGAAAGATTTAAGAGGCATCTGCATAGTATAGTTGAAATAATGGAAATTACTGAGTTTACTTGGGAAGAAGGAAGCCAAGGATTTAACCTTAGGGTATACCTTAAAAGATTGTGAAGTGTCAGTAAAGAAAATGAATAGTAATGAATGAAACTAGAAAAATGGTATTTTGGAAACTATAGGATTATGCATGACCATTTTTCTGTGGCATTGTAGAGGTGTTTTTAAATTTTGTATATGATTAATCCTTCTGGCAGCTAGATGAAGCACTCAGACCTCTTATCAGAATAATGTTTTTCAGTAATTATAGGAAATGCTAAAGTGCAGTTAGAGATAAATGAAAATCAAGATGAACTTTCCTTCATTCACATTCTAAAACATCCCAAAATCTATCCACAGATACCAGGTTAAGGATATCAGCACTAAAAAAATCTAAGATGCCTTCTGACATTTTCATTCAATTTCATTCAAATTCATTCAATTTTCACTTGTATAGAAGTTAACAGGTTATCACCAGTCAAACACTGCAGAGAAGTCACTGAGAAGATAGAATGAAAAAAAGTATCATTGATGACCATTAAGAGAATGTTTCAATAACATTGTGGACTCAGAAGTCAAATAGCAAATTGGAGGATTATAAAATGAAGAAATGTAGATGTAAATTATATAAAATTGAAGGATGCTTTAAAAAAATAATTTCACTTCCTAGTAATTACTTCTCCCCTCCTTTTAACAAAGAAAACCAGTTAAGAAACAAATTTGAAAGAATTATCAATAGAGTTAAAGTTTATACAGCTTTGTACATCTATAGTCTATTACCTCACTATCATCATTAGTCTTCTAAAGTTGACTAATCATTGTATCCATCTGCATTCAGATATGTAGTCTACTTTTTATAGAAATTTGTCCATTAAGGGAAAAAGAGAAATGACACAGTGGTATGTACATTGGGGTAGAATAGTTGAAAACCTTTTTAGTATTCAGAAAACTTATATATAATAGGAAACAGTAAATAGATAGTCGTCATTGAAGAAGCATATGAGATGCTACCACTTCCACTTAGAGATGATGGACTCAGAGAGCAGAACAAAAAAAATTTTAATACATGACTAATATGAAAATTTGTTGCACTTTACTATGTCTGTTTGTAATGGGTTTTATTTTTCTTACTTTCTTAGTGGGTGAGGTGAGGAGAGATAGAAAGGAGAGAATTCAGAGTTGAAAAAAATTTTAATGAATTTTTTTAAAAAAGAAGATGCATGTGAAGGAAGGGATAATTACCTATTGTTCCTTGTGAAAGGATAGATAATTTGATATAGTGCTGATATAGTATGCCATGGCACCCAATCTTTCTTCCTGGTTTTCTTTGGGTTGGCTTGCTCACTCACCCAGTCTGAACTTGCACACTGATAAGTCAGGAGTTCCCATCTTGCTTCAACTTATACTCAAAGTTCTAAGAGTAAGCCTGTTGTGGGGGAGTTGTGGTTTCTACAACTCACTACTCCAGCTTTTAAGCCCCATCACTATGTTTCTCATTTAGAAATCAGCCAAGATGATACATTAGCTATTTTTAAAATATCATTTATCAATCTTTTGTTTTTTATATTGCTTCCATTTCTCTTTATTTCCTTCCTTCTTCTTTTAGAGAACCATCTCTTTAAAACATTTTTTTCTTCAAGAAAAAGAGGGGGCAACTAGGTGGCATAGAGGATAGAGCACTAGCCCTGGATCAGGAGAACCTGAGTTCAAATGACCTCAGACATTTATTAGCTGTGTGACCTATGAGCAAGTGACTTAACCACAATTTCTTCCAAAAAAGAAAGAGAAAAAAAAATCAGTACATGATAAGATACCACAGCCTACTTTTCTCTCAGTAATACCACCAATAGGTATTATACAGTTGTCTCATTATCACTAAATAGTTATAAATAACAGGGCTTTCCAGGTTTCATTCTTAAAGTTCCCATATCTATCTTATATAAATTAGAAAAAGGAATTTTGCTCCTTTTACTGTGAGTGTCTTCTTCACGGGACTGTTTTTTTGTTTTGTCTTGTTTTGTTTTGTTTTGTTTTTGTTTTTGTTTTTGTTTTTTGTATTTCGTGGCTGTCCTTGATTCTGTCATTTTTTATTACTAAAACTCCAATGAGATGCCACCTTTTTAAGGTATAGGAGAAGGGAATTGAGTACTCAGACTTTTGGGCAGAGGGGATAGAAAAAGACAAGGTCTCCCCCCTTTCTCATTCAAGGTAGAAGTACAAAGCCACTTACAGGCTCAGTCTCTATACTGAACAGCTTGACAGCTTTAATTTACTATTTCTCTTGATATGGGACAGTTCAGTCTTCCTTAGATAATCTTGTGGTCCTCTGCTCCTGAGGATCTAACTCTTTATGACTCCATTCGGGATTTTCTTTTCTTTTTTTTTTTTTTTTTTTTTTAATTTGGGATGTTCTTGACAAAGATGCTGGAGTGGTTTATCATTTACTTCTGAGGAAACAGGCAATCAGCATTAAGTGACTTTTCCAAGGTCACACAGCTAGTATCTGAGGCCAGATATGAATTAATGAATATGAGTCTTTCTGACTTAAGATTTAACTCTTTCCATTGCACCACCTAGTAGTCCCAAGTCTGAAAAAAACAAAAAGGTTTGAAGTCTTTTAAATGCAAAGTAATTTCCCCCTACCTAACTTTATATGGTCACTTGCTTTATAATAATTAGATTTGTTTTTGTTCTTCCTCTCTCCCCCCAAAATTCATTTGATACTAACTAGACTTTCATTGTTAAGGAAGGAAAGAAAAATTTTGAGATTTTCTGTAAAATTAATCATCATGATTATTGAGAAGATCAGAATATATCTTTCAAATTATAAATCAAATCAATATTTTGATCAACTCATGTTTATTTTAAAGGCACTGTGGCAGTTTTGTAATTGTACTGTTCATTATTATAAATAAACTACTTGGCAGCAGTCTCTGACGGGTCAGCAAGTACTGGCAGCTGTTCTGGAAAATGGAATGTCAGGCTATCAACCCAGTAGTATGGCATATCAGCTCCTTGTTGCCATTTAACCTGCTGCTATCCATGCTGTTAATATTTTATCTTCACTACATTTCATTGATTTTCACTACCATTCTTCCTATTTTCCCATTGCTATTCCAATCACTTGCTCTTATGCCTTTTTTTCACCCCTGAACTACATATTATATTTAAACAGGAATATTTGCAATGGTCTTTTAAGTTTTTAACCATACTTCTCATCATTAAATATGGCCCAGTACTCTCCTGATTCTTGTACTCAGGATTTCTGTGGCTTCATGAAGCAACTAAAATCGTGAGTTTTTTTTTTCTTTCTGGCATGAGTAGGAACTTCTGCCTTTTAAAAACAAATATGTTGACAAATAGAAATTTACTCAAAGCCAAATGTTATGTATTAGTGCTGTTCAATCATATCAGGCTTTATACCCACTCTGAAATAGCAAATTAAGGGAGTAGTAAAGAGGAACAGTTGAGGAAGTGCTAAGTACAATGAATTATTGTGTTGGAGGGAACATTTTAAAAATAACCATATTACATTCATCAGTAAAAAAAATGGAAGAGTCTTCTGTTCTTTCCAAACCCCATTTAGTATGTCTCTTTACTTCCTCATCCTCTCTCAGTTCTGCTTCTGTATCCTCTTTTTGACTTATTGTTCTCACCATTTCCTTTATTCTTTCACTCGTATAACCTTTCCATCCTTCCTATTCATTGATTCACATTTCTTGTGAATCAAATAGCCATTTTGTAAAAATTAAAGTTACATGTATTTCTTATTATTTAAACTACATTAGAAGGTCTTAAAATTCTTTTTTTTGTCTTTATACAGTAAACATTTGGTTTAACATTAAAGGAAATAACTACATTTCAGTGTTAGATTTTCTTAAAACTTTTATCACTTTCCTGGTTCTCAAAAATATTTCTTTTAATTCCAGTTTTTGAAAAATCTTAATAATGTCTATATATTTTTCTCCTTTGTAAAATAATAAAAATTGTGTTTTAAAAATAGGATAGGATAAAATCTTACTGTTTAAATATTTGTTACAGTCATTTAATGAATTTCTGATTCTGATATTTCCACATATCACAAAAGAGGGGTAAATCCTTAAATTTTAAAACCAATCCATTTTTTTTCTTACAGCAAAAGATAAAGTAGCCCTTTTGATTGGGAATATGAATTATTGGAATCATCCTAAGCTTAAGGCTCCCTTGGTAGATGTCTATGAATTGACCAATTTGTTGAGACAACTAGATTTCAAGGTGGTTTCATTATTGGATCTTACTGAGTATGAGATGCGTAATGCTGTGGATGAATTTTTATTACTTCTGGACCAAGGAGTATATGGTAAGTTCTTTGTGGCATTCTCTTGATTTTCACATTCCCCAGAAATCATTCACATTATTCAATATACATTAAGTACCATTATTATCTATTTTGTTCTAAAAATCTTTTGTAATATCTAAGTCTTGCATGTTTGTTAGGTGTTAGATAAATAAAAGCTCAAATAAAAGTACATAATAGTTATATTAGAAGGTTTTTAAAAACTTTACTTTTCATTTGAACTCCAAAGTTTTTATACATATTCTGATTTTATACTGGATCTCGATACCAGTTACTACTACTGTTTTTCATTCTTTAATGAATACATTCCTTATTCAATTCCTATTTTTTAAAAGTTGAAAAAAAAAGGATTCTTCTTTACTTGTAATTATTTATCATAAATATGTTGTTTATCTTTCCTTTGCATTTCGGAAATTCAGAAAAAACATTTCAGAAATAAATTCTAAACTTAGAGAAGATTTTAGCATAATTATTATAGAGGGTGCAGATTCACAAATAGTTATAGAATTTTTCTTTTTTCATGACATTTTGTATAGAAATTAGGGTTCTGCATAATATCAGAAGTATGGAGGAGTAGAAGGAGAACTAGATTTGGAGTCAGGATTTGGAAATGAATCATGGTATTGCTACTTGGGACAAGGGAATGCAAGGTGGAGCAGTGGACAGAAGTCAGGGAGATCTGAGTTCAAATCCAGCCTTAGACACTTACTAGCTATGTACCCTGGGCAAGTTACTTAACTCCTACTTGCCTGAGATTCTCATCTGTAAAATGGGAACACACTGGGAAAAGTCAATGGCAAGAAAACCCCATGGACGAGTCCACGGGGTCATGTGAAATCAGACATGACCCAGCGATTAAACACCTGCTCCTCACACCTGTATAACTTAGAGAAACCTCTTAGCTTCTTTGGTTTTTCTTTCTTGTCTGTAAAAAATAAGAAGATTGGACTATATGAAGAGAAATATTCCTTCCAGCTTTAGAATTTTGTACTCCTAAGTAGAGTTATAAAATGAGTTGCTAACTTCCAGTTCACTTGACCACCAAAATGGAGGATAAGACATTTTCTCTGACTCCTACAACCTCTCAGAACTCTCCATGATAGAAATCATGCACAAGAGATAAAGCAATTTCTCCATAGTTTAAGACATCAAAAATATTAGTGAGATAACAACCTAATGAACAACAACAGAGGAGGGGAATTCCTAACCTCTGGTGTGCTTGTTCTACACCTCTGCCCTCAATGACCATCAAATTCCCACAGGGATGCATCAGCCAACCTTCAGGTTAGCAACAGAACTCCCTTATATAACTTTACTCTTCCTCTTCCTCACCATCCAAAAGCCAGAAGCTTACTCTGACTGGGAGTGCAGTGTGACAGTGGTTTGTGGTATAGTGGAATTCAAACAGAGAATTGAGGAGCAGAGGGAGCTGGAACAGGACATGTGGGAGAAAAGAAACTGGCATCTAGCTGGGCCAATTCTTTTCTCCAACAAGTCACTTGAGGCAGAGACTGAAACAAGTAAAATGTGAATTGCCCAGCATGAAAAGAGGCTGAGAACTACTTTGAAATTCAAACCCAGGAAAAAATTCAATCAAAGGGGATGAAAATAAACAATAATGAATAATAGGGAAAACAGGCCAAAATTGTCAGAGATAAATTCAATTCAATTTCAGTGTCTTCAATTAAAGAATTTGAGCACAGCAGAAAAACTAACAGGGAAGATATTAATAAGAGAAGGAATATAATTTGCCAACCACAAACTATTAATGAAAAAAAGACAGTCTTTTGATTTAAAAAGAGGTACATGATGCATTTCCACAAAGAAATTAATAGAGAAAAGAAATTGCTAGTAAAGAAGAATGAAAGGTTGGCATGTTTTTAGAAAATTAATATGAATATTTTTATATTACATAAACATTTCTTGTGTAGATCAGAATTGTTATAATTAACTTGTGCCCTTAAAAAAAGATATAATACTTACTATATCCTAGCAGAAAAGGGAAAAACAAAAATTAGATTTAGCCCCTTCTCTGGGAACTTCTAATTGAATCCAGGAGATAAAATGTGCACAGGTCATACTTTGATATTGTGATGAATCTGAAGACTACAGTTCCAGTATCAACCTTGTCCTTGTCTTCCTGTCAGTCTTTAAGGATCATGTTACTATAGTTATCCACTCTGAAACCATGATTTATCCACCTATTTAGTAGTTATACATTTCATTAATAATTTCTTTCATACTGCTTCTCCTGAACAATTTGTTCTCAGTATAATTCTATAGCTTAGTGTTCACTATACATTTATCCGTTTTCTTTTGGGTGATCTGCAGCTTTAATTCTTTGAAAATGGTTCTAAATAGTCTGAATGCAGATCAAACCATTTTTTAATATTGTACTTTTCTTGGGGTTTTTTTGCAACATTGATAATTTGGAAGTGTGTTTTGCATGATTGCATGTATCTATTCTATATCTAACTACTTGTTGTTTCATGGAAAGAGGAGGAGAAAAAGACGGAATTTGGACATCAAAATTTAAATAAAAGATTTAAAATTTTACATCCAATTTGGAAAAATATTTTAAAATTATTGCATTGAAAAAAGAAAAAAAATGGTGCTATCCCATACTTTGAAACATAGAACATCATTGGAACAATATGGGCACAAAAATATGAATATTTGTTTTGAGTAGGAGCTTAAGAGCACTAGCAGCACTGTTTTGTTTTCAGTTATAATTTAGTTCACTCTCTTCAGTCAACTCTGGGTGCACATCATTGCCCATTTGCTGTTTTCTGTTCAACATAAATGTACTGACATGAACTCATAGGGTTATCTACTAACACATTAATAGCTTTAATAGAACACAGTCATTGACCACTTGGTTTTTCTTATGTGCATAGTTATTCTAAACTCTTGAGTGATTATGGATCCATTTAGGATACTGCAGTTTTCCTGGTTTGTTGCTATTAGCACAATGCTATCTCCAAATAACTGATGAGAAACTTGGACAAAAAAATCTTTGAGGTCTAATTCTAGAAATGAAAACTATTTATTTTTCCACCTTTGAATTGTATTAGTTATATATTTGTATATCACTAAAAATCTAAGAAGTACTTCCTCCCCTTAATTTTATTCTAAGGTTAGTGTTATCAAAAAAAGTTTTGAAAACTATATGCAACTCTTTTTTCAATATGTCAATAGTATTTTATTTTTCCAATTACATGTAAAGATAGTTTTCATTCATTTTTGTAAAATTTTGAAATTTTTTTCTCCATCACTTGCCTTCCTCCTCCCCAAGACAGCAAGAAATTAGATGTAGGTTATTTGTATAATCATTTAAAAATATTTCTATATTAGTCATGTTATAAAAGAAAAATCAGAACAAAAAATCTACAAGAAAAAAAAGTGAAAATAACATGCTTTAATCCACATTCAGTCTCCATAGTTCTCTCTCTGAATGCAAATGGCATTTTCTATACCAAGGCTATAGAAATTGTCTTGGATCAATATATTGATGAGCAACTCTTTTTAAAATTAATTTTAATTTTGTCTCCTAATTTTTCTGATCAACATTGATTTGATACTCATTCATATTTGTCCTCTAGGAAATATATATAAAATTATTGCCTTTACCTCCTTTTTTATTATTGCTTTTGGACTAAACAAATATTATCTTTATTTTATCTTCCATGGTTATGTTCATATGTAGATTGTATAAAAATATCCATCTCCCATAGTGGGTCATCTTTGGGTTCTTTAAAGTTCTTATATTTTTCATGATGCTTTTTCACAGAATACGTAGAAGATGATTTCATTGTTTAAAAAATGAATTTCTTGATTAACATAACAAAGTAGGTTAACTGGAAAAAATACAATTAAGAGAGAAAAGTGGCACCATCTGCTGGATGAAGCAGAAAATTGCATCATAGTTGGCAACATGTTTTTCTGATTCTAAGCTTTCTCTTAGAAGTTAGAAATCCTAATTGCTGCCTCTGATGCTCTTTCTTAAGGAAATAAAAAGGTATTGGGGAGGTGTGGTTGGAGCTTCTTTTTTTATTATTTGTAAGAATCACAATTTCTGCTTTTGCAACTTTTTGGCTATGAAAAGTAGGAGAGATGATAGGATGATATCTTGAAATAAAAGCTGGATCAAGGGAAGGTTTTTAAGGACCAGGAAGATTTAACATGTCTGTTAGAAACAAAGAGGGAACCAATGAAAAAAGAGAAACTGAAAGTTAAAGAAAAGAGGAATAATTGAAAAGGTCGGTTTTTAGAGGAGACAGACTCAGACTCCAGTAGACTGATTAGTTCCGGCAAGAAGGACTACCCATGATATAATGGAGTAAATGAGAAAAAGAACAGGAGATGATATAGATTATCTTTGAGATGCAGAATAAGGGAGAATAGGAAATAGATAATTCACTTTATTCAGGAAATAAGATAAATTCTTCTGCTACGATAAAATGAAGGGCTCGTGTGTGATATAGGTGACTTGAGAGGCAAAGATTTAGAATAGTTGCTGTGAGAAATGAATGGGATAGAGAATGAATCAAGGAAAAATAGAAGGATTGCAGTTCTATGGTTAGGACTTAGTTGAGATTAAATTATATAAATCTGTAATGAACAGATTATTATCAGAATTATCATTATCGGAATTAGGTGATTTCCTCTAGCAGTATTCAACAGAATACAAACAAGTGAGAAGGTGGAAAGTGGTCCAAATTTGAGATTTAGTAAGGCTTAGAGAATCAAGAGTGGAAGACAGTGTATAGTCAATTGTTAAATAATAAGCTTAAGGGCAAAAAAGGAGGGAAAAAGTAATGTCAAATGGAATGGGAGAACTGGAAAGGAGTGGAAAATAAATGGTGGTCATGATGAGAATGCAGAATAATTTAGGTATGCAGTAGATGTTGAAATTGATATTCCCTTCACTAGTATAGATTGCAACCTACCCCTGATTCTTTGTAATTCCTTTCCCTATTTCTATAAATAGACCATAGAAAGTCTTTCCAAATAGCTAAAAAAAAAACTTCCTACAGTATAAAAATATATTTTATGGTACCCAGGTGGTGTTCAGGTTTGCCATCTTTTTTCTCATACTTATCTGGTTGACATCCCTTTCAGGTCATATATGTTCTTGATAATGGTAAAAACAACTTTCACTTATTGTACTTTGCTTCCCCAAACATGCTTTTTACAAAAGCCTTATGAAGTAGTTCAATAATTATTAATAATTTATTTAGCCTCATACAAGTCATTTAGAATAATATACTGGAGGTCATGAAACAAAAATTGATAATACAATACAAATGAAAAATCATGAAGAATAAGGACCACCCCTTATAAATGGAATCTTTTAATTGTTTTATAATAGATTGAAGTTATATTTAGCTTTGTAAAACTATTAGGAAATTTTCTAGCTTTCATTTCAAGCTCAAGTTGTTTTTATCTTATTATAAAAAAAAAGTTAAATGAATTTGTTTTTTGTGATGGCTTATAGATCAAAAAAAATTTTGTAAGGTAAATTCAACATTTGGGTAATAATCTGGTATGTTCATTTTACCAATAATTCAACATTGAAGCAACATTTCTTAATCAGTACAGATTAAGGTCATAGTATTGAGGGGTGAAGATATCCTAACAGTGATGGGGGTCCTCAGGCTGGTGTTGCAAAAGAATTCACAGTCTCAGTCTGCAAGTGAGGTTTTTGGCAAAATGGGTTTATTTTCACTAAAAAACTCTTTCTCTCATTGGGCTGCTTCCTGATTAGGAAGATAGCTAAGTTTGGGATACAGAGTCTTGAATTTTATTTAGCCTTCTATGGTTTGGGGCTAGGGAGCAATTAGGGGCTAATTTCCAAATCAGTAAGGGTGATGATTGTTTCCCAGACCAAAATGATCCCCAGATCTTTCGGAGGTAGGAGTTTCCTGTAGGAATCAGATAGTTTTCCCAGAGCCCTGAGGGATTGAGATTTAGGGATTTTTTTTTCAACTCAGGCCCACCCCTCAAAAGATCAGGGGGATACAGTTCTATTACATCAATAGAGCCAAGGATTTTATATAATCCTAAAATATAAATATGGCTCTTAATAATGCTTCTTTTCCTCCGATCTAGGCTTTATCTGATGTTAAATATTTGAGGTGCATTCCACGGTTCTAGGTGCTACTTCAATTCTTTTGGAAGCTATGACTTTGCTACTTTGACCTATAACTCTGTATTTTAAAATATTCAAGTACTTTAAGAGAATATATATAGATGTGCACAGTGTAATTCTTTTTTACTTCTTAGAGGTTATTGATAAAACTTAATAAAGCAACACTTTACACAAAAAATTATAAAACCAGGAAAATTTTATATATTTTTTCTCTTTTTCATAGTTAATTTCAATAGACATTTTGTATAATGATAAAATTTAGAAGCACATGAAAGTTGCTGGGAGTTTTCAAATCATTTGTAACTTATTAGTTTTAGTGGGCACACATCCAAATTTTAAGGAAACAGCTGTTGAATCTATTGGGACCTAATTTCATGTATTTATAATGCTTACCATTTTATTGTGCAATAACATTTGGTTGCCAGGAAAATGACATTTGAAAGCTTTTTTCCTAGGAATGTTGGAGGTAAACACCAATTATTAATGTAGGGAGAGAATTCTGGGAACAGCGAATTTAATTCTCCAAATCCTCTCTACAAAAAAAGACAGAACTTTGCCTTAGAGCAGCAGAAATAAACCCAGGGTAAAGCAGTTGTCCTCCTAAGACAATTTGGGAAAACCTCAGAAAAGACCCCATCATTGGATACAAATTCCTCCAAGGCTGACTCTAGAATCAGCAGACAACAAGCCCTGGGAACAGCTGGGTTGAGGGGCAGTCTCAGACTTAGAAACTTTTATCTTACAGACTGTGTTGTGGTCTGGTGGCTGAGTAGAAGATGGAAGGGCCTTCCATTGTTAAGGGACACCAAACACAAATATGCTAGCCAAATGTGTCCCAAGCTGTGGTTACAGGGAGAAGAGTTAGTACCAGTGAATGTAGTAGTGAAGAGCAGGGACTCTTTCTGCTGTGGACCCTTACAGGAGAGCAGAGTCCCTGATTTCAATTGCAGTGCAGCTGGAACCCTAACCAAGTGGCTTTGGAGTAGAGGGGAAAACCCAAGGTTTGGCCCCAAGACAGACCTGAGAAAATAAAGGTAAGAAAGACCTCAGGCTTGGGGCATCATTCACCATATCTTAAGACTACAACTTGATTATATTAATAGTGCTAAAAAATAAAATAAAATAAAATAAAAAATAAAAATGAGCAAACAAAAGATAAAGAGCCCAACCACAGATAGTTACTATGGGGATAGAAAAGATCTGGATTCATATTCAGAGAAAATTTATGCAGCTAAAAAAGGTCACTCTTTTTCAATGAGAAAATCAAATGGTTCTAGGAACAAAAAGAGTTCTTGGAAGAACTTTAAAAGTACTTTTAAAAATAAGGGAAAGGAAAAATTAGGAAAAAATAAGAGCAATGCAAGAAAACCAAGGAAATTATTTTAAAAAAAAAGTTAAACAGTTAGAAATAGAAAATCAAAAACTTAAGGAAGAACATAATTTCTTAATATTCTAAGATACCATGAAATCATAAAACAAAAGCAAAAGAATGAAAAAATAGAAGAGAAAGTAAAACTTCTCATCAGGAAAACAACTGATCTGGAAAACAAATGAAGGAAAAATAGTATTGAACTACTTGAAAATTACTATTTCAGAAAATCAATACAATATTATAAGAAATTCTAAAGGAAAACTGCAAAAATCTAGAATAAGAAGGCAAAGTAGAAATAGAAAAAAAATCCATTAATCATGACCTGAAAAAGATCCCATGAAGAAAACTTACAGAAATATCAAGCCAAATTTCAAAGTTCCCAGTCAAGGAGAAAATATTGGCAGCAACAACAATTACATAAACTATAGCATTACTACATTACTACATTAATGACTATAGGTCTTAGAATACTATATTTCATAGAGCAAAAGAGCTAGGGTTATCACCCAACAAAATTGAACATAATCCTTAATGGAAAAAAAATTGACAATTAATGAACTCAAATTTTCAAATTTTTATGATTAAAAACCTATAGTTTAAGAGAAAATTTGACATTTAGTATTTTGGAGAAATATAAGGTCAACATTAAATTGTCATTAGGATTAGCTTAAAGAGGGAAAAACATACGTGTGTGTGTGTCATATACACAATCAATTTATACACACATTCACACACACACACACACACACACATACACACACACACACACACACACACACACACACACACATATATATATATATATATACAGAGAGAGAGAGAGAGAGAAAGATATAAAAGTCTCCTAAATTCAGAAAGAAATAAGAAGGCAAGGGAATAAGGGAGGAATCTTACAGGGGTAGGTAGATTAAGGAATATGAGGGTAGGATAGCAGGTAGAAGTAAAGAAGAGAAGGGATAGGATAAATAGAATGAGAAGAATAGTGAGGAAAGATAGGAAGGAAGAAAATACATAAATAATTATAGCTTAGAATGTGAATGGGAAGAATTCACCCATAAAACAGAAACAATAGATTACAATTTTTAATTCAACAATATGTTGCTTTTAGGAAACATTATAAAAATGAGAGATACAGGGAAAAAAATAAAATAAAGGGCAAGAGCAGAAATTAATATGTAAAAAAAAAGCAGGGATTGTAATAATCTCAGACAAAGTTTAAGTTAAAACAGATTTAATCAAAAGTGAAAAATAGAAAAAATATACTGTGTCACCAATAGTAGATTATTTAGAATAATTAGATAATATAAAATACCTGAACATATTCCAGTTAAAACAGACACAGGAACTTTATGAAAATAAACATAAAAAGATTTTTATAAAAATAAATAGCTATAAATAACTGAAGTAATACTTATTGTTCAGGAGTAGGTAAAGACAATATAATTTTTTAAATGACAGTTTTACCTAACCTATTGATTCAATATCATCCAAATTAAATTTTAAAAATTATTTTACTGAGTTAGAAAAAATAATGATTCATTTGGAAAAACAAAATGTTAAGAATTTCAAAGAAATAAAGGGGGGAAAGTGTTAAAGGAAGTAGATTCAACAGTATTACACCTTAAACTATATTTTAAGGCACTTTCTCACAAGGTGAGAGCATTGTTGAAATATAAAAAGGATAATTTCTATTATTTTAAATTAAAGTTTTCATGTATAAATGAAACCTATGTAGCCAATAATAGAAGGAATGCTGAAAATTGGTGGGAAAAAATTTTATAGACAGTCTTTCAGATAGAATGATTGGGTCAGAATATTGTTGTGTTGCAGGAAATGATGAGCTGGTTGATTTAGAAAAACATATGAAAATTTGAACTTATGAAAGAAGATGCCTTAAGAGAAACAGACGATAAGAAATAAGCAAAGTACAGTCCTATACATATGTATGTAAGTGTATGTTTATAGACATATATAGACATATATGTATGTGTGTGTGTAAAAAGTGCATAGTAAAGAACAGAATAAAACCAGCAAGGAAGCAAACAAAAACTGGACAGCTTTGAAAAAATTGTGTAGTTTTCTTAAAATGGAAATTTATTGTTTTATATTGGATCCTTTCATATGATCTGCTGTGAACATGGGATTTTTTTTTCTTTTCTCATTTTATATTTGTTTAATTTTTTTTTAATTACCAAAAAAAAAAAAAAAATACAGATAGTCATTGAATTGAATTACTGCTACCAAAAAAAAAATCTAAAGGTTATCTAGTCCAGCCTTCTCATTTAATTTTTAATTTTTTAAATTCAGAATTTAACAAACTTAAAAAAAAAAAACCTGAGCATTTCCATATACAAAATCAAGCATGAATAAGGCTATATATAAATTATGAATTTTTATTATGTGCAATTTAATTTTTCTTTGTGTATATAATAAATTCAGCCTTAAATTTTAAAAAAATAACATAGCCTTTTTATTGTAAGTTTGATAAGTAAAATGTAGATCAATTTTTTTCCATGGGGAAAGTACTTTTCTGAGTTTTAAAAATATAAGAAAAGCATTTGGAAAAAATGCTTTAGAAATCTATAAATGAATATTGATTTACTGAAATACTTAATGCAGAATGTTATGCCCAAATTAAATAAGCAAAATAAATTTTAGCGTATAAGAACTATTTTTTGTTGTTCTTGTGGGGTATGGTAAATGTTTTTGCAAGTACATTTTTAAGATGTTGGGGGGAATCACCCTTTGCTTTTAAGATAACAAGAAAAAACTATAATATTTCTTCCCATAGTTCAAGAGTAGAGCTTCCATTGACTTAGACTGAAACCTCTCTTCAGCATGGTACACAGCCTTCAAGAGTTATTACAATTGAAAATATCACCGTGAGCCAGTCTGGTAATGAAAATATTTGAGTTTAGCTTAGTCTGATGGTCAGATAATGGGCATGTTGTCATCTTATCTCTAAGTTAGTGCTCAGAATCTTTCTGCCTTGATAGAGACCATCAGAACTTGAATTTCACTGACATAAACTTAGAAATTTTGGGGTCACCTCCACAATATATTGAGTCATTATGAATTCAGTGATACCAATATGTCCCTTGAAAATGTGTTTTTTTTTTTCCTTCAATCTAAATTAATTAAGAAGCATTTGTTCTGTATCTGTCACTTCCTTAATTTTTGGAGATAAAAAGGCAAAGGTAAAGAGTTCCTACTCTCAAGGAAGCTTATATGTTATATTATAGCATCATTCTCTTGAGGATCAAACTGATATTGCAGTATACTTGTAGGCCTATACTAAAATGTTACACCTATAGCTCTGTGTGGCGTGATATGAACATAAGCCCTGGAAGGTCCAGCAAGATAGAAAGACTTCAGGTTTGGGGACAGTCGTAGACTACTTGTATATCTTCAAAGGAGGGACCTCAGTTAGTTCAAAGAGACTCTGTCACTGAGTTGACTATAGAATGATGAATTTTTTTGTTTATTTACAGAAACTTTCAAACACTTTTAACTTAGTCAGAAGAGAGTTGTGAACTTGGTGGAAGGAGTGAATACCCAATAAGGAAAGTACATTCCCTTGAGTATTTGAAAGAGGAGTTTGAACTTTACTTAGGAGGCAATAGATAGAACCACAGACATTTTAACTAAGAAATTATATGATGAAATCTGTTCAAGAAAGGTTATACTGTCAGTGGCATAAGAGATAAATTGGGGGGACAATGAGAAGAGGTGGGAAGGGATGCCAGGAGCCTGGAATAGTGGAGTTAAATGGAAATAAGGATCTGCACTACAGGTATGGCTGTGACAAATGGGAGAAGTGGAAGAGTGAAAAGCTGTGTGAGCAGAATCAAGACAACTAAGGAAGCTTTATGATAAATACAAGTTAATTACTTAATTTCATAAAATCACATTAGAATTGAAAAGAACATCATGTTTTCTAATCCAATGGGAAGCAGCATTATACAAAAAAAAAAAAAAAAAAAAAAGGTATAAATTTGAATCAAGAATCCAGATTTTAATCCTAATTGTACCATTTACTTCCTGTGTGATTTTGGACAAGTCACCTACTTTCTTGGGACCAAAGTTTTTTCATCTCCAAAATAAATGAATAAATCTATGATCCTAAATATACAAATCCCCTCTACTACATATTTAGTCTTTGATCCAACACTCCCAATAAAAATAAATTAAATACCTCATATGACAGAAAAATCTATTTTAACCAATTATTATTTAAATAGTGGTTGGGAAATGAATTATTTGTTTAGAATATAATTTCTAAAAATATTATTTGGGTTTCTGAACCATACAGTCTTTTAGCTAGTGATTGAGTACAGTTTTTTCTAGCAGAAACTGTGTTTGCCTGGAATCTTGCAAATCTAATCAAAAGGACTTTAAGCCAAAAAGGATATTGGAGGGAAAAAACTGCCTACACATATCCTCTAAAACAGACTCAAAAGAGAATAGTTACAGTATACAAATAAAAAAAAGAAATAGAGATGTCCAGAAATTCAAAGGAGACAAAATTCAGGAAAAGAGCCAGAGGTAAAAATCCACATCCTCAGTTTTCTGTATGTAGGTGCACAAAATGTAAATAACAGACAAAATGAACAAGAGTGCCTAATGTGATAAATTTGATGTCATAGGTAGGATCTTTCAGCCTAAAATTTTCACCCAAGAAGTCATTCCAAGAGTGCTTGGGGGCTCTATAGAATAAAATGCCAAAGACATAAAGAAAAAAATCTGATGAAAAGAAAAAGGGGTGTTACCTAAAACATGGCATCTCAAACTTTTTTTACTCACTACCCCTTTTCTCTAGAGAATCTTTTATGTGACCTTGAGTATATAGGTATATAAATTAGATATACTTACTATATATACAAACACTTACTGATATTAAATCATAAAAAAAATTTATTTTTAAACAATTCTTTGGTATACATATAATTTTACCATTTATTAAAAACAAAAGAAAATTTGTATGCTAATGAGATAGATATGCTTGTTTATTTTTATATAGATAAATTTAATCTTAGCATATTTAGCAAATTTGATACTTTTTATTGTTGCCAATTTTTTTGCAACTGCCACATTTCAGTAATGCAACCTCATATGGGATGATGACCCAAAGTTAAGCAGATTTGCAAATGACATATTTAAAAACTTAACATTTTCAAAACAATACATGAGATGGAAGAAGGGTTATGATAAAGTTGCATAAGGATAATATCAGACTCTCCAAACCTCAGAATGAGCTGCAACTAGGAAATAAAACTAGGGACAATCCAAAAATTGAGAGTTTTTTTTTTCTTTTAAGATGCATTGGGGAAAATATTTGGGTCAAAGAAAGAATAGAACTACTGTGTGAGGTGGATGGAGCAATCAAAATGGGTGAGTGACAGAAAGCTGAACTGCTCAACTCTAATTTTGCTACTGATATTTAAAAAATATGTTCTTGGGACTAAAAAGAACAGAACAAAAATTATTAGTGTTCAAGTTCAAATGTTCAAGGAAAATAAGGAAATACTAAAAGAACATGTGACAGCTCATAAAAGAACTGACCATTGTGTTTATTAGGCTATTGTCATTAATCTTTGAAAAATTGTAGAGTAGGTGAGCTTTCATATAATTGGAAAAGAGTAACATTTGTCCCAAGCTCCCCACCAAAAGTCAAAATCAAATGGAGTCTGGACTTCAGTTCTTAACAAAATTCTAGAACATCCTATTAAAAATATGATTATTGAGCAAAGAGCCAGTGTAGTTCCATCAAAAATTAGGTCAGACTAACTTTATTTCCCTTTCTGGCAGGATTATAAGACTGTTGGGTTACCCAATGTTAGAAGGAGCAGCAAACATCTTGGGTGATAGACAGGATTCAAAAGGATCTTGGCAGACTGGAATTTGATCTGAAATTATTGGTTGAAATTTAATAGGAATAAATCTTATCATTTGACTTCATTCTCTTAAGTACAAAATGAGAATGGTATGTCTATATAGCAGATGGTTAAGAAAAATATTTCCAAGAATTTTAGTGGACTGAAAACTCATATAAATGAACAAGCATGATACAGCATCTGATCTGATAGGCCAGTCAATCAATGCTTGGGTTCAAATTATAAGATGGGTATAGATGATTACGTGAGGATGACATAAATTTAGAAAAATTTATCAAGGGATGCAGAAAATCAACAGCCCTTTGGTACATTTTCATTAGGCTTTACTAATATCGGGTATGCTTGGTAATGATCAAATATCATTTTATTGCTCAGCAACTTTGCTCTTTTTTGTTGTCTGTTCTTTCATTACATTGATAAAAGAAATATTTGAAAGAATAGTGTCAGTAGGTCCAGTTTAGTTGTTGCAGTGGTAGCTGAACAGTCTCAGTGAGTGTCCATACATTTTGGCCTCTGTTTAGGCATTTGCTGTGTTTTGTAAGTCAATGAACAAATATGAAGTCCTTTCAGTCTGTGTTTGGGACAATCACATGGGTACATAAATGGAGAAATTTTCCTATTATCAGTTGATAGGATTTGTTACTAGCCAGAAATAATGTACAAATCATCCTGATTCTAAACAGAGCTCAACTGCACCCAGGTGCCAAAATTGCTGCTCCATCCAGAGTATGCTTTCTGTGGAATGTCTTCAGAGTAGAATCAATCATGTCTGCTGTATAGGAATCTTATTTCTGGAAAGAGAAAAAATTAGGGTCAGGAAGTAGAAAAGTATAGTTTCTTAGAAGCAAGGATTTAAAAACAGAATCCAGTGCTTAAGGTATGAATTTGTGACTACCTTGCAGGTTTTCTATGGAATTGGTAGCAGCTGCTGTATACCACAGCAGCCAAAGAAAGTCAGAAATCCTTGGCTGTACTGTGTCCCAAACTGGAGAGATGATCGTTTTCCTGTAGTCATTGTGATTTGATCTCATAAGGAAGTCTTGTGGTCAATTCCAAGGACTGAAATTTATTAGCAAAGACAAGTAATAAAGATTTTGGTGGGGGGAATATTTGGGATCATGTTTTAATGTGGAAAAGGAACACTTGAGGAGACTAACAAGCTGCCTTCAAATGTTTAAAAAACTGTCATTTGGAAGAGGTATTGGACTTGTTCCCCATGGTCCCTGGAGACAGAACTAGGAAAAGTGGGTGGTGACTTCAGAGAAGAAAATTTGACTTAATGGTAAGAAATTACTTCCTGCTGACTGGAGCTATCCAGAAATAGAATAAGCAGCCTCAGGAAATGGTGGTTCTGTGTTCCTGTCAGTTTTTAAGTAAGACTCAATAATCATTTGTTAGGGATATTGTAGAGGAAATTCTTATTTTCTTGTTCAGGTTGTTCATTTGGATGGGATAGCCCCTGACCCCCCCCCCCTTTTCAATTTTGAGGCCATAGGATTTTATATGATTTTGTAATTGTTGGTTTTACCTTACTGTATCAAAATCTACTTGCCTAAAATTTCTATATATTGGTTCTTCATTCTTATCCTTTGGAGAATTTCTTTTTCCTGAAATAACTCTTTCACATATTAGTGTGATATTTGAAGAAAATTGTCATGTCTGACTCCTTTTCTTCCCAATCCTTAATATCCCCAAATCTTTCAACTATTTGATTTATTTATCCCTTCATAACATAATATGATTTATAAACACCTCATCATCTAGTCACCTCTTGTGGACATATTCACTTTCATATTTCAAATAAAAGGCAAATGGATTTTTTCACTATAAATATAAAAAGATATTCCAAGATAATTGCTGTCATTTAAAAATATGCTATTTTGAATTCTTCATACCACTGTATTTTCATTTTCATACGTCACTTACTTTACAATTGAAGATTATTTGAAGAAAAAAAATTATATAGTTCAGAACCTTCAACTCAAGTGTTTCTTTCAAATTAAGCTTAGTAAACAATTGAAATTAGCCAACTATACTGCACTAATACAATAGAGGCCAAGGAGGGAATTGATTGGCTTCTTAAAAGAGATCTTGAAAATCAAGGTAATGATGTTTTTGCTTTGCTACATATTGGTTGTCAGTATGGAGAGGAACAGTTAGGTTTGATATCCTGTGTTAAGGAAATGAGCCTAATATTCAGCACTGGATGTGGCCATCCTGTGTTCATACATGAAAGATATTTAGAACTTGAATGACTATAGGAACAATCTTTATCTTTCTAAGAGAATCCTCATTGCTAAAGACTTTTTTAAAAATCAAAATAGTTGTAAGGGAATATAACTATAGTGGAGGCCATGGGGAAAATACAATTTTATTTTATAAATATAATATAATATATTTATAATATTATAATATTATATTATTATATAATATTTATATATTTATTTATTTATTTGAATTAAAATTTAATTAAAATTAAATTTTTATTTAATAAATAAAAATAAATAAATAAAAAAATTTAATAAAAATTAATTTAAAATAAATTAAATATTTATTTAAATTTATATAATATAATATAATAATTATAATAATATAATATTGAAATCCATATTTGATTTCCCATATTTTCTAAAAAAAAAAATAAGACATTCATTTAAAATGAAGGAGTAAATTATACTCTTGGAAAGCACAAAATGGTGGCATACTAATATAAACTTGATTCCCTTCATAAAGTATGTTTAAAATCTTGGATAGTTCTAGGATTAATAGAAAAGTTGCCATGGAGTCTTTTATTTTAGAATGTAAAAATCAAGACTTTTTGAAATGGAGCCATCTGTTTCCTTTTTGTATTTTAAATACTAAAAGGTGTGTGATATTGACCAATAATCTCAAAAGCTTTTCTTTCATAGGGATCTTCATATTTTTATCATATCAGACATGCAGAATTTTTGTGGCTATTGAACTGTTCTACATAGTGTTTTACCAAAAAAAAAAAAAATGAGATTGTTTCTGTTTAAAAAATGGCAAATGGGAGCTTTTTTGAAAATGAATCACCATATTATATATAATGTATAGAGTTTTTAATATATTTATTTCTCATTTAATCAGTTTGAAAAGCTTTTTAACATCTTTTTCTTAAGTCCTATCACTATCAAAAATCCTATTTGTGGCAGTCAACAGTGTTTATGGAATACTCAGTAAATTCAGGGTAATATGTAAATTTATTTAAGATGCTCAATGCACATTTTATCCACTATGGAAAGTTTTCTACTTTAAGTGAATGTTTTGTAAAGAAAAATAATAATCATGTCATTAGTAGCCATTTGTCAATTCATCTGCCTAATTCTGCTGTCTCTTGCCAACAGTATTTTAAAGTCCATTTTAATTGTAGTATATTGCAGTTTGATTTGCTATAACAAAATTATTTTCTTGTAATGAACTCCAAAGAATGAGCGTGCTTTTAATATCCAATTTCCTAGAGTGAGCTTTCACACCAAACTCAAAATCATTTGAAGGGATGAGTCTTTTGACCTACTACCTAAATAGAGTGGTTAGTTGATCGCATGTGCCAAAGCTAAGAGAATCTAAAACCAGTAAATTTATAAAGTTATTTTAAATAGCTATAACTCTGATCTGCACTGCATTACAACTTTAGTACAAACTACATACAATATTGCCTGAGCATTCTGATCTTTTCAGAACTGCTTCAGAACTGATCAGATTCAGTATTGCATTTTGACAAGAAAGAATGTTCCAGCACATGATGCTTGCTCAGGAGTAGTCACACCTGATTTTTGTCTTGGTTGAGCAGTAAGGATAGAAGGTTGGCCAGGCAGACTGCCCAGTCTCCAGCTACTGCTGTTGCCCTGAGCAGTGGACAGCTCCTCCCCAGCAAAGGCGGCAGTGCACAGGACTGTCAGATTAGAGCCCAAGAGGCTGAGGTTCTACTGGGCAGCAGGTCTGGGGGCTATTCCTGCAGGACAATGTGATGTAGCACATATACTGGCTCCCAAAACAGTAGGACTGGAAGGGGTGCAGAGCAGATAGCATGTTTAGCAGAAGTAGTGGTAAGAGCCCAAGTGGAGACAGCAGGAATGTAGGATCCAGGACTCCTGGCAGCTCTGAGACCCCTGTGGCAGAGGGCACAGAACCATAGCTTCTGCCTCCTCATGCAGGCCCCCCCCTCCCCAAAGAAGCTGGACCAAGTGGGATGGGGAGAGAATATAAAAGTTGTGCTTCCTCAGGAAGTGAGTTGGGTCAAAAAGGGAAGTGACCTTGCTGAACTGGCTGATTTCTCCACAGTTGGAAGCCCCATTTACCCCTTTGGGGAATGGGGGTAGGGTCGTTAGGCTGTAGATTATAGATGTACTTGTTATGAAAAAAATTGTTTTAGTACTTATCCTTTTTGCTACTCATTGTACCTTCTGAAACTAATTAACAACACATACTGAGGTACCACTATATACTTTTTAATTTTATACAAATTTTTTTTAAAGTTCTATAGATTTTGTATCTTCATTGACTGGATATTCTTGAGTCCTGTGTAATTATAAAAATTACTGTGCTAAACAAACATCAGAGAATATGATGTAGTTGATATGAATACCTGATATGAAGTCTAAATTCATCTCTCACAGCCATATAGTCTTGGACTTTTCATTCTGTAAGTTCAAAAGACCATCTTTATTCTTCTATTCTAGTATATTAGCCACAGGCACAAGTTTCAATTTCCTCAATTGTAAAATAAAGAAAATACACAGTTGCTTATAAAATTCAAATTATGAATATTAATCAGACAGAATGGCTTATTGGTGGTAAAAATTGGATTCTTGGAGATAATTACAGTGGGTTTGAAGTCAGATTTTGAGTCAAGTCTTAGCTCTCTATTTTTCATCTTCTATAAACCTAAATCTATGATGTTTGATCTGGGTGAATGATGAAGATACCATCTACTGCAAGTGATTTAGGTGAGAGGGGAAAGAATGTCTATCCTTTTTCATAAGACATTCTGAAGGATAAATGGACAAACTTTTTAGCCAGTGGTAACTAGTTTGAAGAAATTGGCTATAATTTGAAGTTTCAATTTTCTATAAAATTCATGTTTTTATACATTTCAGATTTTCACAAATGAACCAATTTTTTTTATTCTACACACATAATAGGCTATTAGAGGTAATGAATATATAGGAACTGGGCTTGGACTTGTGGCTTCATTGATATAGAAAATTTTCTTTCTCTGTCAATGCATAGCACCATGTAGAGCACTGAAAAATTAGGTAATTTGCCCAGGGTCATCCAACTTTTATATTACAAGCTAGGTCTTGAACCCAGGTCTATATTTAATGAATAAATTATATCAGCATTTTATTCTATTTCAGTTACCATGTTTTACATCTCTTATCTTTGACTTCTTGAAATTTAACTGACCTCGTCATCCCCAAAATAGAAGCATAAACTGTTTGCTAGCACAAACAGTTGTTGCACAAGAATCCTGGCAATGAAATCGAATTCCCCAAATTTATCCAGTGTCATATCAGTCCAAAACAAACTATCAAAATCTATTTTATAAATTATTCACTTACTTAAATGCTAATTTAAGAGCACAATTAGTAGAGAATGATTACATAGCTTGATGAAATCAGTTACCAAAAAAAAAAAAAAAGTTATTGGATTGTTACCATATGTTAAGAGTAAAAAAATTTAGAGAGGTAAGATTAATGTGATTGATGTGCCTTAATTAAAACTTGGTTCCTCTTACTTTGAACCATATTTATTTCTTTTACCCATAACTATGTAAAATATACTGATAATTTCCTTATAAAAATTATTGCCAGTATACATTAAAATATGTAATTTACTTAGATATTTGTTTTCACCTCCATAAAGACTTTAGGATAGTTCTAAAATATCTGTGAACTAATTTAACAGTTCTCTGCTTCAACATAAAAGGAAAAGAATGAGTCTCTGAATAGTAGATAAGGAAAACCCAGTTAAGGTTTATACCTTACACTTCAAGCCTGAAGATCTAAAATATAGGAACAACTTCCTAACTGCTCCCTGACAACAGGTTAGACTAGCACATTTCTAATATTTGGAGCACCATATCTAAGGAAGGACATTGATAAACTAGAAAGTCTCTGGAGCAAGGAAACAAAAATAGTAAAGAAAAGTCTGAGATGGGGGATAAAAACACTGTCTGCCATGTGGGAGGAATAGGTTTGTTCTTTTTAATCTCAGAGGTCAAAATGGGAAAAGTTACAAAAAGGGAAATTTAGGCTTAATGAATTTATATGCTGTAGCCTAGGACTACCAAATTCTGGCATGTCATAGACCAGGGCCAGATTTAAATACTAAACAAAAAGATCTCTTTAGCTCGTTTAGTGTATTTTTGCCACCCAAACTTCACAGTCTAACAGAATATATTTTTATGCATAATTCATTGTTTGGATTAGCATAGTAATGGGTAACAGAGTCCCCAGCTCCATTACAAGATTTCAAGGTAATGTGCTACTGAATATAGGACACTTATTTCACATAGAATATGCAAAAGATACTAGAGACTTTTAAGGAACTAATAAACAAATGTAAATAAAACACATAAAGGATTTCTCGATAGACCATAAGTGATCAGCCTGGAAGCAAGTAAGTGATAACAATACACTGGCCTGGATTAAGGAAGACTTGAGTGCACCTTTGGCCTCAGATACTTTACTATGTTACTATGTTACTCAAGGCAAGTCAGGTAACACTGTATGCCTTGATTTCTTTAACTATAAAATGAGAATAATAATAATAATAATAATGATAGCATCTATCTTCCAGTATTGTTGTGAGGATCAAATGAGATCATATTACTAAAATACTTAGCATTGCCAGGTATTGCGCTAAGCACTTTATGCTGCTTAATAAACGTTCATTTCTTTTCCTTGAAAACCAAATAATTCAATTTGAAGAAGTCCCTCTCACTGAGATCTAATCAAGAGTTGTCTTCCTAAGATGTCACTTGGCATACCCACACCAGAGTGAGAGGTATGAAGTATCAAAGGGTCCCAACAAAGAGTCATTTTCTAATTATCTACCCCAACCCTTTGCATCTTGCTTACTTAAAGAAAAACTTCCTAATGGCTTCCAGAAAATGAAATCATGGTAATAGAGTAGATTTCCTCTCATTGGAAGTCTTCAAACAAAGGTAGGATAACCGTCTGTCAAGTGGCAAGTCAGCACACATTTATTATAGTAGAGCTTTTTTTATGGGCTAAAACTTGAGGACCTCTAAAGTTCCTTTGTAAATGAAACTTATTCATCTTCCTAAAATAGTGATTTTTGTTTCATATTCAACAAGTCTTTTTAACTTCTAATTTATTATATATAACTGTGCTAGATCTCCATAGTTAAAATAAAACAAGGTTTTTGCTCTTATATTATAATCTTTTTTTTATTAATAGCTTTTTATTTACAAGTTACCATGGGTAATTTTACAGCATTAACAATTGCCAAACCCTTTGTTGCAATTTTCCCCTTCCTTCCCCCCATTCCCTCCCCCAGATGGCAGGATGACCAATACATGTTAAATTATAATCTCTTTTAAAGTAGAAGAAGAAGAAAAACTATCTTTAGGCTATAAGCATCAGTGACTGGTAGTAAAATGATGCTATTGACATATGGAAGTCAGGGAAAAGAATAGATTTGGAAGCATAGATTATGAATTTAGATGAAAATGTCTTTTAGACAGTTAGAAATACATTATGCTAAAAAACCATTTGTAGAAACTAATAAATATAAACAAATTTTCTAATGATATTTTATATACTTCTAAAAATAGAACTAATTCATTTATATTAATAACATACTTTATGCTATTGTACTTGGGGGTAAATTAAAATTGTTTTAAAAAAAGTAGAAGCAAGTTTTAATTAAAGTATTAATCCCATGACTTTTAGTACTCTATCCTTTTGCTTTTTGTACCCAATTTTTTTCATTCTGCAATCATATCATAGTTTAAAAAATAAGAAATACAATTATAAAAGATAAAATAGATGACTTGAAATTGAAAAGCTTCTGCATAAACAATATTAATTTATCTAGAATAAGAAAAGTGGTTGATGGGACAAAATTTCATATCAAATTTCTCTGATAAGGGTATCTGGTTACTATCTATCCATCTAGATACACACATATATATGTCTGCATAAATATACTTGTATGACTAATAACCATTACCATAATATGTGAGTGTATTATACATATACATGTATATGTATGGATAGCCATGATATGGTCAAAAGATATGAACAAAATTCTCAAAAGAAATAAAATGTATTCACAATTATATGAATAAACACTCCAAATCATTAATAATAACAGGAATGAAAATCAAAACAATCCTGAGGTTTCACCTCATACCCTGAAAATTGGCAAAAATAATTTTAAATGGTGATAGTATTGGAGATATTGCAGAAAGATAGGTACACTAATAGACTCTTGGTGGAACTGTGAAATGATGCAACATTGTGAGACCCATACCCTTTGAACCAGAGACTGATACTGAGCTTAATTCCAAGGAAGTCATTAATATACTCTAAAACATTTATAGCAACACTTTTTGCAATAGCTAAGAATTGGAATAAAGTAGATGCTTATCAATTGGGGAATGGTTAAAAAATGTTGGTACATGAATGTAATGGAATATTACTCTAATATAAGAAATTATATCTGTTACATATACAAAGAAGCATGGAAAGATTTTTTTTTTTGTGAACTGATTCAGAATGAAGGAAGCAGAGCCAAGAAAACAATACACACAGTAACCACAACAATATAAATTAAAAGAACTACCACAGACCAAAAGGTCAAAAGTGAACTAACAATATTAAAGAAATCAGAGTAGAACTCAAAGGAAAAAAAGATGAGAGAATCCATCTACCCTCTCTGTGGAGATGGGAAGTTAATAGTGGTTATACAAAACACATGTGTGTTTTGAGATCTTTTCATTGTATTCATTAATTGGATTGACTCTTTTCTTTAAAAATATTGTTATATAAAATGGATTTCTGGGAGAGGGAGAAAAGAGGAATACTTTGGATAACTATGATGATGTCAGAAATATAAAATATAAGTAAAAAAACTTTTTTAAAATCAGCTTAAAATAAAATAAACTAGTTTAGACAACAATTTTGACAGTTTATTTGGGACTAATTTCCTTAGTTGTGTGCTATTGTGTACATTAGAGGAAGTTCATTATTCTTGTTTGTAAAACAACTGTTTTAGGACCAGTTGTTTATTAAGCACCCATCTATCTCTTGATGGCATTTCATCATATCCTACTGTGTGTATATGTTCTTATCTCCCAGACTAGATTACAAAATGTCAGAGGGCAATAATAATATGTTTTATTTTGTACTCCTCTCTATAGTTCCTACATACATAAGTTTCCATAATTTTTCAAATACCGTACTTGAACTTTGTTTTAAAATAATTAAACTCATTTTAGTTAGCATTTGTTGTTTTTGCAATTGGATTTTAGGTATGAAGCAAATTATTCATTTTATTACATGATTTATTTTCATATCTTTATGAGTATTCATTCTCATGCATTTTATTTTCTGAATTTTGTTTGTATTAACATCAAATGAACAAATTTCATTTTCTAAAACATGAATGTTCAGATTTTAAAATTTCTCTGTGGGTTTATTTGTTCTCTCAGGCTTATTATATTATGCAGGACATGGCTATGAAAACTATGGGAATAGTTTTATGGTTCCTGTGAATGCTCCAAATCCATATAGGTCTGCAAATTGCCTGTGTGTGCAAAGTATACTTAAATTGATGCAAGAAAAAGAGACTGGACTCAATGTGTTCTTGTTGGATATGTGTCGGAAAAGGTAAAGTTTTTATTCTTTGTTAAATAGTGAGTAAATTCAGATTAACAAAATGTTAGTTTCTGAGATTAAATCTACAAAAATCAGAATGATGAGCATTAAATGAAATGAGAAGTTATTCTTATTTAAATAGATATATTACATCTTTGTTAAAACTAAAAATAAAATTATATGTATATATGTATAATAAAAGAAAATATTATCTTTAATTTAGCATGTAGTCACTTCAGTTAAAGGATTTTAGATCACTGATTAACTTTATTTAGATAGAAATTATATTTCATCAAAAAAGTTATTTTTATTGTCTCTATTTCACTTCGCGTGTGTGTGTGTGTGTGTGTGTGTGTGTGTGTGTGTGTGTGTGTGTATGTGATTCAGGTGGCTGCCAACCTCAAATTTTTTAATGACTTCAGTTCTCTCCACATCTTAGGTCTGTTAGTTTATCCAGATGTTCCTGTTCAATCTACCCCAACTTTATTTTACTCTCAAGTCACTGTAAAAACTAATCTTAAGCTTTTACTTTCCAAATTTTGATTGTCCAAGAAAGTATCTTTCATTTATAACACTGTTGCTATGGAAATAATTGTTCTCTGCAACCTAAATTCATGAAACTAGTCACCATGGTGAAGTAGATTTTACCTGCATTTATATATCACAGATTGTAAAATTATTCCCATATAATGGAAATAGTTCTTGCTAATGATTGGGTAGTGGAGGTGGAGCTCATATCAGTGCCTTATAGAATAATAAATTAAATTTCCTGATTCCAACTTCACTCACTTCTGTATTCTTTTCAAAGTTTTCTGGTTCAGTTCAATTTCTTTGTTAACAGAACTGATATAGATATTTTGAATATGGTTAGTACTTTTTAACAAACTAGTCTGATGATAATTAGATCCATTTTTATTGTTATATGTTTTGTTTAAATGTGTGACAGTAGGGCAATAGGTTATAGAATTTAAAGCTTGAAGAGAGATAATGTGGCCCGTCACCTTCATTTTACATGTAAGGAAATTAAGGCTTAAAAAGGTAAATTACAGAGCAAGACTTCAAACCTTGACTCTCTAAATCCAAATTCAGTGTTCTTTCCACTAGGCTTTGTGAATTTTCTTTTAGTTCATTTCAGATTGTAGTTTATCTTTTGATAGAAATTTAGGAGAAATACAAATTGGGTCTAAGTGGTACTTTGATGATGAGAATTCTTTAAGTGTAGGAAATTCTCACATTCTCTACTTTTGTTCCCCCTTCCCAAGAGAATTGTCTGTTATTTAATCAACAGAGAGTCATAACTATTTATCATCTCCAGTTATACTTTTATTCTCATCTAAAGAAAGAAGAGTATTATTAACTCTGTTTTTCTTCTTACCTTCATGTAAATTATGCCTCATTTCTTTGGGGGAGGGGAAGTGAAAGAAATGTGACCATTAGATAATATAATTTGAGAACCATTATTCTAACCTATTTCTGTATCTTTTTTCAACTCAATAAATACATATTAAATATAGTCATGATATAATAGTTTTGTTAACATTATTTTAACTGGTTTTAAGGCATTTCCCCCTCCCCATCTTATTTCCATGTCTATTGCTTTTATTCTAGAAATGACTACGACGATACTATTCCAATCTTGGATGCTTTGAGAGTCACTGCTAATATTGTTTTTGGATATGCAACGTAAGAAAATTTAATATTTGTTTCAGAAATGTCTTATTTTATAAAAATAATTCTTAATGCATTTTATTTTTGACTTCCTATTTATAACTGTTAAGAATTCTTTTAGAAATGATCTCTTTTTTAAAAAATTAAAGAATTAGAGATTTGCAGATATAATAAGTAAATTTGCTCCTTAGTTTCCCCTAGTCACAAATTTATCCAGTAGTTGTATACTACTTCTCTGAATAGTAACTTCAGAATCAAGAAGGTATATTGCTAGTACTTTCCCAAATAGAAATTAGACGACTAAATCTATCAATTAGTTAGGAAAATCTCTTTACTTTGTTATAAATATTTGGTTCTTATTACTGTTTTGAAGATGCCAAGGAGCAGAAGCTTTTGAAATCCAACATTCTGGATTAGCAAATGGAATCTTCATGAAGTTCTTAAAAGATCGATTATTAGAAGACAAGAAAATTACTGTGTTACTGGATGAAGTTGCAGAAGGTACAAATGAAAGTCTAAGGGAAAGCTATTTTTCCAGGTCCCTGTTTTTATAATTCTCCTCTCCCTGTATTTGGGATTATTAGAGTTTAGAGATAGTGTTTATTATGTAATTTCTCTTGAAATTTATCTAAACTCTATATCTAAACTCTAAAATTCTATGATTCCAATATATGTTTTCTTTATTTCCCAACTTCATGCCTTTTTACTTTTGTTAAGTAATTTTTTTCAGTCATGTTCAACACTCCATAACCTCATCTGGGGTTTTCTTGGTAAAGATACTGGAAGGACTTATCCTTTTCTTCACCAACTTATTTACAGATGAGGAAATTGAGGCATACAGAATTAAATGACTCATGCAGAGTCCCACAGCTATTAAGTGTTTGAGGCCACATTTGAACTCATGAAAATAAGTCTTTCTGATTCCAAGTCCAGTGCTCTATTCACTGTGCCACCTAACTGCCTTTTCACTAGCTTCTCATATCTGAAATTCTCTTCCTTTTCATCTCTTCTCCCTGGTTTTCCTGGGTTCCTTCAAGATTCAGCTCAAATAACACCTTCTGCAGCAGATTTCTCCCAGGACCCACCACTGTGAGTGCTTCCTTCTGAAATTATCTGCCATTTATTCAGTATAGAACTGTTTGAATCTGTTATCCCATATAAGAATATGAGTAAAATAAGGAGATTAAACTACATGATTTCTAAATTTTAGGGATAAGGAAAGTTTTTGTAGATATATTTTGAGAAAAAGGCTGATATGCATATACAGGGTTTTGGTTTTCTTTTTTCATTGTGGAAGTGGGATAGTGAGTGACGAGTGGAAGGGAGTTAGGAATAGGGGTTCCCTCTCCAAATGAACTGAAGAAATATAGGGAAATCCAGAAGGAATCATAAATTAGCAGGACAGCTATGAAAGTTATAGGTTGAATTTATTGTAAACTTTTAAAAGAATAGAGATTTGTAGTTTTATGCTCGATTCTCTCTTTGTCCTATATATTGAAATGCTCCTTTTATTTAGTATTTATTCAATTCAGATTTTTTTTTGTGTAAAGAGAATTTTTTAAAAAGAAAAGATAAAAAGAATGCAACAGGATATTACTGTATCTTAAAGAATGATTTATATAGTCTTCAAAGATGTATGGGAATACTTAGTAACTGATGCAGAGTAAAATTAGAAAGAAACAGGAAAAAAACTTTACACAAAGGCTACAACTGTGCAAATGAATTAAACCAAAAAAGAGATAAGAAAATTTCTTCTCTTCTTTGCATATATTATCAAACTCAGTTGATATGTTAGTTAATTTTGCTAAACTGCTTCTTCCTCTCTATTTCTACAACAAAATTCTCTTTTATAAGGAGGGCTCACTGGGGAAAGGGTGGAAGAACATGTTCAGAAGTGGTATTAAAAACAAAAGATATCAATAAAAAAAAATTTAAGGGCTACTGGTTTCTGAAAGGAATAATTGTGTACTTTATCTTTGGTCAAACAGATCATCGTTTTTCTTAGACCAACAAAGATTCTTTTAAAGGAGACCTTTAAAAACTGTTTTATATATACTTCATTTCTACTAAGAACTACAAAAAAAATTTAAAGACTTGCCCAGCATTTAAAAATTTGGACAACTTTCTTTATCATTGTCACTATTCTTTTAAAATTACCTTGAATCCACTAATTTTGTTTGTTTTCATATTTTGGATTAAGAATCATGTTTCAGTCTGCTCAGGTTATTTTACAAAATTCATCAGCAATGTAGAAAAGAATATAAAACACAACATAAGATAAACATAAAAAATATCATAAAATGAAGAGACCATAAATACTGTTATTTTTACTTAGCGAATAGAATAATGCATTGGAATTAATATGCTTCAAAGTAGATCATGGTAGATGAGTATTTTATTTTGAAACTGTATAAGATTAACTATTTGGCATAGTTAACTGATCCTTTCAAAAATTATATTGAATTTTGGGTTTGGAAACAATCCTGAGAAATCAACCTACTTCTACCTTGAACTAAGATCTCAATGTTGCCTACATTATTTATTTGCAAAATAAAAACTGTATTTTATAATATTGTTCATCATATAAGTATTCTCACCCAACTCCCAGATGATCAGCCTTGAGGGAGAGAGAGAGAAATGTATAGAAAGATAATTTATAGAAATTAGAGGAAGATAATTGAAAGCAAGAAAAATAGACATATTGATATGATCATTAGTAAAAGATCATTGTCTGAATCTTGTATGCTCACAATATATAAGTATATATGCTTATACATATGTATATATGAATGTATCATCTTTTTTAGATATGGGAAAATGTCACCTAACCAAAGGCAAACAGGCCTTAGAGATCCGAAGCAGTTTATCTGAAAAGAGGGCACTTACTGATCCCATACAACAAACATTATGTTCTCCAGAATCATTGGTGCGAAATTTACAATGGGCCAAAGCACATGGTACAGTAAATTTTATTTTGTTAAGATTTTTCTAGAAATTTATTAAGATGACAATATAGAGTTTTTCTCAATTGTTATTATTTCTTCCAAATTTATTACAAAAGTACTTTAACCTTAAAATGAAGAACACAGAATTGAATCAGGCTCCGTTTTGCCTCTAATTTCAATATGTCTTTGGACAAAGAGATTAACATCATAAGTAAAATGAGTATATTGTAATTGTTGTATAATATGGTCAGATCTTCATATTGAGGAGATAATTATCAAGCTAATACACTATTTAGATTCTTCTCCATCTATACTATATTCTAATTCATTCTATGTTGGTAGTACTGTGAGATTTGGTGTAAGAAGCTAAAGCAATTTTGGGACTCTTCAAAGTGTCTGTACTATATACAAATCTATTATCATGGATAATTGGAAGTTAGCTGAACACCCATAATATACTGTCACTAAATAGAATAATCTTAAATAAAATTTAGATCTCCTGTTAATAAATTAATATTTAGGTACATTTGGAATATAAAATGTCACATAAATATTGTAGCTATATCCACATGAAAATGGGTATTGCATGACTTAACAAATAATTGTATCATTAATAAAAGTATCAAAACATGTAATGGGCATCATTGAGCATTACATCAACAAATATTCTTGAACATCTACATGCTAGCCACCATAAGAGTCAGAAAGACAATCGAACATGGTTCCTTCCACTGGAGAAGTGGTTAATTTAACTGAGGAGCTCAAAGTGTAATTAATAGATGAAGTATGTGTGTTTTGTATTGCCTAGAAATTTTATTAAAACTCTTTTAATTTAACTTTTAAAATAATAACTTAAATATATACTTTTTTTTCAGAACTTCCAGAAAGTATGTGTCTTGATTTTAAATCTGGTGTTCAGATTCAACTAGGTTTTGCAGCTGAGTTTTCCAATGTCATGATTATCTACACAAGAATAGTATACAAACCACCTGAAATAACGATGTGTGAAGCCTATGTTACAGATTTTCCATTTGTGAGTTACTCATTTTTCTTATTTTTCTAATATTCATTCATTGAAAATAACATGCTTCCAGTCTGCTAACAGATACATGGTTTAGAGACAGAAGTATGTCTTACGTTAGAGATAATTATCATAATATATGAGAAACTGATCACTGTCTAGTTTTATTTTATTATTCAGTGTTTTAGAGTATAAAAAAGAAATTACCTAACTTCAGAAAAGGCAGCCTTAAAATATTTTTGTGTGCTAAAAAGTAATGTGAATAATAAAGTGTACTTTGAAAATAGAAATCACCATGGATTTATATTTTAAACTCAGATGAATCTCATTTTAACTCATCTATCTGAGTCCTTTTGGCTAAATACATTAGAATAATCTTCTGATGCAATGGGAATCATCTACTAATATCAATTCTAAGTATTTAACAGATGAGAAATCTGTTTCATTATCTAAAGAACATCATAATCTTATTTTCATTCTCATAAATTTATTTATTTTTAATATATATTGTTTTATGAATCATATTAGTAGAGAAAAATCAGCAAAAGGGAAAAACCTGGGAAAAATTAAAAAAAAAAATAGAAAAAAGAAGTGAACATAGCATATATTGGTTTACATTGTCTCCTTAGTTCTTTTTTGTGGATGCAGATGGCATTTTCTGTCCAAAGTCCATTATTGTTGCTTTGGATCACTAAACCACTGAGAAGAACCAAGTGTTTCATAGCTGATCATCTCACATTCTTGCTGTTATTGTGTAGAATGTAGTCCTGGTTCTGCTTGTTTCACTCAGCATCAGTTCATGTTAATCTTTCCAGGCTTTTCTAAAATCAGCTTGTTCATCATTTTTTTATACAACAATAATATTTCATTACCTTTATATACCACAATTTCTTCAGCCATTCCCCAATTGATGGGCATCTATTCACTTTCCACTTCTTTGCTACTACAAAAAAAAAAAATATATATATATATATATATATATATATATATATATATAAAATTTTTAAAAAGTGGCTACAAATATTTTTGCATATGTAGGTCTTTTTTTCTTCTTTATGATTTCATTGGGATACAGACCCAATAATGGCATTGCTGGGTCAAAGATTATGCACAGTTTTATAGCTCTTTGGACATAGTTCCAAATTGCTCTCCAAAAGGGTTGGATCATTTCACAAGTTTACCAACAATGCATTAGTGTCCCAGTTTTCCTACATCCTCTCCAACATTTATCATTATCTTTTTCTATCATCTTAACCAATCTGAATGATGTGAAATGGTACCTCAGAGTTATTTTTAATTTGCATTTCTCTAATCAATAGTTATTTAGAACATTTTTCACATAACTATAGATGACTTTAATTTCATCATCTGAAAATTGTTCATATCCTTTGACCATTTATCAGTTGGGGAATGACTTGTGTTATTATAAATTTGACACAGTTCTTCATATATTTTAAAAATGAGACCTTTATTAGAAACACTGACTGTAAAGATTTTTTCCTAGCTTTGTACTTCCCTTTTAATCTTGTTTCTGTTGGTTTTGTCTGTGGCAAGACTTTTTAATTTAATGTAATCCAAGTTGTCCATTTTGCCTTTCATAATGTTCTCTAGTTCTTTGGTCATAAATTCCTCCCTTCTCCAAAGATCTGATAGGTAAATTATCCCTTGTTCTCCTAATTTGTTTTTATCATTTTTTTAGTTTTCCCAGCAATTTTCGTCAAATAGTGAGTTCTTATTGCAGAAGCTGGAGTTTGGGGGGTTATCAAATACTAGATCACTATAAATCTTGATTGTGTGTTATGTGTATCTAATCTATTCCACTGATTCACCACTCTATTTCTTAATACCAAATGGTTTTCCTGCCTGCTATTTTATAATAAAGTTTTAAGTTTGGTACTACTAAGCCACCATTTTTTGCATTTTTCTCATTACTTCCCTTGATATTCTTGACCTTTTGTTCTTCCAGATGAATTTTGTTGCTAATTTTTTCTAGTATTATAAAATAATTTTTGGCAGTTTGATTGTTATGGCACTGAACAAGTAGACCAGTTTGGGCAGAATTGTTATTTTTATTATATTAGCTCAGCCTGCCATGATAATCTTTTAAAAAGGAAACTACATACCTTTCCGTGGTAAGTTTATTTTTTCAGGACACTAGAATATCCTTGAAGAAATAATGTACTTACTGTGGATTAAGGTTGTTGTGATTAAAAGTAAGTGAAAGCTCCATGCACATAGAATGGGCATGTAGGAATATAATCTTCACATCATGTTTATTGATTGCATTTTCATTGCACTTCATTAAGTGCCTTCTGTGGAAAGCTTTGTACAAGATCTTTTTAGTTCAAAGTAAAGAATCATGTGCTTAGACCAAAATGTAGTCTATTAAAATGCTTATAATGCTGTTCATGAAAATAAGTTAATGATGTCTTTTACCCCATTTTTATTATTGAAGTTGCCAATTGAATCTTTGTTTAAAAAATTAATTTAATCAAGTAGTTTTGGTTTCAAATTTTGTTTTCCATGTACTTTTCTACTGTATTCTGTCAACAGGGTCAGAGATTTAGAGGTGGAAGGGACCTTAAATTCATGAAATCCAAACTTCCTTTTTCATTAAGGAACACAAGGCACAGAGATTCAATTGCTTTCCCAGAGGCACTTATCTGCTGAGTCCAAGCCCAGTGCCTGATCCACCATGTTGAGTTCCCTCTAAGCTAGAAGTGTCCCTAAAACCAGGATTCTCTTAAGATTTTCTACATGATATAATTGCTTAGTGATTATTATTGATTTATTTGTTGGATGTCTCAAATTTTCACAGGATCTAGATGTTGATCCAAAAGATGCAAATAAAGGAACCCCTGAAGAGACTGGTAGCTATTTAGTGTCCAAGGATCTTCCCAAGCATTGTCTTTACACTCGACTTAGTTCACTGCAGAAGTTAAAGGTAACAACCACACTTGTATTTGGAAATGTGAACCTGTTCTTTGTCCGCAGATATTTCAGTAACTATTAGACTTGTTAGATTGATAATGGGATACTGGGGAAGATATTACTGCCCTATATGGTGTGGTGGTTGCTGTTCTCTGTGCTGTTGGCCTCAAAATTTAGGACTGTAGAAAGGCTATTATCGTGGAATGTTAGAGGGGATGTGGAAAAACAGGGACACTAATACATTGTTGGTGGAATTGTGAATACATCCAGCCATTCTGGAGAGCAATTTGGAACTGTGCTCAAAAAGTTATCAAACTGTGCATACCCTTTGATCCAGCAGTGTTTCTACTGGGCTTATACCCCAAAGAGATACTAAAGAAGGGAAAGGGACCTGTATGTGCCAAAATGTTTGTGGCAGCCCTGTTTGTAGTGGCTAGAAGCTGGAAAATGAATGGATGCCCATCAATTGGAGAATGGTTGGGTAAATTGTGGTATATGAATGTTATGGAATATTATTGTTCTGTAAGGAATGACCAGCAGGATGAATACAGAGAGGACTGGCGAGACTTACATGAACTGATGCTAAGTGAAACGAGCAGAACCAGGAGATCATTATATACCTCAATAATGATACTGTTTGAGGATGTATTCTGATGGAAGTGGATCTCCTCAATAAAGAGAGCTTTAATTGATCAAAGATGGACAGAAGCAGCTACACCCAAAGAAAGAACACTGGGAAATGAATATAAACTGCTTGCATTTTTGTTTTTCTTCCCGAGTTATTTATACCTTCTGAATTCAATTCTCCCTGTGCAACAAGAAAACTGTTCGGTTCTTCACACATATATTGTATCTAGGATATACTGTAACCTATTCAACATGTAAAGGACTGCTTTACATCTGGTGGGGGGAGGGAAGGAGGGGAAAAATCAGAACAGAAGTGAATGCAAGGGATAATGCTGTAAAAAAATATTCTGGCATGCGTTCTATCAATAAAAAGTTATAAAAAAAAAAAAGAAAGAAAGAAAAAAAGAAAAGAAAGAAAGGCTATTGTCATCCCTTATTTTGTGAATAAATTCTGCTTTTAAATTTTTTTAGCATTTCCTTTTTTAATAACTTCAAAATAAAGAATAATGAAGTGATTTCCAAAAGTTTAACAGAGAGGTATTAGCAGACTCAGTCTTATAATTCCCAATACTATTTTGATCTTATTTTTCACTCCTACCTGCCTTTTAGGGAGAAATTTTCTTGATGACCATATTTATTGGGTACAAGTAGATTTCTGATGAGTTTCAATTTTTTACTTAAGAGTATTTGATATAAATACATGTATTTATTCTTATAGATTCAGCCTATAACTTGTTCTAGTTAGTTTTCTTCCCCTCTCTACATCAGTAGTTTGGTTTTTTTTTTCCCCTACTAAAGTTCCATTCTGATGTTTCATCATGGTATAGAGCAACTGATCCTGAGTTCTTAGAGGCTAAGTGTGCAGGGCAGAAATTTGGCCAAATTCTGCCAACCTGAAGAGCCTTTAAGTCCAGGCAGGTACTCTTCATCTGTGCTGTGAGAACCAACCTCACTCAGTTTGGGAGAGTCTTCCATATTAGAGAGTTGGACTGCATGGGTTTGATTAATTTTGGAGACTATCTTATGAAGACTATCTACTGAGTCATTGAGAAATTGATATTTTCATCAGTTGAGAGAGAGTTCATACTAATAAAGTCAAGGTCTTTAAAATATTGAAGTAAGAAGCAAGTTCTAACTTGTAATATTTTCAAACCACATAGCCACTAAATATAGATTATTCACATATTTAAGGATGATTTTGTCATCATTATTGCTTTGAACTTGTCTTATCTAATAGCTATGGAGGGCAAGTTTTCTAAGCTACAATACACAGAATTCTTTGCAACAATTTTTAGGAAGATTAATCTGAGGACTATGTAATTCTGTCTATCAGTCCCAAGAACTGAGATTATATTTTATCTCCAGGGAATGGACACAGACACTGACAATAAAAGCAAAGGCAGCCTCTGCCAATTTAGGGGAGATGAAAAGGATTCAGGAAATACCCAAGAAGAATTAGAGTATGGGTTTAGATTGGGAGAGTTATGAGACTTAGAAAAGGAGATGAGAATTTTAAAATTATTTTTACTGATATCTTTTGTTTCCACATCACCTCATTTCAAAAAATGTCCTTTCCCTATGTTATCCAGAGAGCCATCTTTTGTAATTGAAAAAAAAAAAAAAAGAAAAAAAGAAAAAGAAAAAATTTTCAGCAAAATCAACATGGTAACTGTCTGGCAGCATATGTAATATTGATGAGCAAATGTTTAGGGATGATAAATTTTCATTCTTTAAAACATTTTTTTTTCATTTTTAGGAACACCTAATCTTCACAGTGTGTTTATCCTATGAATATCCAGGAATGGAAGATACTATAGAAGAAAGACAAGAAGTGAATGTTGGCAAACCTCTCATTGCTAAATTAGACATTCATCGAGGATTGAGAAGAAAGAGTTGCTTTCAAGCTTGTTTCATGCCAAATAGTCATTGCCAGAACCCTACCTCCACCTCATTGGCAGCTGAACATTATCATTCTTCTCCAGACTCGTTCCATATTGTCTACAATTCAGAACCTGATAACTCTGGTAGTTGTCATTGCAACCACACTCCAGATACACTTATTACAAGTCATGGTGTGCAAAATTATTCATCTCCATTCGTTAGGAGTAATGAACCTGTAGAAACAACTGATGAACTGCCATTCACTTTTTCTGACCAGCTCACATTTTCTGAAAAATAGCAATGTTAGTTCATGAAAATAGCATTACACCTTAATTCCTGATATATAGTATTATCTGGGCATGCACTAAGTATTTGGGATTTAAAAAAAAAAAAAAAGGTGCTATAAGGGGAAATTAAGTCTCCCAGCAAACTCAGGATTATTTTCTTTGTTATGTAAATGTTGTATAGTTGATTGCAAATATCCTTTTCCTTCACTTTCAGGTTTTTAAATTGGTTTACACTATGTAAATACAAGAATATAATGTATATAGGGAATAAAAATGGCTTAAATTATGACCATTCCAAAGTAGGAATAATGAAAATGAAAGTTTTACACTTGAAGCATATGCCCTATAGATATTATTTTAGGACATCCTGCTTTTATTCAGAGATGCATTTTATCTATGATCTATATTTCATAAGAAGATGAAAATAACTTTAATTTTGCTTTATATTATAGCACGTACACTTTTGTTTTTAATGTTATAAAATCATCCAGAAAATTATAGTTGAGGATTATTTAGATTTTTTTGGTGTTTTTTTTTTTAACTGGGGGAAAGAGGCCATTCTTTGCCTCAGTTTCTACCTAGCCTTAATCTTCTTATGAAAGTTCATCATATTGTGATTGTTATTTTGTAAACAACCTGGCATTAGTTTGCCAAATTCTTATTTTGTTTGTATTTTTCAGCCTTTGTCTATAATTGTAAATTTTGGGGTGGGGAGCTAAAATGAAGGGGGTTTTTATTACTTGCAATTCAAAGTGTATTTTATGGCTTACTTATTTCTAATTTTGATAATTTTAATAAAGGAAAATATACCTATAACATTAGAAGTATTCAATGCAAAGTGATTCAGCAAATTTATGTAGCTTGAAAAATGCAATAAACATATTACTAGCATGAAAATAATTTATTAATTCAGTAATTATAATTTCCTACTGAAATATGTCTTGGTATCTCAGATATTGCTAGCTAGGAAAAATTTGAGTAAATTATTTAATATCAACTTCATGATTCAGAATTGTCCCTTAAATTTGTATTTCACAAATAGTTTGTTGAATTAATATCAATTGACACTTTAAAACATGTTTTAATTCAGTATTAAATACTCTTAAATATTATATAAAAATGAATGAATATAAGAAAATTAACAGATGTGTGTTTCATTTTGTATTTCAGAATTCAATGAAAAATACTTTTTGAGAGGTTTTAAAATTATATTACAATCTACTTCAGAAACTATAGAGTGTAAATCAGAAATTCCTTTATATCTAATTACTTAGTAGGAAAATGAAATAGTAAATTCATCCATGTAGAAGTATTATTAAGAAACAGTTAACTAATGCTATAGTCAAAGAAAAATCATTATTCATAATGCTGTACCTCAAAAAATACAGTCATTGCCTTGATGCAGTCATAGTGCAATTTTAAACTCTTAAACTTTATTTTAGCAAAATCCTACGTTTTCATTGTTGAATGCAGGATTCTGAGTTCTCAAAAAAAAAAAAAGTGTGTCTGCAGAGATTCCATTTTCTGAATTTATATCAAGCAGAAAAGGTTTCACTTAATTCAAGTGCAGTCAGTTGATGAACTGTGTTAGTGACTCAAGATCCAGTCTAGATAATTTTGGAGTTATCACTAAAAGCATTGCCACAGCAATTAATCAAGGCTGTCAACTAAGGTATGGAGTGATTGTCATATACTTCCATTGAAAGAAAGTCCACAGAAAATCCCTAACAGTCATCTTTTAAAGTATTGAAGTAACTCATGAATTTTATTTCTATAAACTATAGTATATAATCTACTTTTCCAGCTAATTTGAACTTTTTGGTCACAGATCTGAAATTCATTGTGTAGTATACTGAAACGAAACTTTTTTTTTTTTTTTTTTTTTTTAGTTTTTTTAAATTCTGAATTTAAGCTCTGAAGAAAATGAACACCTCCATAGTAGAAATCAGCTAGGTGGTGTCACGGATTGAACCCTGGACCAGGAATCAAGAAATATCGAGTTCAAATATTACCTTGAACATTTAGTAGCTATGTGATTCCACTCAACTCACTCAATCTCTACCTTAGTTTTCTCATCTGCAAAAATGAGTTTCAAACAAGATAACATATGGAAATATTTACTTTAAAGTATCATGGTTTTATATACTTTTTAAAAATAGATAGCACATAAAACTGTTGATCTCCATTACTTGTACCATGTTTTCTATAAGGCACCATTGATTATTACACCTACTTAAGAGTATTTACCTATATTAAGTAAGCACACTTCTTAATTGAAGCAGTCTGAAGTGAGTATAAACAGGGCCTTTCCTCCTTCCTAAATCAAAGTCTCTATGTAAGAGATGTAGCATTATTGCCAATGTTTTTCATTCTTTTAACTTCTTTCAACAACTATAAAAAATGTGTTTTAAACCCCCAGGGTAATTTAACATATTACTCAACATTTTTTTAGATCCACTTATAACCTGAGTCATTAAAAATTTTGAGTATGAACTCCTTGGGCCATTGGCAAGCCCCCAAGTGGTATGTCAACCACCGAATGAGAGCCACTAACCAAAAGAATAGATGTAAAAGAAAAGACCTCTGTCAGGACCAGATGGAGATTTTTGAGGGTCCAAATTAGAGAGGTAGGAGCGGAGATGAGATGTAACTGTGGCAGAAAGAGATACTGAAGGAAGTTGTTGGTTGGTATTACAGGAATCACAGCAAAGGATTGAACTGAGGGGAGACCCAAGTAAAGGTTGGTTCTTTCTGTAGGAAAAACTGGATATTTTTTCCTACAGGAAAAGCTGTAGGAAAAACAAGGAATTCCCTTCTGGTGCTTCTTTATCCACAGATATTACAATATAGTTATTCCTTCCACTTTGCAGGTGTTAGGGATTCTGTGCCCACAAATCTGGAAAATCCATGTAAAATTTTTTGACCCTTTGTTCTTGAGCAGTCTGAATTATTATGGTATTAAAATATAAAATATGTTGACATTATACAAGATTATACATGTTTTATGCATTTCTGAGTTCCTAAACTTTTACTATATTGTCTGCTAGCCTTTGTATATAGTCTGCTACTTTTGCAAAACTCCCCCCAAATTCCCATTTAATTTCTTGTACCAACTCACAATATATCAAAACCAAGATGGGAAAAGTTAAGTTGTGGAAGGAATAACTAACATGCTGTTTATTAATCTAAAGTGTGACTCACTGGATTTTGATGGCTCGAAATGAATGTAAATAACAATTATTTCTGTTCTGGCCAGAAACTCTTAAGGGTCTTCTCCTCCCAGACTGATTCTTTTGTGAAGGCAAACTAGGCCATCTTTTGCCTCAGTTCTTACCTAGACTAATTACTGAATGGGTTGCCTCAGACAAATCTGGAAAAATCTTAGCTCGAAAAGGCCTCTCTTACTGCATTTGGGGCCATCAGCAGTGGTCCTAATTTATGTTTTGCCATTGGACTTCAATGACTCTGGAGAAGAAATGAGATTAATGACTGCACAGTTCTACCTCACTTAAATCCAATTCACTTGCATGTCAAGACTCTGATGATGTCAATACTCTTCTTCAAAGAAAAGGGATGAATAACAATACCTAATGTGTCCAATAAAATAAATTTTGCCTCAACCACCAAGAAGCCAGAAGTTAAACAGATCTCTAAACTAGAATTCCTACATATAAATGTAAATTAGGCAGGAAGCTCAAATTCTGCCTAAAATGTCAGGAATATTCCTAAATGGGAACTTGTAGTAATTGAAACTGCTCCATAATTTTTTGTCTAAAATAAACAATATGGTTAATATAATTATACAATCATAACACATATCAGATTAATTCCTGTCTCAATGAGGGGATGAGGAGAGGGAGGGAGAAAAAATGGAAATCAAAATATTATGAAAGTAAATGTTGAAAACAAATAGATTTTTTAAAAAACTTGTAGCTGAAGAGGAGAGAACCATTTGGATCTTGGAACAATTATATTGCCTCAATTTTAAAACAAATTACTTATACCAACATATTACATTTTCATTTTAAGTATATAATAACTCAATAGGTAACTTTAAAAACTGTCATTCTTGTCTCTGACTTCTGTACATTTTCTAAAATTGCTTTGATAATCCCATTCTCTTTTCTTTTTTTGTAACCCTAATTGTAGCCATGTCCCCTGAGAATTCCCCTCTTCAAAATAATAAAGAAAAAACAAATGTTTGTAGCAAATGTGAAAAATTAAGAAAAACACAGTCTTCCTTTAGCCATGTCTAAAATTTCTTGACCTAATTTTTAACAAAATTGTTCTGAAATCCTGTTTTCAGATTTTTTCTAGTTTATGTATAATTTTAAATTAAGTGACTGGACTATTCACCCGAATTTTAAAATATCATGAAGGTATAGATGTACTACACCTATTAATTTGTTACAACAGATATTTTATCACTGAGCTTATAATTAAAACCAAAATATGTCACAATAAACTTTTAGATGATGAACTTGAATTAAATGCAAGTGTATTTAACCACTATGCTAAAGCTAGCATTTCTCTGACCTAACATTTCTTCCCACTCACCACGTTGGGGAGGCTTTTCCCTGGCATGAAGTGAGAAGAAGGCCTGGACCAAAATCCCGCAGAATGAAGAAAAAAAAAACCCATCCTTCATGATGTTGGAATAGGTTAAAGCCTTTACTAAAAAGAAGTTACCAACATCAATGAAATCAGCCAACAAATGACAAATTATTCAATAATAGAGTTTTTGTGTCAAATTATAAATTCTTATAATGTAGGATATATGTTTTTAAATCACAGCCTACTTTATCATTTTGTCTTCATTTTCATTTCAAAATCAAAATACTTGTATTTGTATTGTTGATACCAAATTCTCTATTTCTATAGTATGAGTATTCCAACTTTTAAGATAAGAAGGAAAATAATGTTCATATTCTGTGACAATATTTCTGTTACCATAGCAACAAATGCTTAACTAACACATTTTTTCCTGTTGAATAAAAGGATAGAGCCCAAGAGAGAAGTGAGAAGGTTTCAGTCATAATAAATCTTGCTTTGCTTTTTTTGTCATTGTAGTTAGATAACAAAGTCAATCATTTGGAAATTTACCCTGGAGCTTATTATAAATGAATATTACCATCTGTGGCTTTGTAGAAGATTTGGAAATTTTTCATGACGAATTTTTCATTGAACCAAAACCTTGCTATGCTTTTTTTTTATCTGTTTGAAGGAACAAGACAGGAAAGGACTGGAAAGAAAAATGCAGGTGGAACTAAGATTGTGAATCAAATGCAGTGGGGGAACAAACCTACATATTGTTAAAAGACCAACAAAAGATTTTGTTGGAATTTTAATCATTTACTATTTTAGAAGTAGTGGTGAACAAACCAGTCATATGTACCATGGAGCTACCAATTACATGGCCAAATTTCAGCCAAATCCTATAGAGTATCATAGGATTGCTTTTTTCACACAGTATATAATTGTAAAATTTTATTAGAGTTTATTAGACTTTACTTCTCCTCTAAGCATATGATTTGAAAGAAATTGTCTAAAAAGTAGGATGGAATTTGACACTGCTGCTTTGGGGAAAATCATAAGTCCAATTCTCCCTAAAATTTGAAGATCTAGCCTTCAAGACAATTAAGATTGCCTACATTATGAGTAGCACTTCAATTTGTTGAAAAGTGAAGGATCTCAGAAAATAGTTCCCTCCCAAACTCACCCTATCTTCAACCCAACTCATCCCCCAAAAGACACAGAGAACTTTGATTTGGTAATCTTTGCAATATATGATTCTTGGTGGTGTTTAGTCAATCATGTGCAACTCTTCAACCTCATTTGGGGTTTACTTGGCAGATGTGAGAGGAATGTCGTTTTCTGGTCAAAGAGTAGGTCTCCTCCCTAGAGATTAATATTGAATGAATTATTTTATTTAATATGAATTTGTATTAAGGAAAGATTAATGTCATAATTGTGAGAGTTTGGAAAAAATGTGAATCATTTTCCTATACAGATTCTGTTTGTTCAGAACAGAAACTCTCTTTAAGATAGAGTTCTGATTAACTCTGAGGTACCACTACACACCTCTCAGATTGTCTAAGATGACAGAAAAAGGTAAGGAGGGAATTTGGGAAAATTGGGACAATAATACATTGTTGGTGAAGTTATGAACTAGTACAGCCATTCTGGAGAACAGTATGGCACTATGCCCAAAGGGCTATCAAACTGTGTATACCCTTTGATCCAGCAGTGTCTCTACTGGGCCTGAATCCCAAAGAGATCATAAAAAAGGTAAAATAACCCATATGCTCAAAAATGTTTGTGGCAGCCCTTTTTGTAGTGGCAAGGAACTGGAAACTGAGTGGATGCCCATCAGTTGGGGAATGGCGGAATAAGTTGTGGTATATGAATGTTATGGAATATTATTGTTCTGTAAAAAATGACCAGCGGGATGAATACAAAGAGGACTGGCGAGACTTACATGAACTGATGCTGAGTGAAATGAGCAGAACCAGGAGATCATTATACATGGCAAGAACAAGATTACATGATTATAAATGCTGATGGACATGGCTCTCTTCAACAATGAAATGACTGAAGCCAGTTCCAATGATCTTGTGATGAAGAGAGCCATCTGCACACAGTGAGAAGACTATGGGAACTGAGTATGTTTCACAACATAGCATTTTCACTTTTTGTTGTTTGCTTGCATTTTGTTTTATTTCTCACTTTTTCCCTTTTTGATTTGATTTTTCTTGTGCAGCAGATAATTGTGGAAATATGTATAGAAGAATTGTACATGTTTAATATATAATTAATATATAATAATATATATCAATATATAATGGATTACTTGTAATTTGGGAGCTAGAGTGGGGTAAGGGAGGGAGGAAAAATTTGGAACACAAGGTTTTTGCAAGGTTGAATATTGAATGCTATGCATGTTTTGAAAATAAAAAGCTTTTAAAAATAAAATAGAGCTCTGAAAAAAATAAATAAACAAATAAAAATAAAATGGAGCTCTAGATTGTCCATTGTGATTGCCTAATGCATTTATATCTTCTAAACTAAAGAAATTTTGTTATCCGGCATGATTGGGAGTATTCTACTATATCAAGGACCTTAGATTACCAATTTTCAGGGATCTAGCATTAAAACAAAATACACTGAACAATAGAATTATAGGAAGTTGTGGCTTAATCTTTTTTATATTCCATAAGCATTTCCCAGAATACCTTGGGATTAGTGAAAGGGATGTTAGCCATGAGTTATCATAAGAGCAGCTCACTTTAGGAAGAACTTTTAGGTCTATACAATAAAAGTCTTTCCTCAAGGAAACTTTTATAATATTAAGGGCAACTAGATCAGTAAAACCTGAGTTAAAATCCAGCCTCAAACTTACTATCTATGTAATACCCCAACCCAACCCCACCTCAGGCAAGTTAAGTAGACTTTGTCCTGATTTTCTCATCTATAAAAGGGTAATAGGAGTTTAAAATATACCAACTTCAGAGGCATGGGTCTGATATATAGATAAAGATATAGAGATAGAAACAGAGATAGATAGAATCCCATTGGATATAAAATATCAGTATTCCATATATGTTAAGGAAGTCATCTTAAAAGAAAACCTTTCATTATTCATTTTTATTGTCTTGGACTATGAATGAATTACCATTTAAGTAACAAACAAATAGATCGACAAATTTCCTTGAAGTGACTACAAAAGTCAATAATGAGCCAAGATAGTTTTAAAATGAAGTGCTTTAACTCAAGATATCCATTGTCTTTTTACTGAAACTTGACATATTTTCTTAAGATAAAAAATATAAAACTACTCTGACCAATTGTTTTCTACCAAACGCTATCTTGGTTTTCAGTTTCCCAATATGGCCACAGTCAGAAATAACACAGTATCAGTGTTTAAAGTATCATGCAGTAACTTTGCAAATTCAACTGTCACCTCCCCCACCCACCCCCACTCCTTCCATAAAATGTCAACCACCCTAATGTGACAGCCATTAGAACCAGGAAGTTCTGGTTTGAGATAATGCCTTGGACACTATATAGCTCTGTAATCCTGAGCTAGTCACTTAATAGTTATCTGCCTCAGTTTCCTCATCTGTAAAATCAGGAGAATCACTCCCATAAAATCTGCTTTCACAAAGTTTCCATGAAGGTCAAGTGAAATAATGTATATAAGTTATTCTGAAGTCTTTAAAGCACCATATACATGTTATTATTATTCTCATCTCATTCTTCTGTATTTTTCAATGAAATTCAGGTAGAAATGGTACAGGACCAAGTCACTATCATATAATTATTCCTTTATATTTAATAGGTGGCGTAGCACATAGAGCGAAAATCCGAATCCAAATCCTTCCGCAGACACTAGCTGTTTGACCCTATATAAGTCACTTAACAGCTGTCTGCCCCAATTTCCCCATCTATAAAATGGGGGTAATAAGAGCATCTATTTGTAAGATTTGGTACACAAATGTTAGCTATTATTATTACATAATAGTAATATTTTATAAACCATTGGGCAGGTAGATAAAATGACTGCTTTGTGTTATAATTTCATTCTCTTATAATTTATATAATTACTTTAAAATGTCATATGGGGATGGAGGTATTAAAAAATGGGTGTCAATTATGTTAACCAGTATGTTAACAGTATAAAAATCCTCCCTTCTCTTCCAAATGAGAGCAGTGCCTCCTTATTTCTTTTCAGGGGCCAAGATGGATCATTCATTATAATTATTTAGTGTTTGGCTTGGTTTTTTTGTTCTTTTTATTTCCATTATCATAGTCATTGGATAATTTATTGTCCTGCTTCTACTTACTTCACTCTGTGTTCATGCATATAAAACTTCATATGTTTCTCTGAATCATAGTCATCTTTTCTTACAATATAGTAATACAGTTTTGTGAATGTGTATATGACATAATTTATCTAGCTATTCTCCAAATTAGTGAGAATAGCTTTTATTTTCAATACCTTACTACCACAAAGAAGGCTGCTACAAATACTTTTGTATAATTAATGTTTTTCCTTTTTTCTTTCATCTCACTGTTCTATATATCCAATAGTAGAATTTCTGGGTTAAAGGATATAATTTATTTAGTGACTTTTCCTGAAAAGTTCCATATTTTTTCCAGAACAGTTAGACCAATTCACAACTCCACCAGTAGTGTGTGTGATTATTACTTTAAACTGAATTCACTGGGTAATTCTGTTGCCTAAGTAACAGATGTTGACAGCCAAAATTGCTTGCTATTTTTATGAGTTGAAGGTAATGGAATGGAACCTAAAACTCTGATACATCAGAGATGATGAATTTTCTCTCTGCTCACCCCCACTTAACCATGCTAACTAAATAGCTATTTTCATACGGTCATAGCATACAATACTTTGTAACTGCCTTTCTAATTGAGAGAGGAAGGAACAGGATAGATGTTAAAATTGTGTGAGAAAAATCTAGTTAATCCCCCATCTGAGACTATAGTAGAGAAGAGCTGTGTATTGGCTAGACCAGGAAGAACTGAGAAAACTCAGGGCATAGGATTGGGGTTGGACGAGTGCCTTTTTATGTGGAAACTTAAAGAATTGCGAAAGGAAAATAGTCTCCAGGAAAATACAAATGATGGTGGCTTTACAGAATACTGATACAATATTTTGGTTTTATAAAGTTCTATGCTCCCATAAAGCTCAGCTTTCTCACATTTTTTCATCTGTATGAGTGCTTATAGTATGGTCTTAAGAAATCGGTTCCACTTGAGATCTCTGGAATATACATTTTTTTGATGCCTCTCTAGAAATGTCTATTAACAAAAGTTGGCTTCAGTTGAAGAATAGATTTAATTTGTGTCTCCTCTGGGTCCTGTCCCAACACATCACCAGCAATGTGAGACATTATAAATCATTTAAAGTCTTTTCACCATTTCAAAAATTTGGAATCCAACTGCCTAGGTTAGACAGAAGAAGTATGAGTTACTCCTTTTGCCACCTATTATGTTGAGTGCCCTTTTTTTCTTCCTGCTGACATGACTACCTAGAAATACCTCTGACCTGGTTAAAAAAAAAAAAAGTGAATTATTTATGATTCCTACCTGTAGCAGTGATGGTATTTAACAAGAAAAGAATAAGATCCAACTTTTAAATATCTTGTCATTTTGCTATATAGTGATCTAACACTATGAAGAACTTATGATGAAAAATGCTATCTGTTTCCAGAGAAAGAACTGCTTGTGTCTGAACAAAGAATTAATCTTTCTTTTTTTTTAACTTAATTTTTCTTGAAAAGTTTTTTTTTAGGTGGTGGGGGAAAGATCTATGTTTTCTTTTGCAACATGCATGACATTTATGGAAATGTTTTGCATCATTTCACATGTACTTTATTAATGGAAAGTTGGAGAGGGAGGAAAGGAGAGAATCTGGAACTCAAAGTTTTAAAAACAAATGTAAAAAATTGTTTTACATGTAACTGGAAAAATTATATATATATATATATATATATGTTTATTTATATGTGTGTACATCTATGTATATCTACCTATCTAGATAGATAGATAGATAGATAGATAAATGACTTGTCATTCTTTAGTTCCCTTCAGAGGCATACAGACTCAGTGTGGTTGGTCTAGAGAAGGGCCCATGGAAATACTTTCCCCATGAGTCCTGCCACTATGGTGCCCAACGTTCTCATGGCTGTCAACAGTAGTATAAGAAAAGCAATATGTGTGGGGTATACTTTTAATGATAGCATTGTCTTGATTATAAATTACATTCTCCAAGGGTTCCTTCCTTAATCTTAGCTAAATGGCACAATGGATAGACTCCTGGTCCTGGAGTCTGGAAGACCTGGTTTTTGAATCTACCTCCAGACGTTTACTAATTATATGACCCTGAGCAAGTCACTTAGGTTCTTTTTGCTTCAGTTTCCTCAACTGTAACAACACAGGGTTGTGTTGTGAGAATCAAATGAAATATTTGTAAAGCATGTAGCACAATTCCTGGTACTTAGTAGGTGTTTAACAATGCTTATTTCTTCCTTCCTCTCTTATCTTACATGGACATTATGGGGACGGGGAAGCAGGAAGCGCAACTGAATTTCCATGGGACTACATTCATATCTGGCATCAGGACTGGGGCTGTCATCATATCCACTGAGTTCCCATTCTGAAGCTGTGAGTTGTATGGTTACTGATTTATAGGACAGCTTAGCACAGTGCTCAGTGCATAGTGAGCACTTAATAAATGCTTGCTCCCTTTAGTGAAAATAGCATCGAGACTGAGAGGCAGGACCTGGAATTCTAATCCAAAGGCTTCCACCAACTGAACGTGTGATTTTGTGTATATCAGTGTATCTCTCCAGGCTTCAGGTTAGACATCTATAAAAAGAAAAAAAATGAATCAGTTAAACTAGATAGCAATTAAAGTCCTTGTCAGCCCTAACCTTCTAAGATTGAAAAGAAAAAGCATGGTCCCTACAGATTGAAACATACTTTTTAAATTTTTTTTTAAGGTTTTTTTTTTTTTTGGTGGAGAGCATATCTATGTTTTCTTTCACAACATGACTTTTATGGAAATGTTTTGTGTAACTTCGCATATGCCTTTTCAATGGGGGGGGGGGGAAGAAAGGGAAAGAATCTGGAACTCAAAGTTTTAAAAACAAATGTAAAGAATTGTTTTACATGTAACCGGAAAAATTATATATAAATATAAACAAAATAAATAAATAAAAGATTTGTCAAGGAGTTGAAAGGATAGGAAGGGTAGGAGCCCTGACCTATATCAACATTCAAATATAGGAACATCATTCTGATTCAGTGGGCTGTTCAACAGACAATTGCTAAGTATCATTCAGCTCAGAAAGGAGTTTAAAATTTTTTGTGATAATATAAATAAGAAAATACAGGCATGTGCATGTGGCTCAAAAGTGACAGAAAGGCAATTCTCTTAAAGTTAACTGTGATATTTTGGACTAATCTGGGCTCAGCTACTAATTGGAGGTGAAAATGGTGGGAATAAAATGGGAAGTTGCAAGTGGCAGAGAGAACAGAGCAGCTCTGGGACCTGGTGGATGGGAGAGATAAGGGTTGTGATGATCTGCAAAGTTCACTAAAGGAACACACTGAA